>NW_006159886.1:542537-546473 GCF_000334495.1 Tupaia belangeri chinensis | reverse complement strand
TCCCGAGATCTGGCTGGCGGGCGGGGGCTGGATCGGATCCTGGCCTAAAGGGCCTCTTGGGCGTCTCTTCTCTCCCTCAGAAGAAATAAACAAAGCGTTTTACAAAGAAAGAAGCAGGAAGCAGACGGCACGTGCAGCCTAGCTCCAGCTCAGCCCCGAACCTCAGGCTAGTGTCTCTTCCCACACTCTCACTCCTGCAGGAGGTGAGAGACACTGGCAGGACATTTTCGTTCTTTGGATATCGATCCCTGTGAGGCGGTATAATGAGGTCCCCATTAGTATGTTGATAATATCTGGAGTGAGACTCTTATTTCCCTATTTTTTTTTTTTTAGAGGTTTTCGCTACAGGGCGTGTGCGCTTGCCAGAAAGACAGAGAGATCCAAAGAAATAGAAAGCGAGAAATCACCCCTCCGGGGGGATGGCCACGCGACAATCCCTTCTCCTCCACTCTCCTCTCGGGATCTTGGGCATGCACACACATGCGCCCAGCATGAGCTTAAGCCACCGGGTCCGGGACTCGAACCACAGTCGACTATATGGGAGTCCAGCGACATAGCCATTACACTAATTGCTGGTCCCTCTTATTTCCCCATTGACAGGGGCTTGTGTGGGCTAAATGCTGCCTTGGTGGTTAGAGAAACTGAGTTTTGCCAAGCAAGACAGAAGTGGTGTGTTCTGGTTGGTGGCTTTAGGGAGTGAGACGATGTCGGCTGTCATGTTTGAGAACTGTAGTTAACGGGCAGTGGTAGAGCTGGAGGTGCCTAGACTTGAACCCAGGTGCTCCAATGCTCCGTCTTCAATGCCCCCTCCTCCCCGATGCCTCAGGAAGTTAAGATCAGCAGCTGGGTCCATTCAGCTCCGGGTCTCCAAGCCCTACCCTGCAGGGTCTGAGTCAGAACGAGGCTTCCTAGGCCACCAGGGGCTGGAGACAAAGCATCACATTGCTACTGAATCCTGGTGGGAGGCCTGGTGGGACTCCATGCCAGCGAGGAGCCCAGGACTAACCACAGGTGCAAGGGGGAGGCCCTTCAAAGTCCAGGCTACCTTGAGAAGCTCCTGAAATTAGCTCGTTCATTCATTCATTCTTCTATTCAGCCACTTGTCTACCCACTATGGTGGGTACTGGTGACCTAGCCCCTACTCCATGGAGTTCACAACCTAGTGTGGGAACAGCCATTAAGTGAACAGTTGCCCAATTAATGAATATTAGCTATTGATACTGATTATCATTATTAATTGTACTTAATTACTCTTGTGATGCATAAAAGGAGGTCAGGGTCCTCTGAACTGGGGTAACAAAATACCTGGCCCATGGAAAGCTGGGGAGAAAAGGCTGCTCTGAGAAAGTGGTGTGTGAGCTATGGCCAACAGCATGTGCAAAGGCCCTGGGGCAGGAGCGATGAGTAGCCAGTATGTGTGACTTATTGTGGCCAGAGTGGTGGCTACACAGGCCAGAAAAGGAATGGCTGGGATGAGGCTGGGAAGACAGTGGGCATTGAAGGCTGTGGGGTGATAGGCAGTTTGGGTTGACTCAAGAATAGAGGTTGGCAGACTTTTTTTGTAATGGACCAGATGGTAAGTATTTTAGGCTTTGCGCACCACACACTGTCTCTGTTGTATTCTGCTGTGTTGTTTGCATCGTTTTAATATCACAAGACCTTTATCAATGTCCTAGGGCTGCCACAGCAAAACACTGCAAACTGGGTGGCTTCGGGTGGCAGAAAGTTTCTCTCTTACCATTCTGGAGGCCGGAGTGTGAAATCGAGGTGTCTGCAGGGCTGGGCTCCCTCTGCAGCTCTAGGGGAGGGTCCTTTCTGCCTCTTCCAGCGGCTGATGGGTGCCAGCAGTCCTTGGCTTCTTGGTTACTGCAGCCTCACTCCAGCCTCTGCCTCAGTCTTCGTGTGGCCTTCCTCTCTTGTCTGTGACCAGATTCCTCTCTTCCGTAAGGACAGACTTTGGATTTAGGGCCTACTCCAATGTGACCTCGCCTTCAGCAATCTCATCTGCAAAGACGCTGTTCCCAAGCGAGGTCGCATTCAGGCTCTAGGCAGACGTTCGCTTAGGGAAACACTATCTGACCCAGTATGCCACGTGTTAAGAACGTAAGAAGAAATCTCAGTTCCCCAGCCTTCCAGCAGTCTGTACTGTGGGTGGAGTGCGTGGGCTCTGGTCTAGGGTAAAAGCAGGCCCTGGTTGGGAGTGAGGGGTAAGACTGCAGTGTGCAGAGGCGAGGAGGAGGGAACCCACACAGGGCACGCTCAGACGTGTAGAGGCCCTGTCTTTCTCCATTCAGGAGTTCTGCAAACTATCGTGTGCTACCACGGACAAGGACCTGCTGCTGGTACTGGGAATGCAGCAGTCACAGCATGGCCAGCAGTCCCTCATGTCGACTTCTACTGGAAATGAAGCAGACACAGGGGAGGAAGGGACCTGCCCTGGGCACGTCTGGTACAACCATCTCTCCATCCACCAGGAGTTCCTACCATTCTCATGCTAAGCAGGAGGCTTAGAGGACTGTTTGCTCTGCACCCTGGGCCCTTCCCCCTTCCCACTAAGTGGCTCTCGTGGCCAGATGACAGGAGCACTACCCCGACCCCAGAACTCCGGGGTTTGGAGAGGAGTCTGACTGCCCCTTCCTGCAAGCACTCTTCTCGACCAGACCCCGCTGGCCTCTGTTTGCATACCTCCACTGATGGGAGACTCGCCGTCTCATGGCACAGCTGCTAAGGAGCTCAGCACTGCAGGTTCTAGTTTACACACACTCGGAGCTTATTCTGTCTCTCTGCAAAAGCAAAGTGCCATGCTTATTTATCTGCGCTCATGTACAGTTCTAGAATCCAAAGTGGCCTAGTCATTCATTTACCTGTTGTGAGTATGGAGGGCCTTGTTACTTTTGACTATCGCTAAGCAACGTTAAGTGGGAACAATTTGGCTAAAATGTAAACAACCTAATTCCAGCGAAATGGTACTTGTTAGAAATTACTTTATGAAACATAAAGTGTCAGGTTAATTTATTTGATAACATACTTCTCCTTTGCTTTTTGGTTGAGTGTTTTTGCGTTAGCACAAAGAAGCCTGCCAGGGAAGCTGTGCAAGATGTGAGCCTGAGTCTGGGAGGAGGTTCCCAGCAGGGATGACATCTCCCTTCTCCACCGAGAAGTTGGCTCAGATGTGAGCCTCGAGGCCGCAGACCCAGCTTCAGATCTTCCCTCTGCCGTCATACGATGAGGCCATTTGCCCATCTAGGTCATGGAGATTACCCTGCCTCCTTCTCTGGCCATGCTCCCACTGAGGCTCCAGGGGAAGCGCCTTCCTGGCCTCTCCCCAGCTTCTGATGGCTTGCTGACCATCCTTGGCATTCCTTTGCTTATGCGCTCCACCTTCATCCTCGTCTTCATTCGGTATTCTTACTGTGTGTCGAATTCTCTCTATATGTAAGGGCACCAGTCAGAGTGGGTTAGAGCTTCATTACTTCTGCAAAGACTATCTCCATATAAGCCTCTGAGGTAGTGGAGGCCAAGACCTCACCTTCTGCCTCGCAGCACGTGGCTCGTGGCATCTCTGATCCTGAATGGCAGCACTCCCATGTCATGAATAAGGAAAGCAGATCTTGGAGCGATGAGGAGGTTTGTCTGAGCTCAGCAGCTGGGAGGGGGATGCTGGGCTGGCTGTTGAACCTTGCTTCCATTCCTGCCTCATCTTCTCTTTGTTCCCATAGCAGTAGGTCACCCGAAACTCTTTCTAGAAGTCGTAGGGGACCAGCAGTTAGCGTAATGGCTGTGTTGCTGGACTCCCACGTAGTCGACTGTGGTTTGAGTCCCGGATCTGGTGGCTTAAACTCATGCCGGGTGCGTGCGCGTGCGTGCCCAAGATCCCGAGAGGAGAATGGAGGAGAAGGGATTGCAGCATGGCCATCCCCCCTGGGGGGTGATTTC
>NW_006159886.1:535482-542335 GCF_000334495.1 Tupaia belangeri chinensis | reverse complement strand
GTGCACATCCCCTATAGCAAATACCCCACAAAAAAAAAAAAAAAAAAAAAGAAGTCCTGTGCCACATGTTACAAACATTTCAGTCTAGAAAAAATAGAATAAAATGGTCCCAGTAATTAAGAGAAAAGAGCCCAGTTTCCAGGGGATCATCTGCCTTATTTGGGGTGTCAGTTACCTGAGTTAGCTGTATTGTCAAAGCTCATTGTGTCCAGCACCTGCTCATGGGAGCTGGCATTTCATGTGGCCACTAGGGTCCCACCGACAAGACCCAGCACCCCAGTACACCACTGGCCTTTGGGATTCATGTCCCTCCTCTGACACTCCTCATCATGTTGCTACTAAGGCTTATTTGTTAGCTGCCCACGGAGCTCGCAGGGAGGGGGAGCAGGGGCGGCCTGACATTTCTGGAGTCTGTGGAGACTCTACTTGCTCAGGCTGCACTTGTTTCTTCTGACTGAGGATCGATGTGACACGATTTTCAAAATGAATAACTAGTCCCTGAAGAAATAGTGTTTTAAAACAGCTTCCTGGACTGCCCCTGGCACGGGAAGCCCTGCCCTCCTCCTGGGCTAACTGAGAAGCGAGAGGCTTGCCCTGCCCTCGGAGTAAAGGCGGTGGACCTTCCGATAAAGATGGTGATGAAGATGGCGATTTTGTGATGCTGAGGGTGATGCTGGCGGTAAAGATGGAGAAGGTGGCTAGGGTGTGCTGGAGAAGACTGGGCCGAGGATGATGAAGAGGGCTGTCGTGCTAAAGAAGACAGCGATGATGATTCGGAGATGACCCTGCAGCGATGATTGCGGTCCAGTGGTGACAGGGTGAGGGTGGTCATAAAGACAGTGATGAAGAGGGACCTGCAGGTGGCACAGTGGTTGGGTAAGGCTCTGGACTCCCATGTGGCCAACTACAGTTTGAGTCCCAGACCTGGAAACTTGAAATTCACGCCAAGTGTGTGTACGTGTGTTCCTAAAATCCCAAGAAGAGAATGGAGGAGAAGGGATGGTGGCATGGCCATTTCCCCTGGGGGGTGATTTCTCACTTTCTATCTCTCTGACTCCAGCAGACACATGTGCCCAACAGCAAAATATCTAAAAAAAAAAAAAAAGATGATAGTAATTTTGCTGCCGTTGCTGAAGGTAAAAGTAATGATGGGGAAGGTGATGAGATGGCGATGAAGGCGATGGTGGCCATTATACTTGTCATTTACTGAGCCTCTGCTGCCCACAGAGCGTTCTTATCTTTGCCACCACTTTACTCATGAGGAATCTGTGTACCGAGGGTCACACCACAGAGTTCGAGTAGGTCATGCCAGCTGCTGTGACAGACAACCCCCAAATCCCAGTCATTCAACACAACAGAAGGTCATGGCTCACTCGGGGAAGTGCAAGGCCTGGTGGTGGCCCTGGTGATGGCCCTCAGCCAGTGTGGAGGAGGCACTCTTGTTCTTGACTCCCTTGGTGGGGAAGGGATATGCCTTGATCTTTCTCGTAGTCAATTGGCTAGAGCTAGTCACATGACCTGACTTGCCTTATAGGAGGCTGGGAAATGTAGAGGGGGCACATGGACGGCTGGTGTGCACTCACTTCTGCTAGTTAGAACGGACCCGTGTGCAGTTCAGACACAGGTCTGCTGGCTCTAACACTCAGACTTGTTTTTCAAGTGCATTTGTAGAGTGTTTTTAGTTTTATAACAGTTTTAGATTTACGGAAGAATGGGCTAGATAGTGCAGAGGGTTCCTGTACCCAGTTTTTCCGTCGTTAACATGCTACATCACTGTGGTACACTTGTCACACTAAGCAGCAATATTGACGCGCTGGGTTTAGCTGAAGCCCATGTGTTATTCCTATCTCCTTATTTTTACCTGTGTCCTCTTCCTAGTCCAGGGTCTCGCCTAGGACACCATATTACAATTAGTCCTCATATCTCCTAGGGCCCTCGCAGACTTCCCTGTTTTGATGACTTTGACTTTTTCCCTGGTTTCCAAACCCCATTCCATTGTTTGGTTTCTCAGGTATGCCTGCTACCAACTGCCAATTGGGTTCTTCAGGCAAAGGTCGGTTAGGATTACAGGTAGTTTATTGGAGCGTAACATACAGGGGTGATTAGAGGGGAAGGATCAGGGTTGAGCCGGGAAGGGCTTCACACTGTGATGCTTCTCTAGTGGTCTAGACCAACCCAGAGTAAAAATTACTTGTAAGAGGACTGGCTTTGGCCAAAACGGTCTGGCCCTGGCAATCCGGCTCTGCTCAGTAATTCTCCGTAGACTCTCCAGCAAGAGTGTGGCCTCAGATCAAAAGGTAAGTTGGGTCCTGAAGGTGCCACCAGCTGAAGGCTGTCAGCCAACTGCATTCCTTGAAGAGGAGTGGGAAGCTATTTCTTGAAGGGATATCTGAGCAGTAAACCCGCATTGCCACTCTGATTCTGAGGGAAAACTGGTCAGGTATAATTTCTAGACTGTCCCTCCAGTGGAATTCTCTGACGTGTGTCTCATGATTAGACGGGGTTATCATGGATGTTTAAGGGGGAGACCACACAGGCGAAGTCCCTTCTTGTCCCATTGCAGCCAGAGTACACGCCGGCGTTGACCTTGGCACTGCTGGTGTTGACCTTGACCGTCTGGCTGAGGTGCTGGTGCCAGGGGTATCCTCCCTTCGCACATGCGCCTCTTAAGCAGGAAGTGACTGGGTTCAGCCCACACTTCAGGAGGGTGCTCCCCTCTTTGAGGGCATTCTGCATTCTTTGCTCCTATTTATTGACTGATCTAGCTATTTGTTTATGTGAGGATGGGCTCGTGAATATTTATGTTACCCTTTTGACTATAATCCAACAGTATGTCATTTACTTTGGTGCTCAGTGTATCCTAATTTGGGTCACTGGGAACTCTTGAGGTGGCTTCCGTGTCTCTTTGACACACTTCAGTCATTGCGATTTTTATTTTGTTTTTGAGCACGTCTTTACTTTCCGGCAGGATAAGATACTTGAGGCTTGTTTTATATATTTCTTCCCCAGACCAAGAGTCAACCATTTCTCCGAGAAGCTCTGGCTCCTGCGTTTTTAGAGAATGGTATTAGATACCAAGATGAAGATGCTATGCAATACCCTTCAATTTTCCCTGCCATACCAGAAGCTCCCAGCTTCCTCAGCTCGTGGCATCCTTAGTGCCCCAGAAATGGCTTCGTAGCAAAAAAAAAAAAACAAAACAAAACAAAAACAAAAAACAAAAAAAAAAACCCTCAAAAACTAACCCACCAAACGAAAAACAAAAAAATCCTCAAAGTTCCACTTCTTAAGTAATTAGGTCCAAATGACATAAAACAAGTATATATACATCCTAATAACATAGTACTCGTTTTTGAAATGCTGCACATTAATTGAAAAGTACCTGTACGTCATTCCTCAGCACTACTTCTCACTAGGGCATAAACTCGTGCACTGCGTGCTTCTCAGACCTTGGGATTAGACCTCAGACACTGCCACCCTCATTTCCTGCGCCACGTTGATTTTCCTTTGGTCACAGCAGCCACTAAAATCCCAGCTTCGCTATCACTGAGTGGGATATGGCATGACCCACTGCTGCAGCCACGAACGACCCCAAGCTGGTAACTGGTCCAGCATCCAGAAGCTGTTGCTCATCACTGTGTTGTCCTCAGCAGCTTCGGCTATCCCAGCACATTCCTGGGAGTTGACTATGGCACCCTCAGGCGTCCCAGACCACGGTTGGAGAACCACCATGGCACTGTGCCGTGGACGTCTATTGCTATTACAAGGGGCAGGGGACTCAGCTGAAAGGAGTTTATCTGGCGCACCACCGCCTGTGGGAGTCAATAGCAAGCACACAGCCAGGTGCCAGAAGTCATCCTACACAAGTTAGAGCCGTCTCTGTGGTGATATGAGAGCAGCTCACCAAAGCTGGCTCTACGGAGGCTCAGCACTCACACCTCAGGTCCTGGGTCTGTTCAGACTCCACTGTCATACGTACAGGATCTCATGCTTCCTGTCAGTATCTTCCTCTGTGGCTCTCTGGAGGGACACAGACGCTGCTCTGGGTGACAGTGCTCCCCACTGCCCATGCTCCCGGGTAGAAGTGACTATGGGAGGAAGCTAAAGGTCAGAAGGCCCATGTCCTGGGTGTCCTTGGGCACAGGTGGGTGGGCTGGCTCCTTCCCACAAAGCCACCCCGTGGCCATTGGACCAAGCCTGCTGCACATCTGCTTCCTTTAGTGCTTCTGGAATACACCCTGGAATGGCAGCGGAGCCAGCAGCCACTGTGGGAAGTCCATAGGCTTTACGAAGAGCCAGGAGTTGGGACAGGAGTGGGCATGGAGTTTGCAGGTGGGGCTGGGCTTTGCCACTTTCTGTCTGTGTCACAAGGCAAGGTAACCACACAGTCCTCTGATCCTCAGCTTGCTTTCTGCAGACAGGGTAAGAGTGTGACATACAGGTGCATGGCATTGTCATGTGTGCAACCCGCAGGAAGGAGCAGGAGTGCTATGTGGGGCCAGAGGCTGGAGCAAGTACTGCCATCACTGAAGCAGGGACAGAATGGGACATCCTGGTCTCTACCCACAGAGCTGCCTGAGGGGGTTGTCATGCTGGAAGGCCCCTGCTGAGTATGAGGCTGATGCTGAAACAACCAGAGCTGGAAAGTTCTCTTTTGCAGAAGAGAACTGGCAGTATCATACATGTAAGCTCTGCACACATACATACACATGTATTATACATGTATTATACACCTGTGTATTTCACATGCATACCTGTGCATGTGTTCTGCACACAAGCACGTGTGCTATAAGTTACGAGACACCGTTTGTAAAATGTGCGTCTTACACACACAGCATTGTGTTCCCTCCGTTGGGTCCTTTGTATTATTTGTAGACAGGGTCTTGTTTGCATGATCCTCCTGCCTCGGCCTCCCAGCTGGGACTACGGGCCGTGCCATCACGCCCAGCTCTTCTTCAGACAGTGTCTTGCTAGGTTGCCCTGATCAACCTCAAGCTCGCCGTCGTTGCCTCAGCCCGTGCGTGGCCAGGATTGCAGAAGCACGCCACTGCGCCCAGCCTTTAGGTCAGCTGAGGACTCAAACCCAGGTCTCCCATGTGGTTCCAGCCTACAGAGCACAGCATCTGAGCAGCACGTGCCACCGTGGCTGGACCTGTTGTGAATAATTTTAAAGGCTCTTCAAGGGTCATTTGTACTCTCTCGAGTTCCCCCCAGTCTGTGAGGGACAAAAGACTCCATGCTACCCACATTCTATGGCCTGGAGGGCGAAGTAAATTGGATGACACACGAGGGAGTGTGTTGAGAACTGCAAGGTGCTGTTTCACTGTCCTCAGTCCAAATAAATAGTCCTTCTGAGCCACTGGATGGATGCAGCTATTCTGGAACTTCCTTCCCCCCACGCTGATAGATGTGACTTTTAACAACAACCGGGCCATCTTAGAGGCCCGATGAGGTGCTTTGTTCTCCAGCCCTGCTGGGCAGGGACAAGAGCTCCAGGACAAGAGCCCCTGTCTGTTTCCAGAGGGCCGGGCACACTCCACTGCTTAGAAGATAAGACCAGGGACCCCCACCCCTAGTCCAATCCTGGCTCTCCATGCTAATTGCTTGGCTTAAGGTGTTATTGATAGAGCCTGTGGGGAGCGAGGAAATCCATTATTTTGTATTTCAGTGACTGGACGGGATGGCAGTGAGTAATGGATTAGAAAGCAGCCAGCCTTCTCTGGACTCCCGATTTATGGGCCCATAAAGCAGCGGCCGGTCCAGCCCGGGGACAGGCAGGCAGCTGAACGTGCCCCTGCTCTGCGCTCGCAGCCACTGGACAATCACATTTTTGCAGGTGTCTTCTCACAGGGGTGGCCTGAGGCTGGGACCCTTCAGCTCCCACTGCCAGGGGCTGCTTAGTGCAGGCCTTGCCACCAGTCCACACCATCCAGGACTCACCAGCTCCCACCTACGTAGCCTGGACTGGGTCACCAGCAGCTCACGGGCCCTCGCAGGACCCCCACCCACTTCCCCTCTTTTGAGGGGCAGTGAATTTGTTCCCTGAACCTCCCCCACTCCCTGAGGATCAGCCTTCTGCATGGAGGACCAGGGCCCCAGGAAGGTGGGAGGCCCAGGTACAGGGTGGAGTGCTCAGACGGGTACTGTGACTTGGAGAGTGGCTTCCTGGACCTGATCTTGTCCTATTTTCTTCAAGCTACTCCACATGTCAGACCTTTGGGTCTCTAGGAACCTCCAGTTTTCCTCCAGAGGGGAGGGTTCTCAGGGTGCTGGAAGACATCGTCCAGAGCTCAGATATCCACAGGGGCGAGGGAGGAAGGGAGCGGTGATATGAAGACAAAAACGCTGGCAGGCGTGACTCTGGGAGAACAATGCAGTGAGCGTCCGTGATGTGCTGCCAGCCACGGAGGGGCCAGGTCTCCCGGCTGCTGGCTTTGTTGTTTTGCCCCTTTGGTATCCCAAGGCAGCCCAGGGGACTTCAGAGGCAAGGCTGGGCAGCTGCTCTCCAGGGAGGTCGCTGCTCACAGCTGTAATGAAAGTCCTGCCATGCCGTCCTGTCGCCAGAGCCAGAGTGTCCTGGCTTTATTAAAAACGTGGCGCTGGGACCAGCAGTTAGCGTAATGGCTATGTCGCTGGACTCCCACGTAGTTGACCACGGTTCGTGTCCCGGACCCGGTGGCTTAAAACACCAGGTGCGTGTGCGTGCGTGCCCAAGATCCCGAGAGGAGAATGGAGAAGGGATTGCGGTGTGGCCATCCCCCCTGGGGGGTGATTTCTCCCTTTCTGTCTCTCTGTCTCTCTCTGTCTGGTGAGCGCACGCGCCCTATAGCGAAAAAACCTCTCTTAAAAAAAC
>NW_006159886.1:512835-534794 GCF_000334495.1 Tupaia belangeri chinensis | reverse complement strand
GCCAGAGTGTCCTGGCTTTATTAAAAACGTGGCGCTGGGACCAGCAGTTAGCGTAATGGCTATGTCGCTGGACTCCCACGTAGTTGACCACGGTTCGTGTCCCGGACCCGGTGGCTTAAAACACCAGGTGCGTGTGCGTGCGTGCCCAAGATCCCGAGAGGAGAATGGAGAAGGGATTGCGGTGTGGCCATCCCCCCTGGGGGGTGATTTCTCCCTTTCTGTCTCTCTGTCTCTCTCTGTCTGGTGAGCGCACGCGCCCTATAGCGAAAAAACCTCTCTTAAAAAAACTAACAAACAAACAAAAACCATGGCCCTGTTACTGCCGCCGTGGCCGCGGGCGTCTCTCAGGCCAGTGTTTGTCCCGGAAGCAGGTGGAAGGCGGGAGCTTCGGCAACACTTGCTCATTTGTTTTTCGCACATACTGTCTGTGCACGGCATTGCGCCACACCTGCGCTGGGACACAGAGGTTCCCAGACACGGGCCCACTCAGGAGCAGTGGGCAGACAAGAGGAAAGCTCTGTGCTGGCTGGAGAAGGCTTGGAAGATGGCCTTGAAGCAGGCCCCGGAAAGCAGGCACCTGTGCCAGGTGGGCAGTTAGGGGAAGGGGAGCCCAAAAGCACAGAATGGGAGTCAATATGGCAGGATACTAGATGCACCCAGCTCCGGGGAGCTGAATTCCCCAGTGTTTACTGAATGTGGCTCTGGGCCAGGCTCCATGTTGTGTGGTAGAAGAGACACAGAGACCCATTAGGGAGATCTAGTGTGACTCCACATGAGAAAAGGAAGGTAGGCCAAGGAAGCCTTCCTAGAGGAGGCTACAATGAATGGCAAGAGATGGTCAGAGTGAGCGAGATGGTGGAGGGTGCTGGGTGGGGACTTGGGCTGAGAGGGAGGGAGTCCCAAGAAGCAGGATGGGTCTGGGTTGGGAGATCCCATAGTGTGAGAAACCGTCCCCAAGGCAGAGTCTCGGCCCCTGAAGGATGTCACAGCATTCAGTTATAAGCGCCATACAATGCCAGTAATGGTGATGACCATTAGTAATGGGAAAGGGACAGATACATCCCGTTAGCAAGTCCAGTTAGTTAACTTGCTGAGACTGCAGACCCTCCGTGTCCACAGCGATGGTGCCCTGGGGCTGACTGCCATCAGGCCTGGGCGTGCCAGACCCCTGCAGGAGGGCCGTGGCAGTCTGTGCCCCACACGTTACAGTGGGTCTGTGTGCAGCGGCTCCCCGTGCTCCAATACGGACTTGAGCTTCGCCTGCCTCCAGGCCTCATCTGTCCCTCCCTCTCAGCTTCCTCTTCACACTTGCAGCTCTGCTCCCCAAAGGACCCCTTCTTCCAGGCAGCCTTCCCTGGGTGACCAGGCCTGGCTTCCCAGTGGGCTCTTCTGGGAGTCCGTCCCATGTTCTCTCTCGATGGGGCAGTGAGACTCTCTGGACCCTCCTCCAGCCAGTCTGCTTCTGAGAGCTGGGCTGTGTGGGTCTGGGTTACCCTGGTTCCTGAGGGGACTGTGCACATGTGTGCACAGGGACCGACTGCAGTATATACGGGGGGCTGGCAGAGGGGTGGTGTCCTCCCTGCAGCTCCACTGACATGCTCCTGCCCTTGCTTCACAGAGGATTCTAGGGAGACAGAAACAAAGCCCTTTGTCCCAGGGGCTCCTCTTTCCAGGGCTGCCTGGCCCCCTTGGGGGCATCCTGGAACTCCCCTAGAGAGTGTGCTGCTCCCAGATGCAGTGACCCAAAGAGGACCAGGGCCAGCGAGTGAAAGCCCCAGTGGCATTTCGCTGGAACAGGGGTAGACAGCTCTCTCTCCCTCTGCACAGCCTCCTCAGCTGTCACCAGCAGCTGCCCTCCCAAACTGCTCAGAATGGGGCAAAGGCCTGACCGACCCTGTAGGTCAGTGGGCTCAACCCCCAGGAGCACCCTTGATTTGGGCCTAAAGGGGTGACTGGCAGGTGCCTCACAAAGAGAAGGGGAATGAGGAGTCCTCACAGCTACTCCCCTGACTGGGCAGCACCACTGAGGGCTCTTGCAGCCTAGGGCCGTCCTCTACCCTGGCAGTGACCACCCTGGTTGACATTAACTGCACACACAGGGTGCCTCCCCATCAGACTGCGGCTCTTCCAGGACAGGGTGATCTCTGAATCCTCACTGAGCCCCATAAGTGAGTGAGCGAGTGAGTGAGTGAGTGGACGAGTAAGTGCGGCATTGACCGAGTCTGGGCAGTGTCTGCACATCTTCGTGCAGGATGTGTTCATCTTTGAAGGACCTGGACCCAGACTTGCATCACAATGGGTTAAAGGATTTCCCAGCCTTTGGCATGGAAGACCATCCACCCTGCCAGGGTGCAGCCCAGAGGGGCTCCTAAGGCATCCGGAAGCTGGCACTGACAGGGTGGAGAGGAGATAACAGCGCGGAGAGGGGTCCCCAAGGGGCCTCATGTGAACATGACCCAGAGGACTGTGGTGGAGGGGAGAGAAGACCCAGTCTTTAAAAAATCTTCTGTGTGAGGGCTTCCCTGGCGGCTTTAGGTCTTTTATCTCTCTTTAATACCCAGACAAGTCTGTGAGGCAAAGCTACTGAGATTAAACCTGTGTTGGGCTGAAACAGACCTCAAGCTTGGAGGGGTTAGGTGCTTTGCTCAGGGACCACAGTGAAGGAGAGTGGGGCCAGGTACGTATGAAGGTAAGCTGGACCAGGAGGGACTTGGGCTGGTACACTGTCCTGGCCTGAGAGTGGCCTTTTGCAGGTGACCTAGAGGCCAGGATCCTGTGTCCAAGGAGGCCTGGAGAATCCTAGTCTGGCGCAGGCTGCCCCTCCGACACGTGTGGGGCAGCCATTGGGGTTGATCAAGGCATCCTCATTTTCCCTCTGCCATCCTGGGCTCTGCAAATGCAAACAACCTGGGCCTGATGGTAGTTAGTAACACAGCTGGACCCACGTGGGAGAGGTCCCGAGTCCACGTCCTGGGACTCCCCAAGCACATCAAGTGTGCACATGCCCACGGCCTGGGCTGGCTGAGGTGGGGGTGAGGTGTGGTGTGGACCCTGTTGGGGGTGTGTATCTCTCTCTCTCTTTCTCTTCCCATGGAGGAAATAAGAAGAGAAGAAATTTTAGAAACTCCAGGCCATTCCACACTTGAAGATTGTCTGTGAGCTGGGGTCTTCCCCAGGAGCCAAGGACATAAGAGGAAAGAAAGTAGCACAGAACCTTCTAAAGCTGAGGCTCCCAATTTTTCTGATCACATTAAACATGTAGCGCATGCACCCCCACTATTACGTATGTGTATATGGTATTTGTGTACTATTCTGCTAGTATGCTATATTCTTAAATATGCACACCATTTTACACGTGTAAAAGGATGAGCTCAAGACAAAAGAAATCATTTTATTCCAAACTTTCTTATATGAAATTTTTTGTTTGCAATTTAAATTTTTCAAGGGATTTCTTCCCCCCCCCACCCCCTATAGGGTGCATATGCTCACCAGAGAAGAAAGAGATACAGAGAAAGACAGTGAAGAGGAAAGTGAGAAATCACTCCTCAGGGGCTGCTGAGATTTTGGCCATGCACGCACATGCCTGACATGATTTTCAAACTACTAGGACTGGGGCTCAAACCACAGTTGGTCATGTGGGAGTCCAGTGCCCTAATGTCAACTGCTGGCCTCTGCAATTGAAATTTTAATATCCTTCACATTTCGGTGAGAATAAGGAGATAAAAATACCTCATTGTTTTTGAGAATCCTTTAACCCGTTGTGATACAAGTCTTGGTCCAAGTCCTTCGAAGAGGAAAGCATCCCGCACGAAGATGTGCAGACACTGTTCGAGGACGCTGCTAACACCACTTAACCATGGGTCTCATTCCAATCCCACCCCACAGCTCACAGAAGTTTACCTGGAAGTTTTGGCTGGTATGTTTTCACCCATTGTCAATTAATTGTTTTGCAAACTCACTAGAAGGCATTGTTTTTCATTTTATTTTATTTTTCCATGAGATTGAGAGAGAGACAGACAGAGACAGAGACCAAGAATAGCATCCCTGACAGGGTCTTGACCCCATGCTCATCCGCATGAGCACACACATATTCCAGATCATGGCCAGCACCCAGAACCTTCCCATGTGGGTAGGTTTGCAAAGTGCTGTGTTCTAATGCTACACCCCTATCTGGCTCCACGGTATTTATATTTTTTAACAAATAGACTAGAAACATACTGAACCCCTTTGTTGGGAAGTTTTCTTTAGGTGCATGTGCCATAGGGCACATGCGCTTGCCAAAGAGAAGTAGAGAGAGACAGTGAGAAATCTCCTCTGAGGGGAGAAGTTCATGCCATCATCCCTCTCCTCCATTCTCCCGTCGGGATTTTAGGCATGCATGCACACACGCCTGGCACAATTTCCAAGCTGTTGGGTCTGGAACTCGAACCATAGTCCACCATATGGGGGTCCAGCACCATAACCACTATGCTACCTGTTGGCCCTAATTTGGGAAGACTTTGTGAAAGGCTAAGAAATTTTCATTTTGAGAGACCTTATAAGCAATACACGTTGTTTTATAAAATCAGAAACCCTTTTCAAGCAGCCATTTTCAGAGTACTCCGTCCATAGACTAAACCCTTTGGAAAGGAGAGTTTCTCTCACTCACATGAAGTAGCGCTTGATCTTGAAGGGACGAGTGGTGTGTGCTGATTCTTTTTTGAAAACACCATAAGCTGAAGCATACAACTGTGAACAGCCTGCTTTCAGTTTCCATTTGGAGCTAGTGAATTTTAGTAAAAGAAAAATACATAATTCACCTTCAGGTTCAACAGTGCTTGAAAGTACCTTGTTCGCAAGATACTCATCTGGCTCTGAGTATGCGCACGGGATCCCTGTGGCTGTGCCCCATCTTATCACAAGTCTTCCACTGGAACGTGCTGTCGTTATAAAGTGGGCCACTCCGGGACATCCCTGCCTGTCAACGTTGGCAGGTCACAGTGGCAAGACCTGGTTCCCTGCGGTAATACAGGCAGAGGGAGGGTGCCAGAGCCCACCCAGTTACTAGCTAGGAAGAAAGACATTTTTTTCTTATTTCTCAGACATAACGGGCATGTGCAGAGTTCTCGTTTCTTTTTGCACCTTCTCCTTTCTGGAATTAGAAAAACAAGGGAAGGGATGGCAGGAAAGTCTTCACACAAAGCTTAGGTTAGGACACCAGAGGTCGGAGCCCTGCCTGCTGCTCAGCCCTGAGCCTCCCTAGGGGAAACAGTGAGTCTGGTGGCTTCCGGCCTCTGAATCCTTCACTTCGGTGGCTCCCACATCCCAGAAGGAAGAATTTCAAACTGCCCTCCAGGTCCCCAAGGCCAGGCATCTCATGCCCACAACAGCCCCTCGTTTTTCCTTGCTGTTCCTTGAAAGCAGAGGGCTCATTCCCCCAGCGCAGCCCCTGGCCCCGAGCACCAGGCCCAGAGATCTTCGGAAGCCTGCTGCCCAGCTGCTCACAGTCTCGTCCTGAGCATCACCTTCTCCGGAAAGCGTCCCTGCACACACCGTCTGAAGTGGTACCTCCTCGCCCGTTTCTCTCTAGCCTTATAGCCTGGGCTTATTTTCCTCTAGTTCTCGTCACTGTGGGGATTACCTTGTGATACCTGCTCGTTCTCAGCCAGCCCCTCCCCTCCCCTGCCTGTGCACGAGCATCAGCTCTGGGGTGGGCTCTGTTCTGGATCCCTTTGCAGCCACGGGGCAGGGCTGCAGTTCTCCCCTTTCGAGGGCAGGGTGGCAGGGGCATGTCCAGTCTCTTCTCCCCATGGGATAACCTTGGGCACTGGTTTCCCCCATCACAGAGGAGGCCTGCAGGGAAGAGGTGTCCTCCCTGAGAGCAGCTGGCAAGTGCAGAGCCAAACATGTTTTGGATTTGTTTGTTCTTTTACTTAGAGAACAGGGAGTTGTTTGTGTTCATGCCTTAAAGTGATAACACTCTCTTCCAACCCCCCAGCACCCCTGCCTTGCTGTCAACACATCGCTTGCTACTTGTGGGACATACATATTTCACAGATCCAGGGCAGGCAGCAGGTAGGACCCTGCCTTGTCTCACCTGCTGCTTGACCTGCTTCTCTTCATGGGAAGGGGAGAGAGAGACCAGCGGTGAGGTCCCAGCAGTGGTGCCACACCATCTGGGAAGACCTTCTGGGAAGGTGTCAAGTTGATGCCCCAGGTGTCCCTGTAAGTGCTGGGTACGTTCATGTGTGCCCACGATCCATATGGCTGAGGCTGGACTGTGGTGTGAAGACCCTGTTGAGGTACCTGTCTCTCTAATTAATTAAACTCTTTTTAAAAGAAAAGAAGGAGGGGAGGGAAGCAGGAAGAGAGGGAAGGAAGACAGGATGGGCAATGGAGGAGCTTTTGGTGAGGAAGCAAAGGGAATCCCTGTAAAATTACCAGGGGACCTTTAGGCTGACCCACATCAGCAGGAGAATGCGCCTCGTTGCCTGGGTCTGCAGAGGTCGCCGTGTGCATTTGAAAGATGGCCGCCTGCCATGCTGCCCTCAAGCCTTTTGGCGCTGGTAGCTCCTCTCGTCTTTATACCGCCCCCTTCTGTAAATGACCGTCTCTCACTTCCTGGGCAGCTCTTCTGGCTGGGTCATCCTGTGAGTGCATTCCAGGTACCTACGAGTCCCGCGGCCTGACGTCCTGTGGAGGAGGCAGGGCACTAGATTCAGAAAACCACAACGGAGCCCTCTTGGGAGGTTACATGGCGAGGATCCCGGGGCAGAGGCCCGGGAGCCACAGGCTTGCCCAGCTCTGTTGTAGGCCTTGGGCAAGTGGCAGGGAAGTGAGACCCTCGATTTAGTCTAGTCACTCCAGCAGCGAGGACTGGAAGACGGTCTGTCAGTCAGTTTCACCTGTGTGGTTCCACATCAGTTCAGATCCATGGAAATAGCGTATTTCCTGTGAGTCACAGTCAAGAAGTAGGGAGAAATAGATACAGTTGCTTTCAAATGTATATTTTACTTAACCCAATATATCCAAAATATTATCTTGCCAATAAATAATTGTTGTTGGGCCAGTCCCATAGCCTAGTGGTAAAGGGAGCCAAATCCCACACGGCCGACTGCAGTTCAAATCCTGGCCCCAGTGCCTTAAAAACACATTGAGTGAATATGCGCCCCCAATCCCAATAGGGTGGAGGAATGAAGGAAAAGGGATTGTGGTGTGACCACGTCCCGCTGCGGGGGAAGAGGAGTGTTTTCTTCTTCCCCACCCTGCTGCCATCTCTGTCTCCCTCTGGTGAGTGGACATGCCCTCTGGCAATTAAACATGCGTAAATAAATAATTTCTGTAAGCATTATTGAGTAATTTTATTTTATTTTTCTCTATAGGGCACATGTGCTTACTGGAGAGAAATGGAGAGAGACAGAGGGAAAGTGAGAAAGCATCCTCCCCGAGGAAGGCCACACACAATCCTTCCTCCATCCTCCTCTCAGGGTTTGGGGCATGCATATATACCCAGCATGATTTTCCAGCACCGAATCCGGGGCTCTAACCACACAGTCAGTCATGTGAAGTCCAGCCACCTTAACCTCCACGCCACCTGCTGGCACAGGGAATTCTACACTCCTTTTTTCATATTGGATCTTTGAGATCCAGTGGCTATTTTATACATTAGTGTATCTCCGTTCAGCTGCTAAACTTCCCCTGGAAATTACTTGGCCTACATTTAGATTCCATAAAGTTTACAGTTGATAAAGTAGATTTACATAACCAAGTTGTTCCAAAGATACTTATGTCTTCTAATAATAGAATCAAATGTAAATTTTTAAAATTAAATGTAAATGAATTAAAATTAGGTTGAATTACACTTAGTTTCTCAGTAATACCCAGAGTGCTCAGTTACCAGGTGACTAGTAGCCCCTGACCTGGGCAGTGTGCTTCTCTGTGTTTCTCCCCGGTTTTAGAACTAACCAGTGTTTTCACACATCAAGACTGGGACAGTTCACGGAATCTGCTGGGCTGTTGTTTTCCAAGTCGAATCAAGCCGACATTCTGGGTCTGGCTGCGAGGTGATTACCGTCCAGGGTTTGTAGTGGGTGAGGAAGGTAAATTATCTGATGTTTCTGTTGCTGTTCAGTAATTTGACAAATGAATGATCTGAGTTCATAATTAAGAAATTAGTTTTTTTGAAAAGCTCTGTTGATGCGTGAATTGATGAAGTTTAGACTGTCACTTCTGGAGAGAAGTCACATCTCAATGAACAAACAAGATTTTAATGACTGGTGCACAGCTGGGTGTGTGAGGAGGTGGCCAGTCGGGAAGGACAAAGAAGAGCTCCAGCAACAGTGTTCTTCTTAGAAAGCGCGACTAATTAACACGCTAGAAGGAGCGTCAACAGCACCGGCCTCCTCTGTCCTCACCACAGCCAGCAAACTGGTGTTCCAGCAGAGAAAAGCCATGTTCCTGCCCCGTAGCTCATGGGAAGGGCAGATTGCCTTTGTAAAGTCAAAAGTCAATTGGAATCTCCTAATGAGCAACATCATTTGAAATAAGAGCTTACTTCCACGAATCAAATCATTTTTAGAAGACCCTTTAAAAAGTGAGTTGGTTCCATCAACGAACACTGTCATCTCCTTGGGTTTCGTAGAAGAAAGTTGTAGAAAGGCCAGGTCAGATACCAGCTGTCATTGAGGGTCTGTAGGGTGCCAAGCGCTGAGAGGGGTCAGAGTCACCCTGCATGGCTTACTACAAAAAGTGGCCTTTGGGGCCAGCAGGTGGCATGGAGGTTAAGGCACTGGATTCCCACATGGTCAACTGCGGTTTGGGTCCTGGACCTGGTGGCTTGGAAATCAAGCTGGGTGTGTGTACGTGTGTGCCTAAATCCCAGGAGGAGAATGGAGGGGAAGGATTGTGGCATGATCCCCCGAGAAGGGGGATCTCTCTCTCTCATTATCTCTGCCTCCCTCCCTCAGGTGAGCACATGTGCCCTATGGCAATAACCTTAAAAAAAAAAAATAAAAAAGGATGACATTGCCCTGGGCGTTGAAGGATAAATAGGAGTTGGCTGGAAAAAGACTTGAAGACCTTGTGTTCAGAGCCTGTTTATCTGAGAAGCGGTGGCAAAGATGTGGACGCCAAGGGGTGCGGGGGCGGGGGTAGAACATGGAGAATAGAAAGTGCCTGGGATGCCAAGGTAAGGGACTGGTGTTTGTTACAGAGAGCTGTTCATAGATGCTGCCATCTCGAGGGCTGTGGGACCGCGTGGGGAATGTAAATACTGGGGCCGTGGCCCAGGGGTGTGTGTCCCCCACGCAGCAGCTACTCCAGTCCCTTTTTACCCCCTGTGAATGGAGCCCCGTTGTCACAGTCGTCATAGGTTTCAATGTTGATATGAAATTTCACCATTTCTGAAACCCCTGAGGGCAGATGTGGCTTCTGGGCAGCCCATCTGCGGTGTCCAGTAGCGTTCAGCGAGGAGAGGTTCGGGCCCATGCCTGGCAGTTGGGGTCCTGTTTCGGAGAGGTCACTGCGTCTGCGATGAGAAAGCAGAAGTGGAAGGTCTGAGCTGGAGGAGGATCACGGCATTCGTCTAGGGCAGACAGGAGTGAGGTGGGGGTGCCTTCAAGACACGGTCCGTCTCCCGTTCTCAGCTCTGGAGGGCAGGCAGTGTGGACAGGGGAGTGGACAGGTAGAGTCAGGTGGCGCCTAGATGAAGAGGCTCTTGACCTCCAGTACTTGGGAAGTTTTCCTGATAAACTGCCAGCAGCTCATGTCTACCCCTGTGACTTGCAACCAAATTATCCATCACAATTACTCCCAGTTAATTTGCCCTGCTAAGCCTGAGCCGGTTGATGAGTTTCCTTAATTTTGATCATATGCTCAAGGGAGCGCTTAGTTCCTCTGCCTGTGAAGTGTGTCCAACAGCAAACAAGGCCAAGAACGAGTGCTGGGTGCTCAGACGCCTGCAGGGCCCTGGGCTCCCGCTCTCGTTCTGTGATGGGCCTGGTCCTCCCTGGCTTGATGGCCTTGATGACGCAGAACCTCTCTGAGTGTTGCATCTATAAAATGAAACGAGTGACATATTTGGTCTCACAGTTTCTCCTTGTGTTGGAATCCTACTCCATTTTATACTTTATGCAAAATATCAGTGCATTAAAGCCGATGTAGCTGTTTGTCTTACATAAGCTCGCTTCACCCCGAAGTTGACCTCCTGCTGCTTCTGCTGTCTGGCTGGGGGTGGGTGTCAGAGTGCTTTGGTATTGTCTTCTCCACGCACATCTCTGCATCTCCCAGGCTGCAGCGGATGAGGGGATGAGTACATGACCCATTTCATTCCAGATGTAGGAGTCCTGGACATCCCCACGTGTCCCCTCCCAGCTCCCCTCAGTACAGACCCACCAGCAACCACGCTCATGCCTCTTGGGGCTCCCCTCCACCCAGACTATATACATGCTTTTGTGTTCCTCCAATAAGAAATTCCTCATATCTGTCGTTATGAGTCCTATCCATGAATAATGATGCATAGGTAACTTTAATATTTTTTATTTTGATTTTTTACTAGAGAGCACATGCACTTGCAAGAGAGAGACAGAGAGTGAGAGAGAATGAGGGGAAGTAAGAAATCATGTCCCCCCCCAGGAGATGACCATGCTGCAGTCCCTTCTCCTCCATTCTTCCTTAGCATTTTGGGCACACCTGAACACATTTTGGGCTCACATGTTTTTCAAGCCGCCAGGTCCAGTACCCAAACCACAGTCAGACACGTGGGATCCAGCCATCTTAATTACCACACCACTGGCCAGCTTCGTAATTTTAATCTTTACTTGTATGGTCATGATTATTTTCATTTTATTTGATAACGATGACCATTTTTTAGTACCTACATTCCACACTTGGCTAGGCCCAGGTGTGTGTGCATGCATGTGTGTGTGTGTGTGTGTGTGTGCACATGTGTGTGTGATTTAATTATGCTCCTGTAACATTTGGAAGTGGGTATTCTCCCCATGTACAGCTGCGTAAACTGAGACTCAGAGCACCGGCTCTCCCCAAGGTCACAACTAGCAAGTGGAGGAGTGGGACTGAGACATAGTGTCAGTTTTTCTGACCTCCTCCAGCTGTTCCCCTGGGTCCCACCTATCAGGCTTGCTCTAATGTCACCCAGGACACAGGACCAGGATGGCATGGAATTGATTTTTTTCTCTGGTACTTTACATCTTCAGATGTGTTTCAGAATGTGGAGACACAAAGTGCCAGGAGATCACAGAGAAATAAACCTTCCAACTGGAGGGACCCAGGAAGGCTGCCTAGAAGAGGAAGCAACTGGGGTCATAGCTAAGAGGAGGCACTGGGCTCCTAGGGCTGGATGTGATTTGTTTGTGCAGGAGCAGAGGGAAGTGATTTCAGCAGAGGGAAGGGATGAGCAGAGGCAGGGAGATGAGGAATGTGTAGGGCCAAAACTAGGTGTGTTTATGAAGGCATGTGAATTGCAAATGGGTGTTTGGCTAAACCACACTCTATGAGCTATGTAGTCAAAATCAGGCTTCACGCGAAACCCTTCCAATTCATGGGGTGTAGGTTTAAGTTGTTATCTTCTATACAAATAGACAAAGCAATACCTTTTGTGGCTGATAGAGGTTGATTTGCATAATTACCAACTTGTTTACAAATTATTTCTTGGTCTTTTAAATCTCTCCCATAGAAAGCACCGGCAAGGTACTGACAGTCTTTAACACCTGCCCGTTTGGAGCAAGCAGACGTCCCCATAAGAGCAGGGCTGTTCTGGGGGAGTTGTGGGATTAAGGCAGCATATGGGGCAGGGCGCCAGGCTGGCAAAGCAGAGCCCTTGAGTAGGGAGGATTTCCTGTCTCCTGTAAAAGTGAGAGACCTGAGTCGGCAAGTAGAGTGGAGGTTAAGGTGCAGGATCTCACATGGCTGCCTGCACAGTTCAAATCCTAGACCTGGTGGTGGCTTGAAAATCACACCAGATGTATGTGCATGAATGCCTAAGATCCTGAGAGGAGAATGGAGATGGGACTGTGGCATGGCCATCGCCCCTGGGGGTGATTTCTCATCACCCCCTTCACCCCATCTCTAAGTAGATTCTGACAAAAGCTTACTGGGACGCTGCCCCCAGTAGCATTGTAGTTATATCTTGGGTTGTATGTTGAGATAAATTCTTACAATGATCTTACAAGGAAGACATGATTTTGCCATTTTACAGATGAGGAAACTGAGGCTCAGAGAAGAGAAGTGATTTAGCCATGATTATGCAGCTGCAGTGGGTGGGTGAGCCTAAGAAGTCAACGCTGATCTAATACTAAAAGGCTCTCAACCTTCCTATGTCCTTCATTTTAACAAAGAGTTACAATATTTCTTTCTTACATAAAGATGGGAAAACGACACAAAAAAACAATGTCCAAAGGAATACTTCTGGGATGGAGGGGCTCCCTGTTACAGAAATACAGGAGTCCATGTAGCCATAAACCAGACCTAGTCAACTGAAGTCCAGCAAAATCTACACTGGGCAGCAGAAGCCTTGTGCAGACTAGCGAGCGGCCTCAGCGGCTAGTCTGGGCGCTGTCCGTGGTGCTGAGCAGCCCAAGCTTTCTGGCAGCTGGTTGGTGCTCATGGCGCTCCAGCCTTCCCCTCCAATGCTTGACTGGGGCTCCTGCTGCCAGCAACCTACCCAGGACATGAGTCTGGATCAATCTCTACAGTAATGCTTGCTCAGTGTACACCCCTCACTGCGCCTTTAAGTCCATATCCTAGAGATGGTCTCTTAATGTTTGAATATATTTCCTTCTTATCCTTTTCTACAAATCTTCATTATACAGGCGAGACACTTTTATACTTTGAATTTTCATTATGTAAGTATTTTCCTCCATTATTAGGAATGCTTTGTAAGCATCATTTTAATGGTCCCAGAATCCATGATTTAGATAATGATGATTTAGCCATTTTTATGGTTACCTACCATTTATCAGAGACATGCTATGTTCTGGGCATATTAAGCTATTTACAGACATTAATTCCAGTATGCGGAAGAATTTTGAAATGAAGGTGTTATTATTCCCCATTTTATGAATGCTGAAGTTCAGAGAGGGTAAATAAATTTCTCAAGGTCACAGAGCTCTTAAGGGGCAGAAATGGTTTGGATCAAAAGGATGTCTGATGGTAAAGGCCATGATCTCACCACCGCACCACACTGCCTGCCTCATTCCTTTATGTAAAATGATTAAATCGTGACTATCTCAGAATTCGGTTACTCTTTTCCAGGTGGTTGGACAGTTGGACAACTTCTGGCCCATCTCAGGTGCTACTTTGTGCTTGCAATAATTCCCAAGCACCCAAGTCTTCCTCTCCTCCTGACCTGAGAGGAACAGTTGAGAGCATGCCCACCTTTCAGAAAGGGCAGGAATCCCGTACGGTTTGCTCTGGATGAGACCTTAGGAATCATATTCCAACCCTTCTCCACTCTCTAGAGGAGAACTCCAGGTTTAAAACAAGAGACTTGCTCAAGTCCCACAACTGCACAATAGCAAAGCCGGGCACGACCCAGCTCCATCCTCAGATCTGGGCCCTTCCTACCTCATCATGTTCAAGTGTGGCTCGTTTCATTCTCAACCTCAGTACAGCATGGAGAGCACAGGTCCAGGATCAGAAAGACTCGGGTTCTGCCTCTAGTGTGCCATGTCTTAGATGCAGTCTTTTCCACTCATTGGCATCATGTCTTCATCTGTAAACAGGATTAATAAGACCTGCTTCCGGAGACTAGAGTTGATGGCTGAGGTAATGTGTGTGGCCATGGTGTGCAGAGTCTAACATGAGGATGCTTTGTATTACAGCAGCTTCTTCCTCTTCATTCACAATCCACATGCTGGCTCCTGACAGACTCTGCCATATAGCAGGTGTTCTGTAAACACCAGGCGAATAAACTGTGATTATTCACAGTAACAAATAGCTGCCCTGGATAAGAACTGTGCAAGAGCACCAGAATCTCAGCAGCCTCTGAGCTGGGGCAGTGGGGAAAGCATGGGTAAAGTGAAGAGTTCGGAATCCGGAGGCCAAGTCTCCTGACTGTATCTGGGGCTATGTCTGGTACTGCTCAGGCTTTGGGAAATTAAAGAGTTAACTTTAAGGAAAAGGTGCCTCTGTGCCATGGTGGGCCGAAAGCAGACATACTGCATGGAAATTTAGGCCTAGGAAGGTGTCAATGGCACCTCTCTACCTTCCCGGGGGTTAGAGGGTGAGGTCTGCTCAGCATGAGGGACTCGCCCAAAGTTGTGCTGTTACAGAAATGGGGACAAAGTCAGGTGCATTTCTGGGTGACAGTCACTCTGCACCTGTCACTCTGAGAAATCTGGCTGTCTCCAAGGTAGATAAGAAAGTGCAGATGAGACCATGCGTGCGTCTGCCTCCAGTCCCCAGCACTAGGCCTGCAGCAAAGCAGGGCACAGCGTGAGGGAGTTAAATCCAAGACTGAGGAGGTTTGCAGGCAGAGTTCCAAGAGCGTCATAATTCTGCAGCCCTCAACAGACTGTGTGTGAGATTTCCAAAGTGAAATAAATGCTCCCATTACCCAGTTGAACCAAGAATATCGATGTCATTAGCCTAATTATGTGGGCTCTGTTTATAGACTCCGATGCGAGGCTCTGGGGGATGTCAAAATAAAGCAAGCACGTTGCAAAACAAGAAGGGAGATGCGAGTTGTGTTGGGATTCCTGGTGCGACTGCATTTCTCAGTGTGTCCAGACCTAGAGAGAAAGGAATGCACCGTTCTTAGACACACAACAGTGCCATGGAGATTGCTCTGTATGGGCAGGAGGACAAGGAGGGAGGGAAGCTCTGAGACAACCCTATGAAACTGAAGAATGGGATTTCCCCTTTGGGGCTCTACTTTCTTTAGCGGGAAACAGACATGGTGGGCTGAGAAGGCTCTTGCGTGTCCCCCATGCACACTTATGGGGGGGACTTGGCTCTCCGGGGAGGATGAGAGTCTAGCTGGACTGATGGCCCCCCGTGAGGTCTGTGTTCCTGCAGCCATGCCTCAGAAACTTCCAGATGTCAAAGGAAAGCTTGGGCCAGCATGTGGGAGGGGCCCTGAGCTGCCAGAAGAGGAAGGCCTGTGACTGCCTCCTGGGCCCTCCAGCGAGGAAGGGCAGCTGCCCTCCCTGCAGCAGACAAATGGTTTCTTCCCTCTTTCTGAAATGCCGCTGTGGCCTCATGATGCCACGACTTCAAAACAGATAGCAGAAATACCAGGGGACTGAAATGGACCTGCTGCACGTCTTCCTGCTTTGTAGATGCAATTTAAAGATGACAGTCATTAGGGAACCAGTAGTTAGCGTAATGGCTATGTCACTGGCCTCCCACGTAGTCGACTACGGTTCGCGTCCCGGACCCAGTGGCTTAAAGCTCACGCCGGGCACGTGTGTGTGCGTGCCTAAGAGCCCGAGAGGAGAATGGAGGAGAAGGGATTGCGCCGTGGCCATTCCCTCCGGAGGGTGATTTCTCGCTTTCTGTCTCTCTGTCTCTCTCTTTCTGGTGAGCGCACGTGCCCTATATCAAAAACCTCTCAAAAAAAAAAAAAAGATGACAGTCATTAGGGAACCAGTAGTTAGCGTAATGGCTATGTCACTGGCCTCCCACGTAGTCGACTACGGTTCGCGTCCCGGACCCAGTGGCTTAAAGCTCACGCCGGGCACGTGTGTGTGCGTGCCTAAGAGCCCGAGAGGAGAATGGAGGAGAAGGGATTGCGCCGTGGCCATTCCCTCCGGAGGGTGATTTCTCGCTTTCTGTCTCTCTGTCTCTCTCTTTCTGGTGAGCGCACGTGCCCTATATCAAAAACCTCTCAAAAAAAAAAAAAAGATGACAGTCATTAGGGAACCAGTAGTTAGCGTAATGGCTATGTCACTGGCCTCCCACGTAGTCGACTACGGTTCGCGTCCCGGACCCAGTGGCTTAAAGCTCACGCCGGGCACGTGTGTGTGCGTGCCTAAGAGCCCGAGAGGAGAATGGAGGAGAAGGGATTGCGCCGTGGCCATTCCCTCCGGAGGGTGATTTCTCGCTTTCTGTCTCTCTGTCTCTCTCTTTCTGGTGAGCGCACGTGCCCTATATCAAAAACCTCTCAAAAAAAAAAAAAAGATGACAGTCATTAGGGAACCAGTAGTTAGCGTAATGGCTATGTCACTGGCCTCCCACGTAGTCGACTACGGTTCGCGTCCCGGACCCAGTGGCTTAAAGCTCACGCCGGGCACGTGTGTGTGCGTGCCTAAGAGCCCGAGAGGAGAATGGAGGAGAAGGGATTGCGCCGTGGCCATTCCCTCCGGAGGGTGATTTCTCGCTTTCTGTCTCTCTGTCTCTCTCTTTCTGGTGAGCGCACGTGCCCTATATCAAAAACCTCTCAAAAAAAAAAAAAAAAAGATGACAGTCATTGTAGTTATTCTCCCCTCATGTTTTTGCTTTCTGTGTAAGCTATTTTGAAGGAGAGAACTCACGGAATTACAGTGTATTGTTTTAACCATTCTGTTTTGTTATTAGTTGTTGTTGATAATCTCTTGTTGCCCCTAATTTATAAGTTAAATTTTACCATAGGAATGTATATATGGGGGAAAACATGGCGTCTACAGAGTTTGGTACCCGCAGTTTCAGGCCTTCACTAGGGATCTTGGGGCGCATGCGCCATGGATAAGGGGAGGGGGCGAGGCTGTTGTAACACTGTTTCATTGTGTATCTTTCATGCTCAAGAGTTACCTGGGCTCTTTCCACTGTTGTCAGATTGACTGCAATGGTAAAGACAGCTTTGTAGGCAGATGGTTTTGGTGCTCACAGCAGTCCCGATGCTGTTCTAACCCATTCGTGAGTTACCCCTCTTGATTCTGCCTTCATTTGGCTGAAGAACGTCTCCAGGTACGTTTGGAAGGATGGCTGTGGGTGGTGGCCGCGCACACAAGGTTCTTCTTTTTCTTGACTCTCACTGCTGAATGTGAGCTTGACTGAGGCTACGGTTTCCGAGTCACCCCCCTCCTCTGCAGCATCCGAGTGGCTTGCTTCTGTGTTCAATATTTAGCAGCAGAGATGTACCTTACACCAATCTGACAGTTCGTGCATTTTGCCTGATTTTCCTTCCTCCTTGTAATTACAGATCTCATTAGTATACGGCTGACGTTTGGCCTCGATTAGGGTCTTTGTCTTGGTCCTCTGAGCTGCTTCTGCCGGAAAGTTTTATTCTTTGCACTAGTGACCGCCCTGACCCATTGTTCTGACTTTGCGGAAACAGGATGGAGCTCCGTGCTCGATCTGTGTGGTCCTTCTTTCCTCTCATTAATATTTTACTGTTTGTTTCCTTCTGTTACCTTCTGGGGAAGTTTCACAGTATAAAGGGCCTCCAAAAACTTCGTGGAGAAATGGGACTCAAGACCCAGTTTACTTTGGTGCAGAAATTGTGAAAACCACGCGCTGCTTCTTCATAATATATAGTTTCTGCGCGTTTGGGAGCCCCTGAGTATGTCTGTCAGGTCACCGACGCTTTCCCCTCGTTCTCACTCCACCTTTCACTGTCCCCAGTGACATTTAAATTCCACTGTTTTCCTGACATCCCCCTCGCAGTCTTCTCTCGGAGAATCTGTATCTTCGGACGCCCTCCTGGGGCTGCCAGGCAGTTTCCTTACATTTTTCTGCAGGCTCTGAGGGAAGTCCTTGTCAGAGACGGTGTCTTTCTGAGCCTTTAGGATGGCGGTCCTTTTTACTTCGCGGTGGCAGTCTTGCACGAGGACCTGCTGCTTTTCCCTTCTGTTTTCCGTCATATCCTTCTTTGACAAGGGAACAGTACCCATCGCACAGGGAGGGCCAGGTTTTCTCAGCCCTGCCCGCTGCTCTGGGGTTCTGGCCTCCCCTCCTCAGAGGTCTGGCAGGACACACTCAGCTCCAGCTCCCTGTGACAGTTCTGTGTGAGAGCCACAGCCTTCTCGATGAGTCCCTTCCTCTTCGGTCCCAGAGAATTTATGAGAAGTTCCAAGGGTGCTGTCAGCCTCCTCCCAGGATGCAATGGGTCCCTTACCAGTGACCTCCAGCTCCTGGCATGTGCTTACGGAGATGTTTACCCCCACAGAGACTTAGAAAGACAGAGTCTGGGAGCAGAAACTTGGAGCAGGGCTCAGGTCACATCAAAAGAGCCTTCACGGTATGGGAATGGCTGGCCCCTTCCCAGCAGTCCAGGCGTGGGTCCTGGGTCCCAGTCACTTGCAAGGAGGCTCCACGCTTCCCTTCCCACCAACCTGACAGAACTGCATTTCAGATGCAAGTGTGGGCTGACCCACCACGGGGTTTCTCCGTCCACCTCCAGCACTCTCACGCGCGGACAGCCCTCCTGGTGGTGGGCAGTTTCAGTGCCCTAGCCTGGCTTGCTGTGTTGCCGTGAAGTTCATGCTTCTCTGTTCTGATGTGGGCACGTCCTAGCAATGTCTGGGGAGGTGCGTCAGGATCCGTGGGCTAGGTGTGGTTTTAAAAGGGAAGTCTCAGGGTCAAGATTTTGAGGCTTCATGTCCTGCAGTCCAGACCAGAGTGCCAGGAGTGCAGGAACATCTCTAAATGGAGGCCACATCAGGGAGGGCTGGCCGAGGCACTGAGGCTGTTAGAAATGGGGTGCAGGAGAGCTCTGTGTCACCAGGAGGGCTCAGGAGGAAGCCAGATACCCGGATACTCTGGGGATAGCAGGCGTCTTTGGGCACAAGGCTCTCTCCATTAAAATCAACCTGCTTTGGTCCAGGTCAGGCGCTATCCCCATTCCTGGGGTGTGAACACAAAGAAAAGTCCCTTCCCTCCAGGAGATAATAACACAGCTAGGACTCCCTGTCCTCCAAGATGCCTAAGTCCCATAAATCTGAAAATGTCCTAGTGTATTCTGAGACCTTCCCGTCTCTGCCAGCTGCCCCAGACCAGGTCAGTCACACCTTGGGTGCTGCTAAAAATGCCCGGGTGTGTACAGCCCGCTACGGCAGCCATAGCGCGTCATACAAACCGCCACAGCCCTGGGAGCTGGCCAGCGGGCCTTCTTCCTATTCCTGCTTCTTGGTAAGTGGATCAAGACTCAGAGATAGCACCCTGAGTACGTGGCCCACCAGCAGCTGAAGTCCAGCAATGCCTGATTCCTAATCCACTGCATGCTGCCCTGTTTTTAACAAAAAGGCCAGCCGTTCTCCTGTCGGCTCAGCTCCAGCTGCTGTTTTGCACAGTTCTATAGATGATTGTAGACAATTAAAAAGTCCCTGGGCCCTTTACACATAGCATTGTGTCCCATCGCTGAAGGCGGGGGGAGTGAGGCGAGGCTCAGGGCTCGGTGCCGGGCAAGGCTTACTCGGCAGTGTCTGAGCCCAACCCTGGCTCATTCTCCATGGCTTCCTCTGTTCCTCCACATGGTGACCGGCAGTGTACACAGGCCGGGGAAGTCTGGACTTTCAGAAAGCCCTGGGCCCACTGGGCTGGAGCTGTGTAATGGAAGATCAAGGACCACAGTACCGCAGCCAGACTGCCTCGAGTGAACTATGGCCTGCCACTTACCAGCTGTGTGACCTTGGGCAAGTCACCACGCCTCTCTGTGCCTCAGTTACTTCCTCTGTAAAGTGAGAAATGATGACGGTTTCCTACTTCCCAGGGCTGTGGTGGGGATTGAACTGGTTAATCCCTGAGAACATAGCTTGACCATCTCGATACTGCAGCTGCTGATAGTGTTATCAGCAGGAAGACAGACATCATGCTGAACAGCCAGAGCAAGGGCAAAATCTTCCGCAGCTATGCTGGGCATACAGTGGGGCTTCTCTCGCCCCTCCTCATCCCCCATGGTTCTCCAGGTGGAAGGCTGACACTTACACGCCCATGCCGCTGCCGGTATCTGAGCCAGTAGCAGGAGGCGGGCCGAGCATGCACAGACCTTCAGTCATCAGAACCATGGTCCAGCTCACCAGGGCCGATTTAGGGCCCCAGACAAGCAAGAGGTACTTCAAGGTGCAGGACCCCCTTCCCCCAGGAGCTTTCCCAGGCCAGGCCTCATCTCGGACAGACAGCAGTTGTAATAAAAGGCAGGCAAGTCGTTTACCTGGTGTCACATAAATACGTGGATTTCAGGCCCCTTTTCCCAGAAAAGACCCATTGCCTATGAAGAAGACCTCAGGCCCGGGGCTGGTCACTGACTTTCTTAGGGCAGCACACAGTATGCTGAGCCAGAGTGGAGGTGTGTGGAGCCAGAGGGGAGGCGTGTGGAGCACAGGTGTGCTGGGCCAGAGGGGAGGCGTGCGGAGCACAGGTGTTCCGGGCCAGAGGGGAAGCGTGCAGAGCACAGGTGTGCTGGGCCAGAGGGGAGGCATGTGGAGCACAGGTGTGCTGGGCCAGAGGGGAAGCATATGGAGCACAGGTGTGCTGGGTCAGAGGGGAAGCATGCAGAGGGCAGGTGTGCTGGACCAGAGGGGAGGCATGTGGAGCACAGGTGTGCTGGGCCAGAGGGGAAGCATACAGAGCACAGGTGTGCTGGGCCAGAGGGGAGGCATGTGGAGCACAGGTGTGCTGGGCCAGAGGGGAAGCATATGGAGCACAGGTGTGCTGGGTCAGAGGGGACGCATGCAGAGGGCAGGTGTGCTGGACCAGAGGGGAAGCGTGCAGAGTACAGGTGTGCTGGGCCAGAGGGGAGGCATGTGGAGCACAGGTGTGCTGGGCCAGAGGGGAAGCATGCAGAGGGCAGGTGTGCTGGGTCAGAGTGTAGGCGTGCGGGACACAGGTGTGCTGAACACAGGTGTGCAGAGCCGGAGGAGAAGGACTGACTCCGGGGGGGCTGATGCCCTTCCTCCTGACCCTGCCTCTCCCACTTCAGCTCTAAGGCACTCCTCGGAGCTCCTCCCATCCTGCGGCTGCCATCCTTAGCCCCATGGTTCCCTCTGCAGCAGTCTGTCCCCTCTGTCTATGACAGGTCACAAATGGGTGAGAAGTGACCCGTGTCCAGCTCGGGTGGCTGGAGGAGGGTGGTTGTCACTCCCTGCCTTCCGAAAGCACCAGTGCGGGTGAGCACAGGAAGGGTTAAGTAGCCTATGGTGCCCTGCAAGAGGGGAGAGTACCCAGATGCTGAGAAGTGTGTCTTCAAGGCTATTTAAGACGACAGGGATGAATACCTGAACGGGCATGGCTGATCACCAAAAATATGCAGGCCAGTGTCCCGGTTTTCCACAAGTAAGATATACTTGCGAGAGAAAAAGACCTAAGAGAAATGCCTCAAGATGGGATTATATCTCATTTGTGTTTGCTAAAGCTTTTCCTGTCATGTCAACAATTCCCACATACCTGTTCTCATGTGGAAGAAAGCGCTGGACTTGCGTCAGTAGTACTCTCTGTGCAGTGTTATTCTTCCTTCCCGAAGTGAAATTCACATAGCCTAACCCTAATCGCCTTCGAGGGAGCAACTCAAGGGCACTTGGCACATTGAGAATCCGTGCCATCGCCACCCCGTCTACCCCCTCACCACAAGAGAGCCCCTGCACCCAGCAGGCCCTCCGCCAGCCCGTGGCAGTCCCCGTGGTCGGTGTCTAAGTGGCCTATTCTGCCTGTGTCATATAAAGGGAAGCATGATATGTGACCTTGGTGCCTGCATTTCACTTCACATCATGTTCGCAAGGTCCCCCCATTTCTAACGTACGTCAGTGTGGATTCCTTGATTCCTTTTTTATGACTAACTAATAGTCCATTGTCAAAATATACCACATTTCCTAATGTATCATTCCTGCATGGCTATTCAGGTTGTTTCCACCTTTGGGCTGTTGTGAAGACGGCTGTCAACCTGTGAATATGTGTATGAGGGGACTTGGAAAAGGCCTTGGAAAAATGGAATTAAAATATGAGTTTATTTTGGCGCAAAGAATTTTAAAACCCATGCATAGTCTTTTTTTTTTTTTTTTTTGGAGAGGTTTTTGCTATAGAGCGCGGGGGCTCGTCAGACAGCAGAGAGA
>NW_006159886.1:502897-512804 GCF_000334495.1 Tupaia belangeri chinensis | reverse complement strand
GCGCTCGTCAGACAGACGAGAGACAGACAGAAAGTGAGAAATCACCCCCCAGGAGGGATGGCCACGCCACAATCCCTTCTCCTCCATCCTCTCGGGATCTTGGGCACGCACGCACACGCGCCCGGCGTGAGTTTTAAGCCACTGGGTTCAGGACGCGAACCGCGGTCGAATACATGGGAGTCCAGCGACATAGCCATTACGCTAACTGCTGGTCCCTGCATAGTCTTTTCATGTTATGTATTTCCATGAACCGTTGGCAGGTCCTTGGTACCATTGCTGGATATCATTCTCGAAAGACTCCGAAGACCTTTCTGGGCAGAGAAGGCGCCTCGCTGTGATGGTGGTGCTGCTGTGGTGGATGCTAGTCCCTGGCACTTACCTGAGCCCAACTCTGAGCACCCAGGCCGCACGTCCAGTCCCCAAAACAGCTCTAGGGGCTGGAACCACTTTTATCCCTACTCTGAGATGGAGAAACGGAGGCCCGGGAAGCAGGGCTTGAACCAAGGCATGCTGGCTCCAGGTCCCATGTTCTTCCTTCCAGGGGACACTGTTTGGACTGTAGCACTGGGGGCAGATACAGGGGAGTGACAGTGAAGTAGATTCAGCTGGAAATTAAGAACAACCTCTGAGCCAGTGCTCTGAGCAGCTACAGATGTTCAGCGCTGATGGGCTGCCCTGAGAGGTAGTGCAGGCAAGGGCTGGACAGCCTCTGCGCGGAATATTATTGTAGTGAGTCCTGGTCTCAGCTATCTCCCAGCTCCCTCGGGAGGGATTTCTAGACCTTGGTGTCAGTCTGGATTAGAAGAAGAGAGCTAAGGTTTTTAGATAATTTTTGGTCTTCTAGATCCTTTGCTGGGTCATAGCTTCCCAAACGTCACATTTGGCAGACCTGTGATCTTGGCCAAATTTCGGTCTTCTCTTCCGACAGTCAGGACTGTGGTGCCTACGTGGTCAACTTGGTTTCTTTGCTGGCTTTATAAACCTGCCAGCCCTGTCCTGGGGTACAGTGAGGTGAGGCAGGCCTGGGTGCTACTCTGAGGAGTTTATGTCCCACTGGGTACTGTTGTCAGGACTAGAGATGACACTGGTGTGGAGCAGGTGTCTGGTTCCTGGGGTACGCATTAAGCTAAGGTGGCCCCAGGGCCTGGTAGCAGAAAAGCCTACGGGGTTTTCCTAGAGACCCATGTTGCCTGGGTCATCTGCATCCCATGTTCTGGGTCCCCCCAATACCCCCTTGGCCCCTGTGGCACGCACATCACCTCCCTGGAGAGAGGGTGGAACAGCACCGCGGGCTGAACTGGGGCATTGGCCCATCCCCTGTCACTTTGAAAATATGAACTGGCCTGTCAGGGAGGATCTGTCCTGCTCTGGGGCCTGCAGATGACAGGGCCGAGCTGCACCAGGTGCTCTGAGCTGCAGGCACCCCTTCCCAGAGCACCCTGTTTTCATGAGCCCACCTATCCCAGGGAATTTGTTTTAAAGACTCAATTTGTCATCTCAGTAGCAACAACAAAAAGATGAATATCTTTTCTAAACAACAAAACACACTTTATCGGGTCTTTAAAACCAATTTCTCTAACGGTGGAAAGTGGTCCTGTAGGATTTGTCAGAGCCCTGGAGACAGAGTTTTCTGTCTGTTTGACGGCTCATGGTGTCCTTTGTCCTCCAGTCCCTGGGTCCCCCGAGAGAAGAGAGCAGCAGGCATTAAAGTGAGAAATGCCGCCCCATCTGCGTCCCTCTGAATAAGAAAATGGCTTGTTAGCGAGATGGCCTTTGTGGTTGGCAAAATTCTTTTTGTTGTCTCAGCAGCCAAATCGCATCCAGGTCCCATTTCTCAAGTGTCACATCGGAGCTGGCTTTGGGCTGGAAATGTCTCAGATGAAGCCAGGTGTGTTTCTTTAGGCCAGTGAGCACTTGGCTACTGGTTTGGGTTTATATCAGAAGAAAGGCTGTGTGTATATGAATATATATATATTTGTGTGTGTGTGTGTGTATATATATATATACATACAAATATTTGTGTGTATGCATATACACATATGTATATGTACATACACATATTTGTATGTGTGTATATACACATGTGTGTGTGTATACATATCTATCTCTATCTATCTATCTCTCGCCATAGGGTGTATGTGCTTGCTGGAGAGAGACAGAAAGAGACAAGGAAAGGGAAAATGAGAAATCAACCCGCAGGGAGGATGACCACACTGCAATCACTTCACCTCCATTCTATCGGGATTTGGGGCATGTATGTACATGCGCCTAGCATGATCTTCAACCTGCTGTGTCTGAGACTAGAACCACAATCGACTGTGCGGGAATCCAGCACCTCGGGATAAAGGAAGCTGAGCCAGAGCTGTGGGCGGTTTTGCTGCCCGCCGTGTCTCAGATTCATTCTTAAGGTACTGAAAACTTAATCTTCCAAAATGTCAAAAAGACCATCTTTTGCCCCACCTCCCACCCCAGCTCCTGCAACACCAGTGCCCAGCACACAGGGTTTGTGGGGTACAGTCCACATACAGGGTTTGTGGGGTACAGTCCGTACAGTCATCTCGCCCACAACTCCAGGCTGGGAGGAACCCGGGCACCACAGCCTGGTCATGATGTCCTCGGGTATTATGATTCTGAAACCCTCAGAGCCCCCAGACAAGCCGCTGATGCCTTACATGAGGCACGGCAGAAAGCTCTGGGACCAAGTAAAGTCTTCCAAGCCCGACCTGAAACGGCGAGATCATGTGGCGAGATCTCACTGACGGGAAACAAGGATATTTACCTGAATACGAAGCAGGAAAGACAGAGCACGGTGCATCTGTGAAGGCCTGTCACAGTTCCCCCACCGACCTAGCTTACATAAGTGCAAAAAGTCTGCAGAAGCCGCTTTGGAGGAAGAAAGTAGACGGACACAGTCTCGCGTGGGGAAAGGAGAACCTTACGTGAGCATCCGGCCTGCTGAAGATCCAGGTGGTGGTGACGGTGGCTTCTCCATGAAGCACACAGTCACCGCCCGCTTCCAGAGGACCCACGCCTCATCAGCGAGATCCTTGGTGAGTGTGGTGCCCGACGTCCGGTCAGTCATTGCAACAGCCAGAATGCAGGTCCTAGAAGGGCAGATCCAGTCCTTAACGGGTCATGAGCAAAAACTAGAAGTTGAACTTCTAAATAGAAAGCCAACACCAGGAAAAGCAGGGAAATTCTGGAAAGCACAGATTCATTTAACAATGAGCTTCAAAGGCTGTGCGGGCTGAAGGTAGAAGTGATATGGAGGAAACCGCAGTCGAGATTGTACAGGCAGGGGAACAGGCCTGCAAAAGGCAAGAGGGACAGGAGGAGACGGCGGAGCAAGCAGGGTGTAGTCAGAGCAGCCCGGTCCTAAGAGCAGGCGGCCAACAGAGCCGAGGAGAAGGACAGTGAGAGCCTGCCCTGGCGACAGCAGACACATGTCAGAGATGACAGACAGCCAACCGATGGGGAAGAAGGCACATCTACTCCTGAGGACGAGGAGAGTGGGCAGGAGGGGTCGACAGCCTGGTGGAGGAGGGAAGCAGTGGTTGTAACTCTGGCTGAGAGCAATAGTACAGCAGTGGAGGAGCTGCCAACAGACCCATCCCAGAAGATGAGGAAAAAGAATAAATATTGCCTTGTCTTATGTGTTCTAGATACTTTTTTTAAATGAGAAAGTGTGTCTTGGTTTTAATGGTGTTACGTAATTTGTGTGTGTGTATATATATATTTATCCATACCACACCACCAAAGGCTTTGGACCATGAAGCATCGGGAGCCAGACAGCTGCCTCCTGCCTTTTGTAAGCATTGTGAAGTGGCTCTTTTCTCCTCCGGATCTTGTTTCTAGCCCTTAACTGCTGAAAGCCTCAGAATTTAGATCAAGAAAAACCCACCTCTTACAGAGAATTATCCTTTGATGCTGCAGAATCTCCTCTTACACACGCCTTCCTAGAGCTCACGCGGGTGCTTACCGAAGCCATAGCTTTACACCTCCCAGTTCTCCCCAACAGCTTCCTGAAAGCCTCTCTCATTTACTTCTGCAAAGAGTAACTTCTTGAAAATGTAATCATGTAGGATTATGTTTCTGTTTCCTTTCCCTTTTTTGTTTGTAATCAACATCAGCTACCAAGAGTCATAAGGAGTTGAGTGTGACCTGCAGCTAACTACACTTAGATCGCACGGATCCCGAACAGTCTCCGTAGTTAGAGTAGTTACTAGCTTATGAAATCGTCATTAAAGTGAACACGGCACCCAGATACATTATCTGTGCTGCTTTGTGTTATAGCTAATACTGAGTATGTTCTGGTAAACTCATCCTTCCTGTACAGAAAATTCATTCCTTTTTACCAGGTTTTCCAAAGAATAGATCACAAAGCTTAAGGAATTGAATCTTCTTGTAATGAGCTAGATCATTTCAAAATGGTTAGCCCATTTCAGAAGAAAAACAACTGGGAATTAATAAGTTCATCTACTTGGAATTGCTTTACGGTGATCAAAACATCTAAAACCTCAACTCAGGACCCCATAGATGGGAGCCTACCTTTTTGATAAACTCTTCTTGGTAAAATCTTGGAAGCTAGAAGCAAGACAGTTTGTGACACGTATGCTTCCCAAAAAGTAGACTCGAGATAGTTTGTGACACATATGCTTCCCAAAAAGTAGACTCAATTTTTACTAAGTAGCAAAAGTAGTATAGGTTTCTAAAATGTAATTAAAAAAAAAAAAAAGAATCCAGCACCTTAACCACCATGCCACCTGCTAGCCCTCGAAAGGCTGTATTTTAACCTGGACTCTGTGTGGGTGTCTAGTCATAGGTGGAGATCACTACATTTGTCCTAGGGTGGCATGTTGGGGGGGACCTGAGGAACTAGCCTTCCAGAGCACTTCGGCTAGATGCAGACAACTAGGACCCAGGTAGAATCGGCAGGGTACTCTGAGGAGCAAGGTTTCTTCCATGGTGGGGGAACCTGCCCCCCTGGCCATGTGCTGGGGGGTACACATGGGCTTGCCTGCCTGCAGTGGGATTGTAAAATGTCTGTGTAGATGCATTTTGTATCTTTTTTGGAACGGCGGTGTTGGACATGTCTTCAAAGAAAGCCCGGGTGGGTCCTGGCCTGGAAAAGGAAGGGAGCTAGTAGAGAAAACGGGCATATTCCTTCATTCAGAGGCTCACACGTGGTATGAGCACAGCTTCGTGGATGTGTTTTGCTTTTTCACTTTTGTTCTATTCTGTCTCTGAGCTCAGAACAGGGAGCTACTACCTGAGCCCCGGTTGGGACACTTGACCGAGGACATAGGGGCTGAGCTGGTTGTCAAGGGGTCTTTGGCAATTCAGAGAAAAGTGGATACGCATGTGGGAAGGGAACAGCATGTGCAAAGACACAGAGGGCCTGTTTCAGAGATGGTGAGTCTCTCAGCAGTCCTGGTGCTCAGGGCTTGTGGGAAGTGGTCAGCCAAGGAAAAGGTTGATTAGATGGTGAGCACTCGTCACGGTCGTGTTAAGAGTTTGGGCTTTTCCTGGTAGGAGTCTGCAGATTGTACCTGGAGGGCCAGTTAAGAGACCATTGCAATAACCCGGGGGTGAAATACAGCATTAAGAGCGAGGTTGGAGAAGTTCAGAGACTTAGGGTATGGAAGATGTGGTAGGCGCTGCCAGTTGTGTGCTCCCTTGGGCTAAGCACTATGTTAACCAATTTGCATGTACTGGGTTGTTGGAAAAGTCGTGACATAATTTCTGGTTTGCTATGCAAAAATGCATTGTGACTTTTCTGGTGACCTAATAGTAATACTCATAATGACGTAGGTAGTGGAAGTATTAGTATTCCCATTTTTCAGAGTAGAAGCTGAGGCTCAGAGAGTAACATGTCTAAGGTCACACGGCTGGGGAATGGCAGAACAGATGTGAACCAAGGCGCCAGGGTCTGTCTGATATCTTAACCACACAAATGTGGAGACTCGGGGCTCTGTGTGTAAACCTGGGGCTTCACGGTTCACTGCCTGGGGTACCAAGTGATGGTGCCATTGGAGGGGCAAGGGTACACAAAAAGGAAAGAGCTGGAAGAGGCATTTATAAATGAAAACTAAGAGTGGGAATGGCTATTCATTGCTGTTTCAAAGGCCCACCTCTTTTGCTTTTGATTAATTTTTTATTTGCATTCAATCACTATAAATATTTTTTCTTTAGAGATTTTTGCTATAGGGTGTGTGCACTCACCAGAAAGACAGAAAGAGACAGAGAGACAGAAAATAAGAAATCAACCCCCAGGGGGAATGGCCACAGCGCAATCCATTCTCCTCCATTCTCCTCTCGGGATCTTGGGCACGCACACACATACACTTGGCGTGAGTTTAAACCACGAGGTCCGGGACTCGAACTGTTGTTGACTACATGTGAATCCAGTGACATAAGCATTACACCATCTGCTGGTCCCTCACTATACATCTTTACAGTGTACAGTATGGTTTTTACAGCATGAATACAGTGTATATTAGTCAAATCAAAGATATTACCATATATCATCAACAGATAATTTTCATTTTTGTGTCCATTAAACATCTTGTTTGTTTTTACCCCGTCCCCTCCTTCCTACCCTGTATTGCACACCTGTCCCCATACTGTCTCTAGTATTTACAGTTGGCCTCCCTGCTAGTAGCCCTTCTGATCTTTCAGCTCTGCTACAGAGTGCAGATACTCAGTATATACTAAGCGTGGACATAGGTTCATCTCTTTAAGTCAGATAAAGCAAGCGAGTGCATTAGTGGCACAAATACGCTGCCAGGGAGTCAGCCTCATTTATTAGGACAAATGTTAAACCAAAAACATGACCTTCTCCAGCGATTTGTCCCAACATAAAATAATGACTAATTTGAATTTAAATATGTGATGGAAAATTATGCTCGATCCCTTCTTCTGGAAAGGATTCGGGGTGTTTGATTACCAAATGAGTCATGAATATTCATAGTTGTGCTTTAATCTTGCCGATTAGATTCTCTTTGTTATTTGCTAACTTTGAGAAGGCAGGGGTTTAGGAAGACTTGGGAAGGTAGCTTGTATATTATTAAGTCCTCACCTTGGATGATGAAAAGAAGTTCCTCAAGGCCAAGGAAGATCTGGGTGCCTGAGCACCCCGCGTGGACTCTGCCCTCAGGAGCTGGGGTGGGACATTGGGCGCCATGAAGCATTTTCCCTCGCTTAGTCACATTCAAGCTTCAAAAACTACTGAATGAAGGAGGTAGGTCAACATCCCCGTTTCTGAGTTGTGGAAACTGAGGCTCAAAAGGGGAAGGTCACGTGACTAATCAGAAATAGGGATGGGCTCACCCCAGCCCCTGGAGACCTCTAATCATCCCTAGGATCTGCAAAGCTCACTGAGCTCTAGCTTCATGACGTCCCTAGGCACAGGGACGTCCCCCAGCCCAGCAGGTTCACAGCAAATGTTTCCACTTGTGAGTTGATTTCACTTGCGCTCTAAAAGTGCAGAAAACGGTATTTCATGTCCCTTTCATGTCCAGCGGTTTAAGAGTAGATAACCAAAGAATGAACAGCAGCTCTTTTGACATTTGGTTTCATATGGCAGACCCCAACTGTGGTGCGTAGAATAACCTCCCACCCATCGCCCTGAGAAATCCATGTCATAATCCTTCCAATCTCCAATCCATATGATAATCCCTCTTCCTGATGTGGCAAAAAATAGTCTTGGATTATTCCTGAGGGCCCAATCAGTCCCACAGTTTTTTGTTTATAGTTTTTTTTATAGGGTACATATGCTCGCTGGAGAGAGAGACAGAGACAGAGAGAAGGAAAGTCAAAATCATCCGCCAGGGGGGTTGGCCATGCCACAATTGCTTCTTCTCCAGTCTTCTCTTAAGATTTTGGGCACATATGTACAGGAGCCCAGCACAATTTTCGACCTGCCAGGTCTGGGACTTGAACCACAGTCAGCTGTGTGGGAATTCAGCACCTTAACCACTATGCTAACTGCTGGCCCCATAAAAGCCTCTTTCTGGGCTTTGGATAAAGGGGGAAGTGATTTTGGAAGAATGGTTGGAGGATGCAAGTCCCTGGCTTTGAAGCTGGAGGAAGGGGCGGTGAGCCAAGGAATGCAGGCGGCCTGTCCAAGCTAGCGAAGTCAAGTAAACGGATCCCCCCAGCTCCCAGGAGGATCACAGACCTGCTCGGCCAGCACCTTAATTTTAGCCCAGTAATGCTCATGTCAGACTTCTGGTGTCTAGATTGCAAGATAAAACATTTGTCTTGGGGACCAGCAGTTAGCGTAATGGCTATGTCACTGGACTCCTATGTAGTTGACCACGGTTCGCGTCCGGGACCCGGTGGCTTAAACTCACACCAGGCGCGTGTGCGTGCATGCCCAAGATCCCAAGAGGAGAATGGAGGAGAAGGGACTGCGGTGTGGCCATCCCCCGGGGGGCAATTTCTTGCTTTCTGTCTCTCTGTCTCTCTCTGTCTTTCTGGTGAGCGCATGTGCCCTATAGCAAAAACCTCTCCAAAAAATTTTTTGTCTTTTTTTAAGCCTCTAAGTTTGTGGCAATTTATTATGGAAACAATAGAAAACAAAAACAAAAAGTATCGCCCCATTTATTTAAGCATGAGTTGTTTAGTCTTTAAGTTAAAGAAAATACCTTCTTTGCAAGATTTCTGGCAGATTTACATCCTGAAGTGGATTTGGTTCTCAAGTGGCCATGTTGTCCCCCAGCATGCTCAGGGATTATCCGTGTCCACAGGTCTGTCCTCAGTTAGGTGACTGAAGCTGGAAGGTGTCCCATCACAGGATGGTGCAGTGAGATGGGGCCCAGCTCCCTAAGTCACATCCCAGGCTCTCTGCCCCTTCTTCATTTTTCCAAGTCCCTTTCTTCCCTTTTCCTCCTCCGTCTTCCTTGGGCCAAAGCAGTGCACAGTTCAGAGACGTTCTGAGCACCCTTCCTGCCCCCTCTGTCTCCTGACACTAGGGTGTTTCCCCAGCCTGAGTCTTCTCCCCAACTTCATCAGAGCCATTGTCCCTGTTTTACAGCCACGAGCTGTCCAGCCAGAGCTCCAGAGCCAGGATGGGACTGGATGAGGGCAAGAGCCAGGGCTGTCTCCCTCCAAGCCTGGTGTCTCCTCAGCGCCCTGGGGCCATCAGGGTGAATCGAGGGGCAGTTCTGCAGGGAAGAAGGATGCTTCCTGCTCAGCCTGATGGGGCTGGCAGGTGGCGTGGTGGTTAAGGTGCTGGACTCCCACATGGTCGACCACGGTTTGAGTCCCGGACCTGGTTGCTTGCTTTCTCGCTTTCCTTCTCTCTCTCACTGGTCAATAATAATTTAATAATTTATTAAAAATAAATAAATAATTCTTAATAAAACAAAAAAGACAGCCTGACCTATTAAATGAAACACTTGTGGTCCTAGGCCAGGGAAGAGCAGGTTGTCATCCTACCTCGGACCCACTGTGGGGCTGGCACCCACCCCATCCAGCCCTTTGCACCTCTCTGAGGCTCTTGCCAGCAGTCTCTTGGAATTCTGGCTCACAAGGATTAAAGACGATGCTGGGCAGTGAGAAGGGGCTTCGTTTTCAGGAAAACCCAGACCCTTCCCCATCACCCTTGAGGAGCCTCCAGGGCTTGCTCCAGCGGCCCTGGGGTACCTTGGCCTGTCTCCGGCCAGTCCCTGGCACACAGATGCGTGGGCGTCCTGCAGGCGTCCTGCTGCCCTTCACTCAGCCACGCCTGTGCTTACCTGGATTACGCTTCCCTGTGCCTGCGTGTCAGGCTCCCCGGGACATTCGGGACCTCTTCAAAGGACTATACGGGGCCATTGCAACCGACCAGCAGAAAAAATCCTAGCAGGTCACAGATGAGAAATAATAAAAAAAAAAAAAAGCCCCTTTAAACGGGCACAACAGC
>NW_006159886.1:462729-502661 GCF_000334495.1 Tupaia belangeri chinensis | reverse complement strand
CTGATGGGGCTGGCAGGTGGCGTGGTGGTTAAGGTGCTGGACTCCCACATGGTCGACCACGGTTTGAGTCCCGGACCTGGTTGCTTGCTTTCTCGCTTTCCTTCTCTCTCTCACTGGTCAATAATAATTTAATAATTTATTAAAAATAAATAAATAATTCTTAATAAAACAAAAAAGACAGCCTGACCTATTAAATGAAACACTTGTGGTCCTAGGCCAGGGAAGAGCAGGTTGTCATCCTACCTCGGACCCACTGTGGGGCTGGCACCCACCCCATCCAGCCCTTTGCACCTCTCTGAGGCTCTTGCCAGCAGTCTCTTGGAATTCTGGCTCACAAGGATTAAAGACGATGCTGGGCAGTGAGAAGGGGCTTCGTTTTCAGGAAAACCCAGACCCTTCCCCATCACCCTTGAGGAGCCTCCAGGGCTTGCTCCAGCGGCCCTGGGGTACCTTGGCCTGTCTCCGGCCAGTCCCTGGCACACAGATGCGTGGGCGTCCTGCAGGCGTCCTGCTGCCCTTCACTCAGCCACGCCTGTGCTTACCTGGATTACGCTTCCCTGTGCCTGCGTGTCAGGCTCCCCGGGACATTCGGGACCTCTTCAAAGGACTATACGGGGCCATTGCAACCGACCAGCAGAAAAAATCCTAGCAGGTCACAGATGAGAAATAATAAAAAAAAAAAAAAGCCCCTTTAAATGGGCAAAGCAGCCAAGCTGGCAGTGTGTCTTTTATACGCGAGGCCTTTAAACACTGCATGCAGTCTCCAGCTTCTCCCCTTTATAGTTGCAAAAAGATATGCTTCTGGTTTAGACCCCTTGACAAGGCCCCTTCCTTTCATCCAGGGCTCTGTTGTTTACGGCAGCCTCTCCCTCTCATTATTTCTGGGGGCTCCACCAGCCAGCCACTTCCATCCAGTGTTCCTCTTAATTGTTAGTTGTTTTTTTTTAAAAATGCAGGCTGCGCAGAATCCATGGTTATGTTTAGAGCCAACCAGGCCAGTTCTGGAACTTACTAGCCGTGTGACTAAAGCAACGGACTTAGATTCCCTGAGCCTGGGTGCCCTCCTTCACAAAATGGCGAGGCAACTGGGGGAAACACAACCAGTGCTCATCAGTGTCCATTTCTTCTTTGCTTCTGGCTTCTGGACGACTAAGCTCCAGCCCCTCACAGCCAGGCATGGCCATGTGGCTAGCTCTGGCCAGAGACCTGGGGGAGAAGGTGATGCGAGTTACTTGCAGGCTAAGACCCTGAAAAGCCCACATGCAAATCTGCGGTCTCTCCCATCTCAACAGCCAAGAAGGCCGAAAGGTCCAGTGCAGCCTCTGTTGGCTGCATCCTGGAACGGCTGTGTAGAGCAGAGCTTTTGCCAACCCACTACAGACAGCACCAGTGGGACAGAAATCACTGTGGTGTACACTGCTGGTCTTCAGAGTAAGCCTGTCACAAAGCCTAACCGATCCTTTCTAAAATGTGATCTCTATTTCATTCTCTAAGGGCTGAATGAATGAGTGAATGAGTGTCTTAAGTCACCAGGCAGAATGTCTGACTCATGGCAGGGTAGGGTAAATGCTAATGCAGGGCTATCAGGATTATCCACTGCTGCAGAACAAAGCACCCCAAAACCCACTCGCTGAAGTCGACCATTTATTTTTGGGCCATTGGAAAAGTCATGTGCATTTTTGCCTAGAAAACCATGGGGTAAAAGCCATCATGGCTTTCCCATCAACTCAATCTCATCTCTCAGACCATGCACTTGATGGGTTGATAGGGTTCAGCTGGGAGGCTTCTGCGTGTGATCACACGTGTGATGGCAGTTGGATGTCATCCAGGGCTGCTTTCACCCGAAGGCCTAACTAAGATGACACCGGCTTGGTCACTCACGTGACTGGCAGTTGACATTGGCAGTTTGCTAGCGCCCAGCTCAACTAGAGCACCCACATACGTGTATGGCCTCCGCATGCGACCCGGGCATCTCCCAGCATGACGGCTGGGCTCTCAGACAGACCTGCAAAGCTTCTTATGACTGGGCCTAAGAAGTCCCGGAACATCATTCTGCATTCTTTTGGCCAACTAAGTCGCTAAGATCAGCCCAGAATCAGGGGGTGGAAATAGACTCTGTGTAGTGAGGGAGCAGCCAAGCCACACTGAAGAAGAACAGGTGGGATGGGAGAGATTGTTGGAGTCATTGTTGGACAATGCAGTCTGCACAGGTGCCTGTAGTCAAGAGCAGAAATACCAGTTGAAGTCAGCAAATGGACTCTGTGTCCAGGACGGGCCGTAAGAGACCAGGTGTGACCCAGACCCATTCCAGGGCTTTCTGTGCCAGTCCCCATCGTTCTAGCAGGGGCTCTGCCCTCTTTGCACCTGGCATGCCTCAGTGGCCCTATAGCGTCCTCAGCTCCAGGTGACACTGCAGCTGCTCAGAGCCCAGCCAAGCCTTGCCCACCGTGGGCCGCGCCTGCGTGGTGGGCGCAGCCCCAGGCCGGTAATGTAAAGCAAGAGCAGATGTTGGCCATTTCAGGCAGGGATGCCATTTGCCAATTAGCATAGGAGCAGTGCAGCTGAGCGGTTGTAACTTATTTTACAGAAATTGCCCAATTTTAAATGAATAATATTGTCATTATGGCTAGACTCGTCAACTCCAGCGATACCTCTGCCCCTCTCGGGAGCCTCTGTGGAAGAAGGCGCCACTTGGAGACTCATTACTCATGAACCAAAGTGCTCCTGTTATAGGGAATGGAGACCAAATGGCCATTCATTGAAATCCATCCTGGCCATCTCCACTTTGAGGCTGATTTTAGTTAGTTCATTTGTTCCACATCTCTAGAGCCTGTCTATCTGCCAGGTCCCAGGCTACAATCTGGTAAAGCCAAAATGAAACACCCGATTCCTGCCCTCCAAGTGCCCCTGGCCACGAGGGAAATAAAGCAAGGACAGAGACAGATGGGCTGATGTGGAGGAGAGCTCGGCCACGACCCGCTGTGGGCTCGGGCTCGGGCTCGGGCTCGGGAGGTGCATCAGTACCCCCGCCACTCGGTACCCTGTCCGTAAGGGGTCTCCTCGGCTCTGTGTCAGGGCTGCTATTGTAAAAGTTCTTCAGCTGCCACGGCGTCTGCATGTGAGCTTGAGTGGGAAATAAACGGGGTGCATTTTCAGAAATTACGTAGAGAATGGAGGCTGTTTCCGCTCTCTTAGCCCACACACGGGCCAGCAGACAGCAGCCAGCCCCAGGAAGGGCAGGCCTCTTGCTTGACTCATAGCCCCAAGGGGTCGTCACTCTTAGCCTGCCCTGCCTGCTTGGGGCTGAGTGGGAGATCAGAGATCAGTGGGAAGGGCCCATAAGAAACAGACCTGCCTGGGGTTGCATCCTGGGCCTCTGACCCTCCCTCCCCCTCTCCCAGCCTCCTCTGCTTCCTTCTCCTTGCGTCAGTTTACAGAGTGTTCCCCACATGCCAGACACAGAACCTGATGGTGACATCTGACCCTGGAAAACACAGGCCATGCTCCGCTGGGCATTACACATCCCGGGTTTGAGGCCGGGCCTCTTGGCCCTCTGGAAGGAGCTCTCCTGAGACTCGATGTCCTGTCGTGCTGGAACTGTGAGTGTAAGCAGGGAAGGCCCTTGCATAGCATCCGCACCCGGGCGCTGCAGCTGCGAAAGGGGGTGATAAAGTCGACATCGGCCTGGAGCTTACATCACGCAGGGGAGGGCCGAGGAGTTGGACCTTGGCAATCGGTGCAGGGACTGGCCCCTGCTGGATATAGAGGAAGCCCCTATTTGGGGTGTCTTTGACATCAGCCCCGCACAGGGAGTTGTCCAGGAGGAGTTCTGAGTGTGGAGAGTGTGCCCGGGGACCTGATGTCTGCGTTCACAGCACGCTCCCACCACTTCCGAGCTGCTTGTCCTGGGCACGGGCGGCATGCCTGTGTGCCTGTGTCCTCGTCCACACGGCTAGGGACAGTAGTAGCAACTCCAGCCGCACCCTTTGAGCATTAAAGAAGATGGCACATGAACTGTTTCCTTACAACACTTCTGTCACCAAAATGTCATTTCCACACCACTTCCGCAACTACCCAGCACCAGCTGGGTGTCCTAACACTCAGCCCAACCCTGACACATCCTACCTGGAGTTGGTGTCAGCCCGCAGGCTAAAGGGGCTCAGTCCCACAAGGCTTTCCCCTTTTCAGAGGCCAGGCACAGTCCTGGTTGTCACAGCACTGCAGATGGATTGAGTGTTGATGCAGAGGGATTCCACCCTTACCCCAGTTAGGCTCGCTTCTTTGCTACAACTGGTTTAGGATAGAGGATACACCTCAGGAGCAGCCCATGGAAGAGGTGCACAGAGCAGGGTGTGGGGAAGGTGCCCAGAATGTCCACGTCCTCCCCAGCATCCCCATGTGTTCACCCACCTGGAAGCTCTCCATACAGAGGTCTGGTACATAGGCATGGATAATTAACTGACCGGCCATGGGTGATTGCATCTATCTCCTTACTCTGTCCCCAGAAGTCTAGGGGTAGAGCTGAAATGTCTAGCCCTGTAGTCCTGCCACCTTGTTCTTTCTGGTGGCCAGCCCCCATTCTGAAGCCCCATAGGTCAGGCCCCCACCCCAGTCCCCCATGCCCTCCAGCCATCTCATTAGCATACAGAACACTGGCTTTTCACTCAGAGGACCCCCAAGGTCTTAGAAGCTGTGTCCCAGGAGCTAGAGGCAGAGACCAACACTACTTCTTTGTCCCACTGTACAGGAGCGCCTTTAGCACAGGGCCCGGTAGCTGCCAGGAGTTCAGCCCAGATTTGCCGCCTTGTTTTCGGGGCCCGTGCGTCCTGTGTGGGTGAGGTGGTGGTTTAGGTCGACTCCAGCACGGATGCACTTGGAAGTGTTTCTCAAGCTCTTAGGAGCCAGGCGCTGGGATACGCCTGAGTGTTCGCAGTGATGGACGGCCCCACCAGCCCCGCACAGTCTCTGCCCTGGCGGGGCCCATGGTCGAGTCTGCATTCTCCTGGGCCTCTGAGGAATGTGAAATGCCTGACAGTTGCCCTTTCGTTTTTCCCCATCCTGCATTACTGCTGCAAAAACTGGCAGTTACTCACCGAGACTGCATCCTTGCAAAAGGAAGGTTTTAATTGGCATGAGGCAGCATTCCTCCCTATGAATTTGACTCAGCTACACGGTGCATCTTTTGATCTGGTGTCTGCTGCCGTCAGAAGACATAAAATAACTCCACATCAGATTAAGCAAAAATAAGCATATTAAAGAATAGACTTGTGAGCCTTGCATAGACATATACAATGCAGGATGTTCAGAAATAAGAAAAAGAATTTGAGGGTTCCGGTGAGATTTGTAATGACCAGATTAGCTGGTGTGGTAGACGGTGTGGTTAACGGCTCCTCTCTGCAAAGAGAGATTCATTTTCTGGTTGAAGCTCAGACAGTGTGCTTTTGACTCATGTTGCTTTTTATAGGGACTCGCTAGACCTGCATGTCAGATTCTGTCTGCAAAGTGCCCTTCGGGTGCCAAGACTCAGCTCTTAAACTCAGGGAAAATGCTGTTTAATTAGCAGGCTCAAAAAGATACCCAATTATGAGTTAAATTGGGCTGGAAGAAACTGTTCTTTCAAATTTTCTCTCCTTTTGTGCTGAAAACCATTTCCATCCCTCTTGGACAAGCTTGTTAATTTCTTTTAATGTAATTTTAAAAGATGTTCTGGGAGGAATCTGCATTCCTTTGGAAATCTGCAGAGAGACTTGCACTTGCTTCAGCACCTCCTGGCTGGGTGGGGTGGCTGTTTCTCTGTGGGGCATCTAGGGCTCTCCTACCCACCACGTGCCTGCCACGTGCTAGGGTCTTTCGCCTTTGCAGCCACACGGTCCCAAGCCAGAGGAACCTACAGAAGGTCCTTGGACTGCACACAACCGCTGAGCAGGAAGGCCACGGGACGTCAGTGCAGAAAGCCAGATTGTGAGGGTCCCGCAGAAAACCCAGGAGACTTCAGAAGACTTAGAGGCTAGCTCTTTGAATCTGGGAAAAGCTGAACAGAAACCACCAGGAGCCATGACACAGTTGTGAAATGGCGAAATAGACACCACACTGTGCCCGGGGACTGTTTCTCAGATGAAAAGTAAGTCACACTTAAGTCAGGAGAGGCTTTATCTGAGGACGTTGCCCTGTGGAGGGATGCTGCTGCATGAGGATGGGCTGTTTCCATAGGGGAGGGACACTGCAGTGAGGGGCTGCTGCAAGGGGCTACCGCAGTAAGAGGGGCGGGCTGTGCAGGGGGAGGAGGCTACTGCAGGAGGGAGAGGAGCTGCTGGGGTAGAGAGGGGCTATCATGATGGGGGGCTGTTACAGAGAATGCTCTGACTCCCAGGCCTATTACTACGAGCAGCCCAGAGGTCAGGTGGAGAGGGGTTTTCTTCCATAGGGCAGCTATTCGAGCCTGGAAGATCTGGCGAGGGGACTGGGAAGAGGGGTGAGGCTCTGCTTTGTGGCAGCTGGTCCTCGGGAGGGGTCCTTTTGTTCCCTTTTGCAGCATTTGCTTAACCTGTGGGAGGAAAGAGCCCTAACCGAAGTTCGGTCAGGTCAGCAGACGTAGCGTCCAGATTGGTCGGTGGGGACAACAGTTTGGATGATGGTTTATGAGACAGTGAGAACTCGTCCTGGCTAAATGGGGCGGGGGTGGGGGCATCTGCTAGTCTTATCTAAGGCCATGGGGAGGGGCCATGGCCACAGTGTGCACAGCCCCTGCCACATGAAGAGAGGGCTCCCTTAGCCGTGGCTGTCTCCCTGGTTTGCTATTCCAGGCTATCAGTGCTTTTGCACGCGGCAAGGTCGAAGCTCTTCAGGGAGGCAGCGCAGAGAAGTGAGGCAAGGAGAGGTTGCTTGCCCGAGTGGAGCTTTGCTGATACCTCTCCTGAGCAGCACAAGGGCTGTTCAGTCTGGAGGGGCCAAAGCCTCCTGCAGAGCAGTTCTCACGACTGCCTGCCTGGGGAGATGGAGGCCTGGCTCGCCCAAGGCCAGCTCACACTGGAGAGGCTAAGTGGTCTGCTGACTCCAGAATTCCTCCTCTGCCTGTCAGCTCTGCCTCCTCAGCTGGCAGGGACCGGGAGCAGATAGGTGTGATCTCCATGCAGCAAACCTGGGGACGGAAGTGACAACCATCCATGAGTGCCCAGCCCTCAGCACAAGGGATTGTGGCAGCCTCAGAAAGAGAACCCTCCTCATTCCAGCTTGCTACTGCGTGGTGGGATGTTGACCATGGGAGTTGGGTTTACGTGGGGTTGGCTCTGTCAGGTACCTGGTGGAGACAGGTGTGCTGTTGGGGTCTTCGGAGGGAAAGGCGGAGAACTCCAGACCACAGCTCCCTTGAGCGCCTCTGCACCATGGATTCCTTGGCCACTCTTGACGACTTCCCCTGGGCTGCCCTGCAAATGCACACGTCTCGTACATGCCCAGTTCCGTTTTGGCATCTCTCGCAGAGGTTCTGGCCTGGCCCTGGAGTTAGTCTCGCCTCCTTCTGTGCCTTGCTGGAATTGAGCATCGATGAGCTAGAGCAAGGAGAAAAGGAACAGCAGGGCGGACAAGGGCTGATGTGGGGGCCCAGTGTCTTAGCTCCAGAGCTTAGGTTTCATTCCAAGAGACGGAGAGGTGGGCTTCTGATTGTTCAATGCATGAGGAGTTTTGCATAACCTTCCCTCTTTAGTTTCTGATTTGATTCCAGGTCATGCTCATTTCCTGTGGCTGCTGTAACAGATTATCGCAAACTTAGTGGATGGAAACCACACACATTGATCCCCTCTGGGAGTCAGGAATCCAATATGATCTCTTAGGGCCAAAAGCAAGAGGTTGGCAGGGCCATGCTTCTTCCAGAGGCTCGAGGGGTGGGGCTGTGCCTCTTCCAGCTTCTAAAATTGCACTGCTTGGTTTAGGCCTCTTCCCTATCTTCAAAAGCACCTGTGTGGCTTCCTCGGTCTCACTCTCTGCCTCCAGCATCCGCCCTCCTGCCTCCCTCTTATGAGGACCTTTGCAATGACGTCAGGCCTGCTCAGACAACCCAGGAGAATCTGCATCTCAAAGCCCTTAGCTTAATCACATCTACAAAGACCCTTTCACATGTGAGGTAACATAGGCACAGGTTCTGGGGATGAGAAGGTGGTCGGAGCGTGTACTGGCCACACAGGGGTCCAGGAAGAGCCTTTTGAAATCAGTAGAAACTTGCTTTGTAACCTCAGGAGAGTAGGCTGCATTGTCCTGAGCACCCCATGAACAGGCTGTGTGTTCTCCAGCTTCTGGTTAGGGAGCCCCAACTACATCGTGGAATTCGGTTTATTGAGACTGTTAGTCAAATCTATATTCTCACTGATTTTTGTCTCTTTGACCATGGATTGCTGAGAGGGATGTTAACATTTCTGCACTGAACAGCAGATTTGTCAGCTTTTCTGATATTTTGGGAGCACACCAGATTGGAATGCTATATATCACTGTAATTTTCTTGTAACTTGAAACTTGATCATTATATCAGTGACCTTTCATCTTCCTAGCAGCGAGTTTGCCTGGAAGTCTCTTCTATGATGCGTATGTAACTACGCTAGCTTACTTTGCTTAGTTTTTGCCTGGTAGAAATCTATTTTTAATATTCCTATCTTTGTACTTTAGATGTTGCCCTTATAAACAGAATCTAGTAGGATTTTAAAAATCGAGTCTAGCAGTCTTTGCCATTCACACAGGATAGCTCAAGTGTCTAGAGTTATTGTAATTACTGATGCCATTTGGATTTATTTATTTTTTATTTTTTTGAGAGATTTTCACTGTAGGGCGCGTGCGCTTGCCAGACAGACAGAGAGAGACATAGAGACAGAAAGCGAGAAATCACCCCCCAGGAGGGATGGTCACGCCGCAATCCCTTCTCCTCCATTCTCCTCTCAGGATCTTGGGCACTCACGCACACGCGCCCGGCATGAGTTTAAGCCACTGGGTCCGGGATGCGAACCGCGGTCGACTACGTGGGAGTCCAGCGACATAGCCATTACGCTAACTGCTGGTTCCCCCATTTGGATTTATTTTTACCGTCTTAGTTTTGCTGTTTGTAAACCTTTCCCTCCCTGTCTCTTCTTGTCTACCTCTGCACTGTTTATTTTCTCATTCCACCTTTCTCTGTATTCCTTGGGAATGTACATCCTTTTCTCTTATTCTTTCGGTTTTATCCTAGAGTCCTCACAACACTGAACAAAGTTCGGAGTTAATCAGTGTCTTTATCTTCCTCTTCAATAATCCAAGGGTCCCCCTACAATGTTCAAACTCCCAACGATCTCTTGATGTATGTGCTGTTATGTGTATGATTTTAATTTTAGGTTGTTTTTAATCCCCCAAGATAGGCATCACTGTTATTGACTCATAAATTAATGTTGGCTTGGGTAACTCACATGCTGACTCCATCTTCTCTCTTGGGTTGTTGAATGCAGATCTTCCGTGACGATTTCTTCTAACTTTAGAAATTGGCCACCATGAGATCCCGACATCGCGAATACTCTTCATTCTGATGTGTAAACCACCCACCTTTCTCTCTTGCTGATAGGCATCACTGTTATTGACTCATAAATTAATGTTGGCTTGGGTAACTCACATGCTGACTCCATCTTCTCTCTTGGGTTGTTGAATGCAGATCTTCCGTGACGATTTCTTCTAACTTTAGAAATTGGCCACCATGAGATCCCGACATCGCGAATACTCTTCATTCTGATGTGTAAACCACCCACCTTTCTCTCTGGCTGCTCGCAGGGCTCCCTCTTTGCCTTTGGTATAATCGGACTGAGATGGGTTTTATTTGTATGCTGGACATTTGTTTAACTTTTGGACTTTCAAGACTGGCATCTATCTAGAAGTAAGCGTCAGCTCTGAAAAATGGCCCGTCACCTGCTCCGTGCTGGTGTCTCTTCCCTCCGCTCTGCTCTGACTCCCGTCCAATGGCTGATGCATTTTTCTCTCCTTCTCCCCCATAATCTGTCTTTCACAGTCATGCCCCTTTGTTCCCTGTGCTGCGATTCTTGGTTATACCTTTAATTGTGTTATATGTGAGAACTCACCAATGCTCTCTCTAGCTCCCTTTATCTTAAGTTGGGTTATTGCATACTTAATTATTAGAAATAATATTTGGCTCTTTTGCAAATATGTTTGATTACTTAATAGTCTTTGGTTCCTATTAATATTTTATTCTCATCTTTAATTTCTTTAAACACATAGGACACAATTATCCTTAGCTGATAATTCTAATGTTTAAAATCTCTAGACTTCAAATTAATTCTGATGTTTCTGTGGTTCTTGCTTACAGAGCCTCATTTTCTGGCAGATTTAAAAAAAAATTTTTTTTTTTTTTTATTTTATGTTGCTCTAGGATGTGTGTGCCTGCTGGCGAGAGAGAGATTCAGAGAAGGAAAGTGAGAAATCACCCCGAGGGGATGGCCACACCATAATCCTTTCTCCTCCATTCCCTTCTTAGGATTTCGGGCACACACATACATGTGCCCGGTGTGATTTTCACGCCAGGACTCTAACTGTGGGGAAATCACGTGGGAGTCCCACGCCTTAACCATCATGCCAAGTGCTGGCACCAGACTTTGTCATTTTTGATAGTGATATCGTGCTCTTTGAAACCTTCTCTCCCGGGATTCTCTGAAGCATAAATTGTCCCTATGCTCCTCTGATTGGATACTGGGAACATAGCTAACCTGAGGTTAGCGTGGAATGAATTCTCAGCTCACTGTGCTCAAACCCCACGTGCAGCTACAAGAAGGCTGCCCAAAGGCTACAAATCTGTGAGAGATCTTTTTGTTTTCAATTTCTAAAGAAGTGTTGAGTTGTGATAAAATTTGTGTGTGTGTGTGACTGGGCTGTGTGTGACTGCTGTGCATGTGTTGTGGCACATGTGTGTGTGTGTGTGTGTGTGTGCACGCCCGCGTGCTTTTCTCCTCCTCCCAATGACCAGGCACAGATGGACAGGTTCCCTTCAACATGGTGATTTTACGACTAGTTCACCTTGCACCAAAATCAAGTCCTCTGGGATCCAGTTTTAGGCAGAGGCCTTCTTTTTATTTTTTTTCTCTTTTGTTTTTAGACGAGAGGGACCAACAGATAGCATAATGGCTATGTCACTGGACTCCCACGTAGTCAACCGCAGTTCGAGTCCCAGACCCTGTGGCTGAAACTCATGCCGGGCACACGTGCGTGCCCAAGATCCCGAGAGGAGAATGGAGGAGAAGGGATTGCGGTGTGGCCATTCCCCCTGGGGGGTGATTTCTTGTTTTCTGTCTCTCTGTCTCCCTCTTTCTTTCTGGTGAGTGCACACACTCTATAGCAAAAACCTCATCCCCCCCAAAAAAAAGAGATTTTTGCTATAGGGGGTGCATGCATTTGCTGGAGAGACAGAGACAGAGAGACAGAAAGCGAGAAATCACTCCCAAGGGGAATGACCACGCTGCAATCCTTTCTCCTCCATTCCCTTCTCGGGATCTTGGGCACGCACGCACACACATTCGGCATGAGTTTAAGCCACCGAGTGTAGGACTTAAACCATAGTCGACTGTGTGGGAGTCAATGATGTAGCCATTACACCATCCGCTGGTCCTGGTAGAGGCTTTCTTATGAGGCTCCCCTTCTTGGCTTTATCTCCTGATTCCCATACCCCATACAGCCATCAAAACAGAGGTAGGAGATGAATTAGGATTTGTTTCAGCCATGAGGGACATACCAGGGTGACTTAACTATAATGGAGGTTTATTTCTCTTTCACAGTCCAGGAATATGGAGATGGTCCGTGTAGAGCTAGTTAGATAGTCCCCAGTGTGAGGGGTCCAGGTTCCTTCTTTATTCTTTACCCTGTATGACTTCCATTTCCAACCTGATCCAGAATAGCTGCAGTAGTGCCAGCCATTGTCTGCATATTCCAGTCACTGAAAAGGAGGAAAAGGGGTGAAGAAAGGCATGCTGTCATTTTGGGGACACTTCCCAAGTGGTTTATACAGAACTTCTCACATTCTTGGGTCAGACTTGGTTACCTCATCACCCTAGCTTCAGGGAGGCTATGAAATGTAGTTTTCATTCTGTGTGGCTGTATATCCAGCTGAAAATTGGGGGTTCTATTATTCAGGAAGAAGAGGGGGATAGATGTTGGGGTGCAGTTGCCATACCTGCCACTCCAGAGAGTGGTAAATATGGGGAGAGAGTTGGCTCAGGGCTAGCTCACCTCTCTGGATTTCCACGTTCACTTTGGGTTTTGGCCTCTAAAGAATCTAATTTTCTTTCTTTCTTTTTTTTTTTTTTTTGGAGGTTTTTGCTATAGGGCACATGCGCTCTCCAGAAAGACAGAGAGAGACAGAAAGTGAGAAATCACCCCCCCAGGGGGAATGGCCACGCCGCAATCCCTTCTCCATTCTCCTCTCGGGATCTTGGGCACGCACACACACGCACCCAGCGTGAGTTTAAGCCACCGGGTCTGGGCCTCAAACCACGGTTGATTCCATGGGAGTCCAGCAACATAGCCATTACACTAACTGCTGGTCCCAAGAATCTAATTTTCTTGACTGTTCAACAAAGCACTCTAACGTATTTTAAGATATATTTAATCAAGTTTTCGTGTTGTTGCCCATGGGAAGGATTTGCTGTATTGCCCGAGAGAGGAGGTCTCCCCAGGTGGACTTTCTGAGATCATTTGCCATTTCCTACCTGCCTCCATCTCATTCCATTCCCACAGCTTCCCAAGCACAAGCAGAGCTCAGCTGCCCCTGGCAGGGGCTCGGTCAGAGTGGGAGGCAGGCCCAGCTGGACTGCATAGACCTACGCAGGTTTATGTGGTTGCCAATGGATGATCAGCAGAGAACAACCTGTGAAGCCCACAGTCTTCCAGGAGGTGACCTCATTGGACCTGGCCTGGGACCTGCACCAGCGAAGGCCCTGAGGCTGAAAGGGGCACCATCTGGGAGTTCAAGAGAGTCACTAGGGCACAGAGCGTCTGTTTCTGGCCACCGAGAGGTGGCACGTGGCCTGGTTGTGTGAATGGGGGTGGGGTTTTCTTTAATTCCAAGCGATTGAATTTGAATGAATGGATTTCCATTCTGGTGAACCATCCCTTCTTGATAATAATTTACTCTGTAAAGCTGCATTTCAATGCCTCGGATAGAAAGATCTTACCTTACAACTCTTCAAAGGTGCATACAGGAGAGTGACTGCTTTAAATGACAATTTGCTCTTTATGACCTGTTTGGGGAAGAGAGGCTTGGGGGCTTTAAGCGTTGGAGAATATCAATTCAAATGCATCTGACTGTGGATGGCATTTTCTAATATTTATTAAATAATTGTGTCTATGGCCTTGAGACTCTAGTGATTTTAATTCAACCATTGGACCAGTTCCATCACAGCCTGGCTCCTGGTTTTGACTCTGCTTCTGGCTTTTTGTTGGCAAGGTCACCTCCTAGACCTGTAAGATCTGGCTCCTCTTCCAGAGCGCTTCTTTCCAGTGTTAGCTCTCCTTCTTCTCCTTCTCCTTCCCTTCCCCTTCTCCTTCCCCTTCCCTTCCTTCTTCATTTGTTATAGTATGTGTAGTCTTGTCAGAGAGGGGGAAGAGAGAAGGAGAGTAGAAATCACCTCCCAGGGGGCATGGCCATGGCACAATCCCTTCTCCTCCATTTTCCTCTCAGGATATTGGGCTCGCACACACCCATGCCTGACGTTTCTCATGCCCCTGGGTCTGGGACTCGAACTGCACAGTGGGCCACATGGAATTAAGCGGTCTTAAACCGTGCCACTGGCTGGGCCAGCCTGTCAGCACCTAAGATATCTAGCTCCCGCGCCTTCTCCGGAACAGGGAGGTGTGTCCTCTAGCCTCCAGGGCTGTCTCTGGGTTCTGACTAGATTTGCCCACCTGGGTGTGCACAGCCAGAGGCCTGCAGAGGGGGCAGGGGCATGCAGAAATGCTGTTAGAGGGGAAGGCTGAGCTGAGGGCGATGACCTGAGGGTAGTGTGCACAGGCACGTGATTGGAGCTCACACTCTCCATCCAAGTGCTGGGGATCCCTGCCTTCCCTGCTGGATAAAGAGGTGGGGCTGGGGCTGCCGCTGCTTCTGCACAGGGCAGCCTGGGAATCAGACGCTTCGCATTAAGCTTTTCCCTGGAAGCTGTTTCACCGTCAGCATTTAGCTCAGGGCCAGAGAGGCCCGAGACCAGAATCGATGTTTCCTTCACAGACAGGTCAGTACACAGACTGACATAAACCCCCTGTGAGAGAGGTTGACTTTCGGTATTGTCATGGACTTGATAGCGTGGTCACAGACTTACACTCAGGAGGCCGTGGGGTCCCATCTCCAAAACAATCTCTCCGTGTTTCTGGTGCTGTTTTGCTTTTCACTGGCTTGAGGGAAGTGAAAACCCAATGGTGGCCAGCATTTCAATCCTGAATCTGAGGCGGAGGCTCCACACGCGCGCTTTCTGGAGACCTGCTCTGACCCGGGTGCCTGCGGGTCTACGCTGGAGCCGGAGAGGTCACTAGGAGGGTTCTTATTTTCAAGCCTGTCCCTCCTTCCAGGTTCAGTGCATATCTCTCTTCTTGTTTGTTTTTTATTTCTTTTAGGAATCCTTTACTGTGATTTCCGCTTTTATTTTCAGTTAATTTATTTCATTCATGAGAGAGAAGTAAGGACTTACGGATAGTCACCTGCTCAGGAGGTGATTCTCAGAGGCTGCAGGGGAGTGGGAGGTGAGACAGAAGGAAGGAAGCCTCACAGGGTCCAGCGTCAAGCACTAAGTCCCACTGGGGACCCTGGGAGCCAGAGCAGGGCACACCCCGGTTATTCCTCCCGGGGAAGGAGTTCGAGGGCTTCCCGGCGCTGCCCGCCTGCCGTGTTCTCTGGGACATCACCTCCTGGCAGATGCAAGTGGAGCCCCAGGAAGCGGGAACCACGAGGTTCGAATGTCACTTTTCAGTGGAGGCTGCCCTGACAGTCACTCCCAGGGACCCTGGACCGCCAGACTGCATCCTACTACCTGGTCATCTCCACGGTCTTTTCTCCACCTGAAGCTGCCTCGTTTGTCACTGTTTATCCACACAGACCTCAAGCTTCGCACAGCGGGGCTGTCTCTGTCACTGACTTGCTGAGCACCCCATTGCCCAGGACTGCACCTGGCATGTGCTTGGCACTCAGAGAAAAACGTCGGAGGGACTGGCAGGTGGCGTGGTGGTTAAGAGCGCTGGACTCCCACATGGCCGACCGCGGTTCGAGTCCTGGACCTGGCAGCTTGCTTTCTCACTTTCCCTCTCTTGCTCTGATCCTCTCTAGTCAAATTAAATAAATAAGTAAATGAATGAATAAAAATAGAGTTAAATAAAATAAGTTTTTAAAAAAAAGGAAAAGAAATACCCATCGGACAGGTGCTTACGTCCTCCTGACAAACATGGAGAAAATCCCCCCCGGGGGGCTTTGAGGAAGAGGTGTCATTCGAGATGCTCAGCAGCCAGGGACAGGGCACTGAGCAACCATGTGGAGCTGGCCAGTCCCCCGTTACCTGTGGCACTGCTGTTCCTACAGTCCCCACCCAATGCGGGCTCCGTGTCACCCTGAGGGCTGCCCTCTGACTCGCCAGGCCCCTCCCATGCTCCACTCTATGCTGTGGGCTCCCTTCTTCCAGGGAGAGGGGCCTGCAGCTTGCACATGGTTCTCCCACTAGGCACTCACTGAGACTCTGGCTTGTCCTGATCTGCCTGTGGCTGGGGCAAAATTTGTCACTCTCTGACCCTCGGGGAGCTTCCACTCGAGGGAAGACACTCGTACGTGACTGCATCACAGACCCAGAATGGACTGAGTGCTAGTCGTCTTTTCCAAAAGCATCTAGCAAACCCCTTCCACGCCCAGGTTACTGCCGGGATGGGCAGTGCGGGCGAGCAGCTGTTTCCGAGCTCTACACCAGGAGCATCCCGTTTTCCAGGGGGATGACGAAGGCTCGGGTGTGGATGTCATAGTCTGCACCTGCTGCGCGGCCTTGGGTCAGTTCCTTAACCTCTCCAAACTTTGTTCCCGTTCCTTCTCATTGGTCGGTAGCAAATCCTACCTTCCAGGATTCTGTAAGGAACAAATGACGCGAGACCTTTCAGTACCTCGTACACAGCACATTCTAAACCAGCGAAGGCTTCCCTTAGTGCTGTTCCTCTTTCCGGTTGCTCTGGCCCTGCCTTGAGGCACTGCCCTGAAGACAGACGTAGCGCCTGGTCCCGCTGCACGTGGATGTGCAGTAGTGTCTGCAGAGGGGAGGGAGAGGCAGGGCTGGGGTTAGGCCGAGGTAGCGAGGCGCCACCTTGGGTGCAAGTCCGAAGGCGTGCCAACAACTGCATAACTGACGTAAGTATCATTTTAAGGCAGTATTTTTTGTAAGTATTTTTAATAAGTATTTATTTATTTCTCTTCCTTTATTTATTGTTATTTTTTTAATTTGCTATAGTGCATATACGCTCACCAGAGAGAGAGACAGGACTCGAACCGTGGCTGGCCATATGGGAGTCTGGCACCTTAACCACCACCCCAAGGCAGTATGTTATTAAAATGAAGCTAAGTTTCCACATTTTAAGTAAAGGTGGGCCATTGTCTTGTGGCCCTGAGTCCCAGAGTGCCAAGCACAGTCCTGGGCCGTGCAGGGTGTGTGAGAGACGGCGATGGCTGAGAGCAGGCTGGGCAGTGCTGGGCGAGCACGGACTCGGGTTATCTGTGCTGCTTTGAAGTCTGCTTGGTTTGGCCCCTGGGTGGATATTTTGATAAGTGTATGTGGGCGCGTGTTGCATCTCCTTTGGCCTCAGGTTCCAGTGGGACTGGCAGGAAGGACACTGGGTGGGAGGGGTCAGCCCAGGGCAGAGGCTCCATGAGAGGGCCCTGCCCCCAGCAGTGCTTGTCTGTGACCAACGCCAGGCACCGTACATTCGCCCGAAGCAGCAAACTGAAGGGTTCCAGACCCCAGATGATGTGGCTGCTTGCCTCTGCTACTGCAGACCCCCTGCCCCAAGGCCTGGAAGCCATCAGCAGCCGTGGGCTTACCCCTGTAGCTGTGGGCATAGGAGGAGGCGCTGGCTTCCGTTCCCCTTGGACTGCTTCAATGGGGCCGAGTTCCCGGGTGAGTCAGGAGCCAGGCACTAGTGAGCGGGCCGGGTTAGGCCTCTACCCTGCCTTTGATCGCAGAGGGTGGAGGCACCTCGTTAAGCCCGGAGGACACGAATCCAGGAGGTCTTCATGGGATCAGAACTGAAAAGGTCATGTCCACTCCCGACCGAGATGATCTACAGATCCCTGACCCTGGGCTGGAAGCAAGCAGGAGGGGCAAACGGGAGACATGCCTGGGCCCAGATGCCCCTGCCCACTGGCCCTTGAGAGGCCGCTGTCCTGGGGAGAGGTGCGTCCTCCACTGTGCAGCCTTGGGAGGAGCAGAGAGCGCATCATCCCGGTGCGCTGCCACACCAGTGCCCAGGGCCCCTGCTCCCAGCCACTCCCTGCGCCCTCCCGTGACGGGCCCTGCATTGGCAGGAGGTGGAGCAAGTAGACGACAAGGTCCTTATCCAGGAACACCCTCCCTCTGAGCCCCAAGTCCTTCTACCCAACCCAAATGTGGAATCCAGCCCCCTGGAGCAACCCTCTTCCCCCAAAACCTCCACTCGCTGGAAAGCAGGGAGGGCCAGTAGGAGCCGTGAGCAGCGGCTGAACCGAGCCAGCGAGGGCTTCAGCACGTCATGGCTCTTTGCCTCCTTAAGCCTGGGCCATGGGGTAACCACCTGACAGGTCAGTAGGAGGCACTGCAGCTGCTGGGCTCCTCTGAGCCACCTTCCACCCGTCAGCCTGCTCCAAAGGCGGATCTGGCTATGCCCTGGCCCTTGCCCTGTTTACATGTCCCAGCCCTGCTTCTCTTACAGCCCTCCCCAAACAACCCCACCAGTGCTTCGTGGAAGAGGCTTCTGGGCAGGAGCTGGCACAGGGAAAGGCTGTCAGCGGTCTTTTCCAGAGAAGTCTGTCCTTTATTCTGGGGGCCGGCCCTTCTTTCCTACGTGGGGAGTATTAAAGCCGGAGGTTGGAGATGCTGGTTCTCTTCTTTGAATAACCTCTCTTGGCAAAGTACAAGGCAGTGACCTAGTGTGGATCCGCGTTGACATTTCTGTAAATCATAATCAGCCCTGGGCCGTGACGCCTCGGAGTCTGGCACGGACTCGTCCCTCCAGCTCTCCAGACCTGAGCACGTGCCCGTGGACGCCTGTGAAGCAGGCTGTCTGCACCCGGTCCCTCCTGCCTGCGCCCAGGGAGACGGCTACGCCCACCCGCAGCAAGTCACAGGCTGGTTCCTTGCTCACAGAGGCCGAGGGCCAGCAGAAGCCTGGGGTTCACCCTGAGCTCAGGAAAGGCAGGCGTAGACGGAGTCTCCTCTGCACGTGTTCACTTACCTCCGGCTGAGGGGCCCCGCAAAGCCTGCCTTGGGTGTCAGACCCTGAAACAGTGGAGTCCGTTAGGCTAAGGCGCCGAAGGAAGCTCTGTTTCTATGGGTCACCAGCACCGAGCCCGGCCTGTTGCTGCCAGTTCCCCTTATCTCAGGCTGCTGCGTTCTTAATCTCTACTACAGTTCTCAAGGGTGACAGCTGAGGGAGAGGGGAGACGGGCCAGTCCAAGGCCACCCAAAGACTGCCGTGCAGTGCGTTGTGCCCTTCACATCTGGGTCAGCTGCTAGGGCCTCTGCCTGCTCCATCCTACTCCCTTGCCGTCCCTGGGAAGGTCTTAGCAGTCAAGGTTCAGCCCAGCCATCACCTCCTCTGAGAAGCCTTCCTGGTGCTTTTCTTCCCAGAAGGCAGGGAACTTGTCCTGCTCTGTGATCTTGGCTGGGGCCCGACACAGCCATGACCAGCGTGGAGGGGTTATGGCCAAAGCAGCAGCAAGGTTGGACGTGGGCTGCAGAGAACGGGACGGGAGCTTTCCAAGTCACCCGCTGTGACTCAAGGGCTCAGGCGAGGCTTTGGGGAGTGGGATGTGGCTGAGCCTGACAAAGGGCCCTGCTGCTAAAGCTCATGTTGTCGCTTGCACAGCCCCGGCCAGTTTCCCCTGCCCCCATCAGCCTGTTCGCACAGAGCCTGCGTGACCCGAACGTGCCATCTGTCTGGCACTTTGTGCTTTATTTTCAGCTAATGCAGCCTGGCATCTTCTCTTCCTTCACTGTTTGGCAAGGGTTCCGGGGCAGACGGCTCCAGTGAATGTTGACCACACTCACCCGTAGGCCTCCTTTTCAATCATGAGGCCGACGATCAGCCCACTAACACCTCCTCCCTGGACCGTCTCCTCAGGGCCCGACACTAATTATTGCAAGATGTGCTAAGTAAAGTTCACATGGCAGGGCCTTTTTGGAAATCCTACCAGCTCTGAAATTACTGAATGTCAAATGTTTTCAGAAGATGTAATTAGCTGTGGTTAGATGGGAACCGTGGGAGGAGCTAGGGGTTGTGCTCACTCCCTCACCCAGCCTCCCACGGGGTGCGCCCTGCCCCGACGGAAGGTGCGTGGTGCCGGGTAGCCATTACACCGAAGAGAGACAAGGACATGAGGCTGTGCCCCAGCGGTCCAGTGTCCTCATCCCTGGAGACCACCGCCCCCCCGCACGGCCTCGCAATCTATTTTTGTGTCTGCACACACCCCCGCATGGCTCAAGTGGCACTTAGAAGGCTGTTTCCTGTGGGTCTCTTCACGACGCATGTGCAGAGCAGAAACTGCTCTGGTCTAGGGTTGAAATGGGTTCAAAGGGGACCAGCCCTGCTCTTATCTCCAGAAATGCTTAGTCCAGAGCCAAGATCTTTCCACCTGGGGCAGGTAGGGAGGTCCTGAAATCCTTGGATATGCCGACAAAGAGGAATGTGGGGGACATATTTGATGCTCACTTTTTCTAGGCAGCCAATCTGTTGTTTCCATCAGGGACAAAAAGGGTCAGGAATGATTGATCTAACAAAGGAGCTAACAAGTGAAGAGGCGGTGGCCCACCGTGCTTGGTGCTGTGATTGTGAAGCCCTGGGAGCTGGGGCAGCAGGGGAGCAGCTCCTGACCCTAGAGGGGAGAAGGCATGTGGGATTCGCCAGCAGGGACTCCGTGTCCTGAGCATGACTTGGCGCTGGGGGTTTCAGGTGTGGTATTTTATTCTTTCATTTAGTTGCTGGAGGTTCGAAGACCTCTAGCCATCAGCCCACACCCAAGGACATACCACACGTAGGTATGAGCAATGAGGCCGGGGCTGCCCACCTGGCACCGCACAACTCAGTCAGATGGTATGCGCACACCCACACATGGCAGTTGACACCCGCAGCTGCTGACTGTGAGATGCCAAGACCCACATGCGGTGAGTGACAGTTTTTTCCAAAGGCCTGTTAGTATCTAAAGATAGAAATCATGTCTTCAGCACCTCACAGGGACCCTGCCTTGGAGCTGGCACCGCCTAGCATTCTGTTGGGGGCGGGGTGAAACCGGTACCTTGGAAGTCGGCAAAACCCAAGGAACTGGAGCCTGGAGCCAGAGGGACGGGGTTCCAGGCCCAGCGGAGACGAGCAGGGCCTGGTGCAGTTGCCAGTCCTGGGACCTGCCTGCCTGCTGGACGCCTCCCACCTGATACTTCCCATAGGGAAGTCAGGGGCCCACAGCCATGGAAGTGCTGGGGCAGCGCCAGGCCCAGCAGGCCCCTGGGAGAGGGCTCTCATTGCTCACCCAGCACGATTTCACTCACTTGTGTGCACGTGGGTCACCGACAGCTCCGCCCATCTCTGTCCCCCTAGAAGTGTGAGCCTGAGTCGGGACACACACGTTTGCTCACTGTCTAGTAGGTCAGCGTCACGAGGCACAAGTTGAAAATGGTGTTTACATTTTCCAGTGGTTGGGAAGAAATGTAAATGGTCGAAAAATGAAAAGGATAATAATCCTTCAAGACATATGAAAATGATAGGAAATCCACCCCAGCGCCCACACGTGAAGTCCTGCGGGCACACGGCCATGCCGTTTGCTTACTCCCTTGCCTCTGGTTGCTACAGGGGTGGGATGAGGAGTGAGGACAGGCGCACTGGCCTGCAAGGCATAAACTGTCACTCTGATCCTTCCAGAACAAGCCCGCCAGGCCCTGGTCTCGGGCTCCGCGGGAGTGTGCCGAGAGAGGCAGCTGGAGCCGGCAGAGGGTCTTTGCTGTACCTGGCTCTGGGCTCTGCCCTCCATTCTGCCTTTCAGCTGACGTGTTGGAGCCTGGTGTGAGACGGGACAGGACATGGGAAGGCGATGCGTATGGCTTAGCTGTTTTGGAGGGGCCCGTGGTGATGTCAGAGGGCTGGTGGGCAAGAGAGGTCCGGGATGGAGGTGGAGCTGAGCATCCTCAGGCAGATGTTGGAGTTCTGTCATCGACATAGCGAGATCGCCCAGACTGTGCACAGCAGGGCCAGACAGCCTCATGCAGACTGAGAGTAAGGGGAGCTGGGTCGGGAGAGCTCTCCCAGGCAGGGCATGGACTCCCCTCCTTTTCCTCCCAGGTGCCATTGTATGGGGTGGGACCAGGGAAGGGTGACATTGTCCCCAGCCCATTTGGAGCTTCCACCTGAACCTGCTCTGCTCTCCTGGGCCTCCCTCTCTGTGATCCCACAAGGCAATGACCAGGAGACTGGGTGTGTTGGGGCTCCATGGGTGCTCCTCACCCTCGGGTCGCCATCAGGGCCTGGTCCACGGGAAGTGCTAGGACCTAACCCTTTGCATTAGTACGGGGAATTCCTAACTGCCCTGTATGGCTACGTGAATCCACTTCTGCCTTTAATCCCACCCTACAGGTAGCTTCCAGGATGAGGGAGATAATACAGGTTCAGGCCCACAGAACCTGCCCCCAGTAGGACCCTGGAAAATGAGAGCTCTAACTTAGCAGGTGCGTGAGAGACGGGAGGACAGAGGAAACGGGGAGGGGAGGAGCCTGTCTTCAAGCTGACACCTGACCACGACCAGCCTCACTGACTCCCTCAGGCCCCTAGCTCATGGGGCTGCAGACCCCTCCTTCCCTGCTTCTCTGTCCTTCTGGGAGCAGCCAGGGCTCTGCCTTAGCAGGCACTGGGGCAGGCTTTCCTTGAAGGGGAGCTCCAGCATCCCAGCAGAGGCACATTTGTCAAAGAGACAAACCAGCATCCATCGCCCTAAGAACAGGCCTCTGCGTTCCAACGGAGAAATTAAACTATGTTTATTGCTACTTCACCTCTGCACAAATGCAAGGGGGTGTTGAAGAATATAGAAATAACCCAACCAATATGACAGGCAGAGAGAGGGCACAGGGTTGAAGGAAGGAGAGCCAGCAGGTGCTGCTCGGACCCAACCAATATGACAGGCAGAGAGAGGGCACGGGGTTGAAGGAAGGAGGTGCTGCTCGGTGGGGCCAGCCACAAGGTGCAGTCATCTTCCCTGTACTGTCCCTCAGAGCCCTGGTGGTCCAAGCACCAGGAAGCTGCCGGGTCCCAGGGACCAGCTAAGTGTGGCGGTACAGGGGGAGAGCCCAGGCCACGTCACCTTAGAGGCAACACGTCTCCAGTTGGTGGGGACTTGCTGCCTCTGTGTCTAGCAGCTAAGGGACACTCTGACCCCCATGTGAGCGTAACGCCAGGTTGGCCATAGAGAAAGAAACCTATTTAAAGACCAGAGGATTGCCTGCGTCCCACGTAGTTTTCCAGGAACAACCCAAGGGAATGCTGAACACCTGGAGTCCCTCTGGCTGCACATCCTTTCACGTATTCCCTAGTGCAAGCTGCTGCTCCTGCCTAGCTTTGGGGCACTAAATGGCTGACCTAGGCCCATCATCCTGAAACTTATAATTCATTATGCATCCATCCACCATCCACTTATCCATCCATCCACCCACCCACCCACCTGTCACCACCCATTCACCCACCCATCATCTATCCACCCTCCATCCATCCATCCACCCGTCTACCCACCCAGCCATCATCTCTCCACCCTCCGTCCATCTGTGCATCCATCCATCCGACCATGCATCTCCCGTTGAGCCAGGCACTCTTCTCAACTCCACAGCCATTATCAGAGATTGGCTTGCCGCAATTGTAGGTTCTGAGTGAGAGACAGGGACCACTTACCTGGAGCGTAAACTTTCGGTCAGGGCCACCACACAGCACTGGGCAGGTTGCGCACTGCACAGGGGCACTTAGCAAGGACACTTGGAGCTAAAATCTCTTTGCCAGGATATGTACTCTGGGTTGCCTTGACCTGAGGAAGGGAAATCTTTTCCTGGTATAAGGGGCCTACTATTCTCCAGTCATGTTCCCTCGAAAGTGACTTCGACCCAGATGTGCTTAAAGTCTTTGATCAGGGAGCAGCAGCAGCCCTGTTGCATCCTGAGGCAATCTAAGAGGGGGACGGTTACTACCTGCCTCGCTTCAGTCCCGTCACCTCCACTCCCGCCATTACCAAGTGTCTTTGTGTCAACCATGTTGCTTTCCCATTGCCTCAAATAACTATCTTCCAAAGTCACTTACTACTGCGCATTCTTCAAGTGACCCTCCAGGAAGCTCTCAGGAGGCTAGGCGGTGCCTCATGCCCACTCAGTCCTGAGCTGCTCCCCATCATGGTGCTTATTGTGTACTGAGGCTTCTGGCCTCACAGCTGGGCAGAGGTGAGAGCAGACGGAATCTCCCTCCATGTCTCCATCCCCTCGTAGCATTGCCAGATCTAACAAACAAACCAAAACAAATTTGAAGACAGGGTCTTGCTATGTCACATCCTGTCACAGTTTCTGAGTCTCTAGATGACAGGGACAACACTTCACCCGGCCTCTGGGTTGGGCCAGGAATTGAACCCAGGCCTCCCATGTGGTCTCAGCCTGTGGAGCATCTTAGCTGCACCACACCATCATGGCTGGGTCAACAGAAAACACTTTTAAAAGATGCACAGTTAAATTTGAATTTTAAGTAAGCGATGGATTATTTTCAGTATACCACAAATATCGCATACTTGCACTAAATGTCTGCAATATTTGGGGCCTATACTAAAAAATTACCTATTTATTGGGCATTCAAATTGAGCTGGCAACTGTAGCTTAGCTTGACGCCAGCCTCTGGGAGCTGGTCCCCAGGATAGGGTCCCAAACCACTGAAGCTGAAGTCGCGTCACTTCGGTGCACGCTTGCTCACTCAGCTAAAGAGCTTCCCTCATCTAGATGGTTCTTTGACACTCCCCTTCGAGGCTGAGAGAGATGCCTCCTCCGAGTGCCCCCATGCATGCACACGTGCACATACACACGCACGCACACAGCACACAGTCCCAGCCCCTGGGCTTCCTTCCCTCTAGCTGGACTGTCCTGTGTCCTTGTCAGGTACCCTTTCCAGTGGGCACTCCTCCCCAGAACCCATCCACACAGAGCAGGTTCTGAGGGGGCCCAGTCTCTGTGTGGTGGTTTTAAACGGTCCTACCAGGCCAAAGAGCGAGTTCAATAAAGTGGCCTCAGTTCTGGATAGATTTTTTTTTTTTTGCCTAATTATAAAATCCATTGCCATAGAAATCACAAAACAGAACAACTTGGCTATTACAGAGACATGTTTTATACTCATAACTTAAAGAGCTTGTTTTAAAAACCAACTGTAAAACCATTTAATTACTTGGTTTTAAAACCAGCCGTGTGGAAATTATGCTCCCTCGATGTACGTTTTGGAGGTGATTTCTGGCAAGGAGAACTCCACAATGGCACTTACTGTTCCAGGCTCCCTAGGCTGCTTTTCCAATACTCAGCCCCACACGTCCCCGCACACCCCCACGCGGCTGTCATGGCCCTTCCGAGCCTTGCAGAGCCTCAGCAGGTAAACATTTGTCATCCCTCTTTTCACATCAGCGGTGAGGAGCCCAGGACCCGGCAACAGAGACCTCATGGCGCTGGCTTAGCAGCTAGCAAGGCGTGAGGCCAGAGTGAAATCCTGAAGATTCTGACGACAAATCTTGTCATCTTCCACCCACTCATCTGCAGTCCACCGCACAGACAGGTGCCACTGAGCTCTGTGGCCATCCAGGCTTGTCTTCCCCATCCAGCCCCTACTTGCCCGCCCATCCACGTGTGTTAATACCTGCAGCCACTGCACGTCGCCGCCACTCGCCCGTCCACGTGCCGGGGGTCTTCCAACGGTTCATAGACAACGCATGTTACGGGGCCGGCAGATGGCATGGCTCAGGTGGTTAAGGTGCTGGACTTCATGTGGCCAACCACATTTCGAGTCTTGACTCAGAAGCTTGAAAGTCACACCAGGCACATGTGCGTGCAATACCCACCCACAATCTGGAGAGGAGACGGGAGGGGAAGGGATTGCCGTGTGGCCACCCGGCTTGGGGAGGGGGTGATTTCTCACTTTCCCTCCCTCTGTCTCTCTGGTGAGCACTCATGCCCTATGGAAAACAGACAAACAAACAAAATGCATGTTACGAAAAAACTACATGTGGATTTAAGGGTTTTTTTGCACTGAAATCAACTTGTACTTTAATTCCATTTTCAACACATTTTGAGGTCTTATTGTGTATGTATCTGTCCGTTGATTCCCATAAGCTCCCACCCACGCTGCCACACATGCATATACCATCCGCCTGTTTAGCCACCCAGTCGTCCAGCCGGCAGGCTTTATAGAAGACCTCACATGCCTAAATGCTGGGCAAGTGGCGGGTTGTGGGATGTATGATTGCACCCACTCTCAGACCTCAAGATCACAGTCCACTGAAACTCCGAAAGCATCAGCCTGAGAAAGAATAAGTTCTAAAGCAGGCATGCATACACTGCTACACATCCTGATGGGGGACCGGGCACCAGCATGGGACATAGTTTCATAGAGGAGGGGACATCCGTGTTGGCCTTTGAAGGATGTGTAGGAGTTGACCTTGCGGATGAAGGGCATTCTGAGTAACATTTTTAGTTCTGAGGCTCAAGAGTCATGAACTTGGATTCACTCCACACACAACTGGATGAGTTTCTAAAGCCAAGCCTGTCTTTGGAACTCGGTCTCCTCCGCTCTAGAAGGCGGGGAATGGTTCTCTCGCACTAGCTGGCCTCACCTTCCATCTTGGGCTTGCCTCCTGGGATGCTCAGAGGCAGGGTGCTCACTGAAACCTTCGTTTTCTTCCTCTCTCCTTCATGATCCTGTCCACTCTCATGGCTTCAAATACCACTAACGCACCCCAGCTAGTCCCCCGCTGAGGTCTCGCTCGGACTCCGAGCTCAGAGCAGCAATTTCCCGACACCTCCACTCAGAGGGCCAAACGGCATCAGATTTGCTACAGCACGATCAGAACTCTTCCCATCTCTTCTCCAGACTCTTCCTTCGGGCTCTGTCAGACAATGGTGCCATCCCCAGCTAGGCTGAAGGCTTCGGGGTCGGCCTTCCCCACCACCCCCATCAGATGCACCAGCAAGTTCTGCTGGTCTCTAACCCATGTGGCCTCCATTCACGTCTCATCCCACGGTCACCACCCTGGCCCAGGCCACCTTCATCTTGCAGGGGATGGCTGTGCGGGCCCCATCTCCCCACACCCTCTCTGTGCACTGTCCTCACCGCACTTGGAAGGGCACTGCACTCGGATGCCTTACACGGCCAAGCTCGCCCCTTGACTTTAACCTCAGACGGCTCTCCCACTTCACATTCCGGCTCTGCGGTCCTGGGTCCTGGTCGTTCCTCGGAATGCCAAGATGCTTCCCCATCAGGGCCGGTGCTGGTGCTGCCTCTCCTCCCTGGGTCCCACCCCCTCTACAACGCTCTCCCGTCTCATCCTCCAGGTTGCAGCACGCTCTCCCCCCCCCCGCCTCCCCGAGCCACAGCCCCACCCCAGCACTGGCATCTCCTTACTGTCGTGGACTTCCAGGGTTGGTGTTTTCCGCCCTTTGTTTTCTCATTGTCTGAGCTGCACTCTCCCCCACACACACACACACACGCACACACACACGCACACACACACCCCACACACACCACACACACACCCCACACACACACACACACACACACGCACACACACCCACACACACACACACACACACACACACACCACCTTTGTCCTAGAAGCTGCCTGGAGACAGAGACCTCCCCTGTATGTCCACTCCTGTGTGCCCACTGCCTGGGGAGTGCTGAGAACAGACCCCTGTCTATGAAGTGGCAAGGCGATGCGCAATCTCTGAGGCAAACTCGGGTCTTGCATAGGTGTTGTGTGTCTCTGGGCAAGGTGATTAGCCTCTCTGGGCGCCAGAAAGTTAATACTACCCCTCTTGAGGGTCCGTTGTGGGGTTGAGTGAGATAGAATGTGTACAGTGATCAGAGGGAGGCTGCTGCAGAAACAGTAGCTGCTGCCCAGCCCGTGTCAGTTGACGATGGCCAGGTGTGAGTGACCCGTCTGGCGCAGGGCTGACAGGAAAGGTCCCTGTGTAGGCAAGACGCATGGCTGCTCTCACGGACGTGGCCGTGTGTGGCTGTGCCTCTGGTGCCCTCTGGCCCTGCATGGACCCAGGTTTCTCAGTGGGTCCCCTTCCCGCTTCCCGCATCACTGCCCTGCCACGCACCGCACCCGGTCTGCAGTGGCAGGACAGCAGCGGCCCTGGCCTTCACTCGCATTCATCGGGCGCGGTCTGTGGGCCCGCGGGGGGCTATGGCTTTCCAGCCAAGGGCAGTTTTCCAGGGAAGGGCTCAGCCGAGTTCACAGTAACAGGGTGTGGGGCGGCTGCACGGTGTCGGCCGTGAGGCAGGGTCGTGATCGAGGTGGTGGCCGTGTCTTACATGTGTCCCATGTCCATGGCAAAGTTGGGTCCATGCTGCTTTCCGTAGGCTGGCCTAGAGGGGTGGGGGTGGGAGTGGGATGGGGTGGCCTACAGAGCTTTGCCGCCTTCTTACAGGTTAGAAGCTGGAGTTTAGGCCTGGGGGTGAGCGGTTGGAAGTGCCAGGGCGAGTCCCCACTGCTGGGCTCCCTCCTCGGTGCTCAAAGCTGGAGTCCAGGCCTGAGGGTGAGTGGGTGGAAGTGCCAGGGCGGGTCCCCACTGCTGGGCTCCCTCCTCCGTGCTCAGGTTACTGGTGCCAACCTGGGCAGGCGGGAAGTTCCACCTCTGTGGCCAGGTCAGCCAGAGAATCCAGATCACCCCAGGAAGTCCCCTCTGACTGTGCCTCTCCTGCTGCCACTCCCCAGTCTTGTCACCACTGGGGCCAGCGGCTGGCAGGCAGGGAGATCGTCAGATGTGGGTGGGCCCCAGGTGGCTCTGAGACCACAGCTGCTAACTGTGAGTTCTGGGTGAGGTCTCCTAGAACCTTGCGTTTCTTCCTGGTGGATGGGGGTGTAGCCAGGCCCCACAGAAGTTTGGGGCAGCCTCCAAGCCCACAGCCCAGACCACAGGTGGACTTGGTAACCAGGAGTGGAGGAAACATCCTGGGTTCTCCCAAGGCCTTTCTGTCACTCTGTCCCTGCACTGGCACACATGCATGTGCATGTGTGCATGTGTGTGTGTTGGAAGGGATGTATGTGCACATGTGTGTGATGGAAAGGATGTATGTGCATGTGTGTGTGTTGGAAGGGATGTATGTGCATGTGTGTGTGTTGGAAGGGATGTATGTGCATGTGTGTGTGTGTTGGAGAGGATGCATGTGTGCATGTGTGTGTGTGTTGGAAGGGATGCATGTGCACGTGTGTGTGTTGGAAAGGATGTATGTGCATGCGTGTGTGTTGGAGAGGATGCATGTGCATGTGTGCGTGTGTGTGTGTTGGAGGGGATCAGATGAAATCAAAGGTGGGAAAATGTGTTTTTTCAGATGGAAAGCCATTTGCTGAACAAAATCTTGGAAAGAAACCCAGTCAATACATCAGATCAATACCTCAGCTCTGGATGAGGCTGGCGGTGGGGAGGGCTTGGCACGCTGCCCACTAGGCTTCCCTGTCACCCACTTGGTCTCATGTGAGATGGGCAACCTCTGGACAAAGTACTGACCTCTGTGGAAGCGGAGATCCCAGTAATAGCAGTGCACCCTCTGGAGGCCGTCAGTGGGCGATCACCCCTGAAGTGCTGGAACTGCGCCCCTACAGGGCCCTGTGCTGTCGCTGTCCTTCTTGTGGCTGTGGTTGGGCTGTGGTTGGGCTGTGGTTGGGCTTTGTGAGTTCTGCACCTCCTGGTCGCGCCTACCCACCTCAGACGGCTCTCCCACTTCACATTCCGGCTCTGCGGTCCTGGGTCCTGGTCATTCCTCGGAATGCCAAGCTGCTTCCCCATCAGGGCCAGTGGGCCGTTAGTCAGCATTACCAGGGCAGGGCATGGCTTCAGTGAGCTGGCACCCAAGGCAGAGATGCCCACGAGTAGCTTAGGCAAGTCAGAGACCACCACGCTCCTCAGGCCCCGGGGGCCTCCTCCTCCCCTCGCCCACCCCCGCCCAACCTGAAGCTCAGGTGGGAGGAACCCCAGGAGGGAGGGGGCAGTGGGGCCCCCACAGGCCTCGGTGCTGTCGTCCAGCCATGTGCCAGCAAGCATCGCGAGTTCCATGGCTTCCACTCCTTGGAGGCAGGCAATGGCGTAGGGACAGGGGCAGGAGGGGTGGAGGGCATCCCACTCTTCAGAGGCTGGGCTCCAGACTGCCGGGGCCACAGAGCTGGCTTGGGGCACATCGCGAGCGGCCAGGATCCAGCACAGGTCTGCCAGTTCCAGGGTCCCTCTGTGCCTTGCAAAGCTAAGCCTGTGGGAAAGAAAGAGGGGGGGAACCTTTTATCCCCTCCAGGGGGAGCACAACAGAGAGGTGAGGACCCTGCAGCGAGCATGACTCCAGCCCCATGCCCTCGGCTCAGCTTGCTGCCTGCTTCCGCTGTCGCTGCACATGAGTGAAGGGGGGCGTTGGGACTGCACCTGCCCTCCCCCCCATCGTTTTCCCGTCTCTGCCTGTCGGGGGAAACATGACCAGCCTCTCCTGAGAGTGCTCTGGGTGGGTGGTCCTGGGGACTTCACGCAGGACTGCTGCCCATCCTTCCTTCCTGCTCTGGAAGCGTGGACACTGGCAGTTCTCGCAGGAAACCAGAGCCTCAGTTTATATTGGGCTCATGGGAAATCTCCTCCTCCAGAGCTCTTTCCCCAAGCAGTTTAATTAAATCATCATTCATGTATGGTAGGAAGGATAAGAAGAAACTGACAGCACAGACCTCCCCCTGCCCATTACCACTGTGCATCTGTCCAGTTCACCCACAGCTCACGGCATCTGCTCTGGGTCAGCCTGGGATAGGAGCCCCGGGACTCACAGTGCCGGCTGGTGCTTGGGGAGAGGGTGGAGCCAAGGGGTGCAGCAGAGCTCCCCTGGGGTGGAGACACCAGCTCTCACCCAGCCCTTCCCGAGGGTACCAATGTCCCCTCCATGGATAATTGGTTGTCCTGGGAACACCAGCACCCCACCATTCACGATCAGTGGCATTTGGGGACACTAGTACCCCACCACTGGCATCTAATAGCCTACTCGCTCCATCACTATTCAGTGGTACCTGGGGACACGAATGCCCAAACACTGACCATCAGCTGCACCCAGAGACACCATAGCCCTCTGCCCTTTGACGATCAGTGGTGCTTACTCAATGCTCGCCGCCTTTGAGCTCTCTGGAAGTTCCCTGTATCCGCTCCCTCTGGCCTCTGGCTTCTTGGGCACCATCCTTTCTGGTCTTCATCCTCCCTCTGTGCCCACTCCTTCTCGGTCCCCTACTCGACCTTAGAGGAGTGCTACAGAAATGTGCTGTCTGTCTGCTCACTGCCTTCCCCACAATGCCCAGGACCTGGAGGCCTTCCAGCTCCCCATTGGCCCACACAAGTGCCCATTCTATTTTCTTTACATCTCTTATGACCCGCTCCTCTTCCTAATCCCCACAGCCTCCTGGGCCCTTCCAGCTAGATGGGTCAGCTGGCCATCTCCATCTCCCTGTGGTCTTGTAATGCCCTCCTTGGCAAAATGGTGTCTCCCTCACTCCCCCTCATTGTTAAATGGCCGAACTCTTCCTAAAGTCTACAGCTGCCCATCTGTGTGCTTTGCTGGGCGTTCTCATCTCTCTGCCAGACTGTGTGCTCCAGGCAGCCAAGGACCACTGGGCTGCTCCTCGCTGTCTCCCTGGCACTGGTGAATGTTGCTTCAGGGACTACATGAAGCTAAGGGTGACGGGAAGAGTGGCTGGAGTCCCTCGCCTGTCTCTGCAGAGTAGGGGCAGAGCTCAGACCGTGGTCATGTCCTGACTCGAACTCAGCAGCCATATGGACTTGGGAGGTTACTGCCCTCTCTGGACTTTCTTGCCTCATCCACACACGGATGAGAATAGAAACTACCTCATCAGAGGCATGGCAGTGATGCAGGTGCCCTGCAAGATGGGAAGCCATATGGTCACAGGTTCGGATCTCAGGGCTTACGGTATGACAAGATCCTGTCAAAGACTCTCTCCACATTTGCACACTCTCTTTATCATTGAAAAGAATACAAAGAAGGAAAAAAAGAAAACGTGTAAAACATTTGGCCTAGTGCCTGGAATAGAGTAAGTGCTTAGTAAAGGCAATGTATGATTATCTTATTGCCAATGTGGTTCTCTCTCCTACACAATGCAGGAGTGTTTCGTTCATGCAAAGTCATGGTTCAGGCTGATGTCTCCTGCAGACCTGGACCTGGGCTTCTCCAGGTTTAGTTTCCTCACCCAAATATGAGGAAGTTGCATTATCAGGCCTCTTAGCTCTCACCTTCCTGTAGTCTCCACCACAGAATATCAATAGTCCCCAAGTGGATGACAATGGCTTTGCCCATCCAGTGTAGACATTGACTCCCTTTGAAGCTTCAGACATCCCCCTCAAGGGAAAGGAATGAGAAGGGCTTCTAGTTGAAGCTAATGCAATGTTTTAACCAATTTGACCAGCAGCCATAGTACTATCTTAGTCTCTAATCACAAGTATTTGAAGAGGAAGTCTTAGGAGAGTCCACAGTTACTTCCAAAAGCTGTCATCTTTACCCTGGAGGCTGCCCAAGTCACTGTTGAAAAGGCAGAACACAAAGGTACTGATATACATTCCCTTGCTTTCTACTGTTCAATTAGTGGACAGATAAAAGAACAAATTGTTCACTGATCTAATCGTACATAGTTAATGCAACTGTCCTGATAAAAGACGGTCTTCCAAACACAGCCACTCCAGAGAATTAGCCATCCACTGCACTCCGCCCAAGCAAACGGGCTTTCTAGCATTGTCTGCAAAATGCCTTCAGACAGCCAAACAAAACACAATTAAACCATACTCACTCCAGAACCTCAGTGTAAAGCCCCTGCAGAGAGCTGAGATCATCCATAATTACGGAAGAGGAGGATCGCAGGGCCTCACATTGCACAATCGCTACAGACAAGATTAGTAATAAATCGAGGCCATAAAACACTGGTGATGAGTTGTTTTCTTATATGCTGAAATATGTTTGCCTTATTTAGTTAATATTGATCAGGTAGGAGATTTTCCAAGTCAGCCTTCTGGCCAAAGAGAGAAGGTTTGTCTCTTCATTCAATTTACAAGTGTTCTGGTGGGTAGTTCCTGGCATTTCAGTGATTGTCAGGCCAGTAATTAAAACTGAAGCAGCCTTTCCTGACGATCAGCTCTGTAATCGTGTCTGAGTGGGTGTTTTACTGGATTATGCTGGATGCTTGTCAGTTCACATTTCAGTGCAGAGGCAGGAGGTGGCTTCCACATCAGACAGAGCCGGAGCTTGTGTCGATGCCAGGGGGCGTAGACTACGTGATCTTGAGCAAGTTGTTGCTCCCCGCCAAGCTTCTGTGTCTTTGTAAAACAGATACAAGAACATCGCCCACTCATAGTTGTTGTGAAAATAAAAGGAAGACTTTTGCCTAGTACAGAGCCATGTACGCAGTTGGTGCCTCTCACACCCCACTGGAGGAATTTAAGCTGATTAACAGAAGCCTCTGGTCTCCATGCCAAGGAGGGTGGATTCAGGGGCTGCGCTGCATGGTGATGGTTATAGCCAGCTGCAAAGATGAGCACCAGACTCGGAGAGAAAGCTCTCTCCTCCCAGGGAATGCTTGCGTTCACTCTCCAAAGCAATTGCTTCTCTTTTTTCTTTCTTTTTTTGTAGACGATTTTGCTATAAGGTGCGTGCACTCACCAGAAAGACAGAGAGAGAGATAGAGAGACAGAAAGCGAGAAATCACCCCCCCAGGGGGGATCATCACGCCACAATCCCCTCTCCTCCATTCTCCTCCTGGGATCTTGGACACGCATGCACATGTGCCTGGTGTGAGTTTAAGCCACTGGGTCCGGGACTCAAACCGCAGTCGACTACATGGGAGTCCAGCAACATAGCCATTACGCCAACTGCTGGTCTCTAAAGCAATTTCAATAGATGGCTGAAGGGATGGATGGATGGAGAATTGGAAGGATGGAAGGAAGGAAGAAAAGAAAGGACAGAGCGTTGGATCAAAAGTCTTAGCTGACTATTCATAGATTATCTAGATATAAACCTTAATTTTAGGTGGGTGGATTGTAGAAAGTGGGGGGAGTGAGTGAGAAATCATCCCCGTGGGGATGGTCACTTCACAGTCCCTTCTCTTTCATTCTCCTCTCAAGATTTTGGGCACACATGCATATGCACTTAGCGTGATTTTCAAGCTGCCACACAGTTGGCCATGTGGGATCCAGCCACCTAAGCTCCTCATTACCTGCTGGCCCTTCATTTAAAAAAAAATGTCCTTATAACATGCATTCATGGGCTTTTGCTCACAAATGCATTCCTCTTCATAAAAGTGTATTATTTTTTTTCCTGATTAGACATTGAATATATTCATTTTAAAACACCGATTTACAAAAAGTATGATTAATTCCTCAAATATTCACTGAGTCTCTGATACTATTCAATGCATTATAGACTAATAATAGAGCCAGAAACATACTTTACAGAAAGAAAGAATACCCATAGTATTGTCACCCACAAATGGTGTTTTTAATGTTCTGGCCTGTCCCGTTCACTTTTTTCCTATGTATGCATATGTACATATGCACCTCTCTGTATATTGGGTGGTCAGAAAAGTTATGACATATTTTTCCATGTTTTTCTGTGCAAAAAATGCATCATGACTTTTCCGACCACCCATTGTATAGGATACATATGCTTGCCACACATATGTGTGTGTTCATGGATGTGTATGTACATGCGCATTTGTATGCAGTTGTCTAATTGCCTGATTTTACTGTGCTCATAGAATTGAGCACTGAGGCGCCATATCGTGCGTGTGCGTTACTACCCGTCTCTTCCGTCCTGCCCCCGGATAGTGGTCCTGTCCTGTCCTGTCCTCTGTATCCCCGACATTGAACGCAGTCCTGGGTGCTCGGTGAGGATGTGCTGATGATTGAACGGAGGACCGGCCTCCCACGTGCGTGCCACATCCCCTCCTCACCCTGCGGTAACTACTTTGGGCACGGTGCTCTTGACTTTTCTCCTTCGAAGGTTCTGAACAATTCTCTCAGCTATGTAGGGAGAGTGGGCAGTATCTTCCTGAGGATGGCAGGCTATAAATACCCCTGCCCTGCGATGGACGGGCAGTGCTACCCACCAGCCCAACACCGACCTCTCAGCTGCTGGTACGTCTCTAACCGGCGTGCATGAACTGGTGCTCGGAGGTGGGGCTTCACTCTCCTACTTCAGTGTAGTTTGCAGGAACCGAGCAAATCAATCTCTTCTAGGAGATGTGTTGTCAATGAATGTCCAAAGGTCTCTCCGTCTTGACCCTGTCCCAAAGTCTATCTCCCCCAGAGATTGTATTACGCAGTGCATTGTACATTATATTGTTTTCTTTGGGGGAAGGGAGCTCTCTTTAACTCACCCTGTGCTTCTGCTGGTGGAGGAACCATTGAAAATGGAACTTGGTAGCTACGTAACATCAGGACCTCTGGCAGGGAGGAGCCAAACAAGTGTTCTAAATAGGAAATGGCTGGAATTAAGGCAGGCCATTGGTCAGCCATGAAGGGGGAACTGAGATCAGCAAGTGGTCTTTGCTAGAAACATCCCTCCACGAGGGCTCACTCAGAAGCGCTTTGGGTGTCTGGAGCAGGAAGAGATTAACACAGGGATTTAGGGGCGTATTCACACGTAGATGGGAGGGCTGGAGCGAAGGTCAGAGATTGGCTGCTGTGAACATCGGAAGGTCAGGAGTGCAGGAACCCACTGTCTGGCTGCCTGCCACACCCATGGGTGTCCTGGAGAGGACGCTGACAATGCCAGCAGAGCCTGGGCCTGTGTTCCTATCCGCTGTCACATGAAGGCTGCTTGTTGGCAGATCTGAGGTGGGCCGGGGAGTGTGGTCTCCAAGCCTCTAGCTCCTGGGTTTCAGGTGGGACTTGGAAGGGCTGAAACCATCTGAATGTGGGCATAGAGAGCCTGGTGAAGCAGAACGCTGCACCACCCACCACCTGTGTTAAAAGTTCACCAGAGGTGGAGCAGCCCCATGGCCTAGTGGTTAATAGAGTTGAATCCCACGTGGCTGACCCCGCAGTTCGAATCCCAACCTGGTAGCTTGAAAATGTGTGTGTGTGCGCAAATCCTGACAGGCCAGAGAATTGGAAGAGAAGGGATTACGGCATGACCATGCCCCTTAAGAGGTGCTTTCCCCCTCTCTCTCTCCTTCTCTCTCTCTCTCCTTCTCTCCCTCTCTCTTCTCTCTCTCTCTCTCTCTCTCTCTGTCTCAGGTGAGTGCTCATACTCTCTGATAAAGGAAAAAGGTTGGCAGAGGTAAGAATTAGCTATTTCCTATCAACAGTGTGCACTGGAATCTGTCCAAGCACCTACTGTGTGCGAGGTTGGGACCAAGGACAAGACAAATGGGCTCCCTTGCAGCGTGGCCTGGTGGGGCTTGGGCAGCAGGGAGCCACAGTAAGGTAGAGGAGGGGCAGGGAAGTCACTGCTGACCGCGGGCAGCTTCTCAGTCGTGATGGCCGAGCCCGGGAGCTGGGCGCTGCGATGGCCACATGACAGCCTGCCTGTGCTGCCGCGGGACCGCACACTCAGGAGAGAGTACACGTGGTGAGTCATGTGTTACGTCTGTTTGCCTTAATAAAAAACAACAATAATAATAATAATAAAGGAAGTCTTCAGAGAGTGTTCATAGTCGCTCGGATGACAGTGAAAAGGTAACTTGGAGTCAGAACCCACTTAAACTGCGTGCTTAGGAAGGGCCTCCAAGAAGCTCAAGTTACGAAAGAGCCAGTCATTTATAATTTGTGTTCCTAAGTGTTTTGAAATTTCAAATGTCTCACCACAAAAAAAAATGGTAAGTGAGGGCCAGCAGGTAGCACGGAGGTTAAAGCCCTGGATCCCACACAACCAACTTCATGATTCAAGTCCCAGACCCGGCAGCTTGAAAATCACACTGGGTGTGTATGCGTGTGTACCCAAAATCCCAGGAGGAGGATGAAGGAGACGGCCATCCCTCCCTGGGGTGATTTCACTTTTCTACTTTCCTTCCCTCTTTCTCTCTGGCTCTGTCTCTGTCTCCCTGGTGAGCACACGCCGTGTATAGCAAAATCTAAAACAAAACAAAACCACACAAAGATAAGTGAGTCAGTGCGTATAGTCATTAGTTTGGTTTAATCATTCCACTTTGCACCTCACAAATGTGTACAATTATGACTCGTTGATTAAAAGAACATTAATACAAATTTTTTAATTCAAAATAGTTTGAAAAAAAGAAGGCGCCAGTTACACAATCTCTGGGGCTGGGTCCTCCAGAGCTAGAGCATGGAACGAGGAAGCCTGAGGCCTGGGAGGCTGGAGCCGGGTGGGACCATGGTAGGGAACCCACCAGGGAGGCCTGTGGCAGAGCCAAGCCAGGTGAGAGGTGAGGAGGCGGAGGGAGCGAAGAGGGTGGGCGCACCCTCTCCCTTGGCCTGCGGGGCCCTCTCCCCACTCCTGCTCCTCACCTCGTGATCAGCTCCTGACTGGTCTCCATCCCAGCCCTGTTTTTTTTCTCACTTTATGCTATCCTGGGGTGGGGGTGGCGATCCACTCCCAGGATCCGGGCCCATGCCTGTCCGCGTGACTCCTAAGGCCTACCCCTAGCACAGCTCTCCCTACTGAGCCAGCCTGTATATAACCCCTGAGCCCCACCCTACACTGGGTGCACCTCAGGAACCTCAGCGCCTTAAACGCCCCTCGTTTTAAGGTCTTTGCCATATGGCATGTGTATCACAGAAGACAGTGAGAGAGAAGTGAGAAATCATCCTCCAGGGGGAAGGCCACGCCGCAATCCCTTCCCCTCCACTCTCCTCTAGGGATTTGAGGCACGCACGATCACGCACATGCACGATTTTCCAGCTGCCAAGTCCAGAAGCTTAGCGTGTTCCTGTATCTCCCCATTTTCTGTATTCCACGCCAAACCTACTGAACTCAAACTCTGAAAAGCCCTGACGGTTGCCCTCTCCTCTCCCGTCCATGACCTCTGCGCTGGGCCATGTCACCAGGCCGGCTCACCTGGCTAACCCCACGGCCTCCTGGTCACCTGCAGTCTCTGGTCTGTCCTCTCTGCCCCACCCTGCAGGCAGAGAGAAGAGGGGCCAGGGCACCGTCAGAGTAAGACATACTCATAGCAGAACGGGGGTGCAGAGGGCATGTGGGAATGGGAGCAGCCACGTGGTGGCCACGTCAGGTGAGATCACTGGCAAGAGCCTCGAGTACCAGAATGCCCTGACGGGGAACCCTGAAGGCTCCGTCGGGGATGTGACCCTGTAGGTTCACGCTTACTTAGACCCAGATCACTCATGGCTTCTCCAAGAATGGACCTTTCTGGTTGAAGAAAGCAACAAAAAGAGGGGGGCCAGGTGGTGGTGTCGTGGTAAGTGTGACATTCCGTGAGGCTGACTCTCGGGAAGACGGCTGGTTCCGGGTCAGAGACCTCCCCGAGTGCATGCACGCCCACAGGCCAGGCTGTCGGGAGCTGGGAGCAGCCACAGAGTCAGCATCCTGTTGGGGCTGAGGTTCTTTGTCTCTGCCTCACTCCTGTCTCTGTCTCCCACTGATGAAATAAATAAACTACAAAAAAAAAAAAAAAAAAAAAAAATACTGGTGAGTTCTCATATTTCTTTTTTTTTGGGGGAGGGCGGGGGAGAGGTTTTTGCTATAGGGTGTGTGCGCTCACCAGAGAGAAAGAAAGTGACAAATCACCCCCTGGGGGGATGGCCACCCGCAATCCCTTCTCCTCCATTCTCCTCTTGGGATCTTGGGCACACATACACACATGTGCCCAGTGTGAGTTTAAGCCACTGGGTCCGGGACTTGAACTGTGGTCAACTACATGGGAGTCTAGTGACATAGCCATTACACTAACTGCTGGCCCCAAGTCCTCATATTTCCGTAACACTATCCAATTTTTTTTAAAGAGGTTTTTGCTATAGGGCACATGTGCTTGCCAGAAAGACAGAGAGAGACAGAGACAGAAAGCAAGAAATCACCCCCCAGGGGGGATGGCCACGCTGCAATCTCTTCTCCTCCATTCTCTCGGGGATCTTGGGCATGCACGCACATGTGCCCGGGACGCAAGTGAGTTTTAAGCCACCAGGTCCGGGACACGAACCGCAGTCGACTACGTGGGAGTCCAGCGACATAGCCATTATGCCAACTGCTGGTTCCACACTATCCAGTGTTTTGAGGACGTGAGCACAGAGATTATTGTATTCGACTTGAAGTTGAGGGGAGCACTTGCCCAAGGTCACCTCTCAGTCAGTCTCTTTGCCCTGGGACCTCTGATGTGCTTGAGGTTCCCCAAGCAAACGCCGGTACCGATCTGCATGCGCGCTGCATGTCCCAGTGCGAGGCAGCGTCGGCAAGAGCGAAGTGCCGGCGAGCGCTTTCCAGTCGCCTGACTCATGCCGGCTGTGGACGACGCGGAGCAGATTCTAATTTGAGATCTGGGGGTGGATGCCGAGTTTGTTTGCCTCTCCCGCATCAAAGCCAAGTTTTCTGTATCCCCAGCCGAGCACATCTGTCTGGCCAGGAATAGACTGGGTGATTGGGTTTTAAATAGCAAGGTAACTCCAGATGACACCAATCCTGGGGGTGTGCTGGGGGCCTTGGAGGGCTAAATTTGGTAAAGGGCAGACTAAAAAAAAAACTCTCCCCTGGATAAAGAGTTTTGAATGGAAACCAAAGATCTATGAGGCATCCAGCCAGAGCTCTAGCCGAGGCGAGAAACTGTTTCTGGATGCTGTTTGTTTTCCTTTTCTTTTTCTTTCTTTCTTTTTTTTTTCCTACTTGAGGAGCTTCGCGTTGAGGCAGCCTGGGCTGTTGGCACCACCTTTTGGAGGAGATGGGTTGGAAGCCCTGCCGTGGGGAGGAAACGTGAGCCGGAAGGTACCTCTCCGGCGGCCAGGGGCCAGGATGGGTCAGGTGAGCAGGTCCAAGCGGAAGACCATCTGGCCAGCAGGGAGGTGTAGACCCAGTCTGAAGAGCCAGTGGGAATCGAGGGCTCGGGTCAGCTCTCATGACCCGCTCAGTGTCTCACTGTCAGCCTCCCGTTCCTGGGGCGTCGTGCTTCACGGGGCTCACACTGGCCTGTCCTCGCCTGGGTGGCGGCTTATTTTGTGATCACTTACCCGGGCCCTCCCCTCTGCTGCAGCCAGCCTGGGTGAAGGGCGAGGGCCCCTGCTGGGCTCTCCTGACCACTGTACTCTAATCTCCTGGAGGACATTCTTCTGTCTGCCGTGAGCCCTGGGCAGGGAGCCCGTGGCAGGGAGCCCATGGGATTCGTCTCCCAGCCAGGGTCTGACCACAGGAGGGCCTCACCAGTACATGCTGATGAGCCAGTTAATACTCCTTTTTTTTAAGAGATATTTTTGCTATAGGGTGTGTGCACTTGCTGGAGAGACAGAGATGGAAAGTGAGAAATC
>NW_006159886.1:453047-462230 GCF_000334495.1 Tupaia belangeri chinensis | reverse complement strand
GGAAGGGAGCCCATGGGATTCGTCTCCCAGCCAGGGTCTGACCACAGGAGGGCCTCACCAGTACATGCTGATGAGCCAGTTAATACTCCTTTTTTTTAAGAGATATTTTTGCTATAGGGTGTGTGCACTTGCTGGAGAGACAGAGATGGAAAGTGAGAAATCACCCCCCGGGGGATGGCCACACCACAAGCTCTTCTCCATTTGCTCAGGATTTTGGGCACGCATGCACGTGCGCGCAGCAGGAGTTTGTGTCAGTCCAGCACTTAACCACTACGCCACCTGTTGGCCCCCAGTTAATGTTCTTAAAGAATAGATAAGATTAGGGACCAAGGGGCAGAAGAAGCAGGGGCTCCCCACCCCCTCCCAATCTTCCTCTTCCTCTTCACATGGCCAGAAATGCATCCCAAAAGCTCTGAGTGGACACTTCAGACTTCTGGAAGTCAATCCTAGTCTTTGAGGGTGGGAAGGATCTTTCTAGAATCTTCCAAGTCCATTGACCCAAGACCTCTGCTGTTTGTTGGGATGGAAGTAAAAACATCGCTGGCCGTATTTGCCGAGGGTGGTGCAGATGGGTGATGAGGGGGAGAAAAGCAGGTCTGAACTGGGCCAGCAGCCCACGGGTACTCAATCTCCCTAGCCTCAGTTTCCCCAACTACCTAGCCGGCATGCTGCGAGGACTTAATAACGTCAGTGACTCGTCCCACCCGGCACCTGCCCCGACCACGTGCCGACCGCAGCTTACGTAGCTGTTTCTGGGCCTTCGCTTCCCGTGGACTGGTCACTAGTCAGTGGGGCTGTCGAGGGCTCCTCTTTAATGTAACGCATTAGCACGTTGCCTCTGATGTAGAAAAATCCAGCCTCCCGGGCCCCCAGAACTTAGCGCAGGTACCATATGCTCCCCCGGAATAGCAAGCGGTAAAAATACACCATTTAAAGTGGAGTCTGGTTCCCAATTTGGGAGAGCAATCTGCCAGCCTCCGCCTGGCGCGATGCTAATTGATTTGTTTTCTTTGCTCCAATAATCCTCCCCTTGTCAGCACTTTTCCCGTGCCCATCTTCTGGCTTACCCTCCCAACTCTTGGGCCAAAAATAGCCCTGATCCAGATTGCCGGGCCCCCAGCCAGAATCACTTCCTCGGCTTTTCTTTCCTCCTGACTCCTCACCTCATCCCTGCAGAGCCCCGGGCCCAGGATGGAGGAGGAGCCACTGCACCAGAGCCCTCGCTCCTGTGTTTGTATCACCTAGCACCTGTGCACTGGGATCCTATCATCTAGTTGGTGCCAGGCCTTGGGTTGCCAGCCTCTCGCCAAGAGGGAGAGGCAGACCATGAAGAGAGCTCTAGGGAACATTGGCTTGTAGCGTATGTGTGCACAATCCGGTGGGAGAGAGGATGAGAGAAGGGTGAATGACTATCACGGAGGGCCTCCTGGAAGAGGTGACCTTTGAAATGGGCCTTGTGGGACAAGAAGGCATTTGACAAGTGGATAATAAGGGGAAAGGCTTCACATCCTAAAAGCAGGCTGCACATTGGTAAGGCAGGAATACCGGAAATAAATGAGAAACGTTCAGGTTTATTGACGTTGCCCGGAATCTTATGCTCAGATAATGGGGGGAGGGGGAGCTATTTTAATTTTATCACATGTGGATTTTGTGCCATTCTGAAGTTTTAAGACTTGATTCTGAATTCCTAATGGCAGGGTGACGATGTCTTGGTCCCACCATGCCGTCCACCTAAAGAGAACCGTACGTGCGGAGGTGGTCAGGGTACAGACCATCTCCGCTAGCTGGAGCAGCATGAGTCTGGTGTGGCGGATGCCCAGAGCCCGAGGGCTGTGAGAGCCCATGCTGGTGCAGAGGGATGCCCTTTTTGTGCCCTTCAGGTCTGCCAGTCAAATTTTCTTTGAGTCATCCAGGCTCGTCTTGGTGTCACCTCCTGCGGGAAGCCCTCCTTGCCTTCATACCGTCCCTACACCTGACAGCTGTTTCCTCTTCTCCGTTCCCATGAAGCCTGTGCACACCTGAATTCTTGCTTGGACCGCAGGGTTTTGCAATCATGGAAGAATGAATGAATGAATGAGCCTTCACCGATGTGTGAAGCTGGGCAGTGAAGAGGAATAAGTGAATGAGATTTTTTATGACTTTTGCTCTCTAGGCTACTTAAATATTCATAAGGATGTTTTCTCCCAAAGGAGAAAAGCAAACGAACAACTCCCTTAGGAGTCGCAGACTCAGATGGGGTTGCCCATTCACTCGTTCATGCGTGCACTCATTCCTACATCCATCAGGGTGGTGAACCGCCGGCTCCGTGTCGTGCCTGCGCTCGACGCTAAAGGTACAGAACAGGAGTTACTCAAGACGCACAGACGAGTTGGGGAGGCGGACAATTAAACAGCTGCGTTTTAGGAAGATGTTGAAAAATGCATCATGGGAAAAGGAGTCAGGGGCTTCCCTGGCTGAATGGTGCGGATGGAGCCGGGTCTGTGGGTCACTGCCTTCGGGCTGGAGCACGGAGCTGGGCCCGTGCGTGCGGAATGGTTGTTGAATGAGCCATGTGGAGGACATCTCGATGATCTATTTCATGTTTCCTTGTGATCAGGGACTCCGCCATGCCTATAACATTTAGAAGAAGGACAGTGGATGCATGTCCAAGGGATGTGGGGACCGAGCTAAAGCTCCCAATGGTCAGACCTGGAGCTATGTGAGTGACGAAAATCAAATAGCAGTGAATTATAGCCCGAAGTCTAGAACATCATGAGTTCGTGGTGGTGTAAAAAAATGACCCGATAAGTAATGGCAGAGAAAAGACAAATCTCCCACGGAGAAGGGTCCCACTTACGCGCTACAGGTCCTCAGTGAGGTGGAGCATCGCTGTCACTCCCAACAGGTGGGCGGCACCAGCGACTCCCTTCCAGAGAGGACAGCAGGGAGGGAGGAGAGAGGAAGTGGGGGGCCTGACCACGCCGCCTCGCTCTGGCCAGCAAGGCCGCCATCAGGTCAGCACTAAGCCCCATGGACGGGGACGCACTCCACCTCTGTGGTCCTCCCCAGGTTCCGAACCCCAGTCTAATCATAAGACAAACCACAGACACACAGTTGGGAGGCATTCTGCAAAATGCCTTACTCGTCCTCCCCAGAACTCCCAGTCTTCAGTAACAGGGGCTTTCTGAAACTTGTCACAGTGGGGTGAGCCTAAGGACAGGTGAGGACGCGGTCTCCTGCATGGGTCCTGGGGCTGGAGAGGTCTGAGCAGAGCGTAGGCTAGGTACTGGCGATCCCCACGTGGACTCCACGTGGACAAACACACATGGGAATGTGCGACATTAGTCCCGGGGGGCGTTGGACACGGTGTATGGGAATGCTCATACTGTCTTACTATCCTTGCAACTTTCCTGTAAATCTGAAACTATTCTAAAATTAAAAGTTCATTAAAAAAATACCTATATAGGCCTAGCATCTGCAGCAGTCAGGAACATGCTGAACGGTGCTGGGAGCTGAGGTCGCCATGTGGTTCATGCGTAGGAAAAAGACCTGGTGAAGAAGTGGGTTTTTCCTACATAGAAACCACATGGTAACCTCAGTTCGGGCATGCTGGGAGGAGGCGAGGGGAGGGAGAGGGGTGACCAGACTGTCTGGAGCATGCTCCCCTCTCTCCTAGGTGCACACCCATGCACTCGCTCATGAATGAGAAAACGTAAGTTTAAAAACTTCCTGAAACACACCACTCAACACCAGTCACTAGGCATTAATGTCCTCCTGGGCTGCTTTCCATTCTTCTTTCTGTGCATTTTCCGTAACAAACTATGCGTTTACTTACCCCGACAGAAGTGTAATATACTTCCTTACAATTTTGTCAGTGTAAAATGTGCGGAAAGTATACCTCCTTGTAATTAAAAAAAAAAAATTAAGTTTTTAAAAATTACTTATTCCGAGAGAGAGAGAGAGAGAGAACTTCCTAGAGTCTTGATGCCTTGATCCACCCCTCGGATCATGGGCACGCAAGCCTGGCATACTCAGGGAGGTCTCTGGGCACGAACCTGAGCCTCGCAGAGCGTTGTACCTCTGCAGCACTGCCCAGCCTCCTCCTTATAACTTTGTGCCCTCTTTTTTCATAAGCACACAAGCTCCCTGCCACTGAACATTCTTGGTAAGCATATTACACAATCAGTGATCCCCCCCCCAAGCCATTCTTCAGTTCTCCCCTGAGTGTTTTTCCTCCATATAAACCACACCAGGAAGAACGTCTCTGAGCACACTCATTCGTCCCCATTTCAGAGAGAAAGTCACCCAAGAAATCAGTCTCAGTGGACTGCACATCCACATTCGGGCCCTCTGCTCGCCGGGGAGGAGGGCTTTGTGCTAGTGGAGACTAATGCATGTTCTGGGAAGCTCATTAAATCTCCCTGGAGAGAAAGAACGTATTGGATTATCATTTGCTCCCTTAAAAGCAGAGCCTTTGTGCAGCCTATTGCTGTATGCTGTGTGTACTCGGTTGTCTTCGGGTGGCTGAGAGTTTGGGAAGGCTTTCACCTGGGCTCATTTCCCATGGCCTCCCCTGAAAGCTGCGCTCATCCTGGGGACAGGTTAGTCCCTCCCGGCCCCACGCCACCCACTCCAAGCCCAGCTAAGTGTTTCATCCTGCAGGGATTCCATGCAATGCACGGCCAAGGTCAGGGCTTGGGGTCAGTGACTCAGATCCTGACCTTGGCTGCGTCCTGACTGGCCACCTGACTGTGGTTTCCTTCCCCTCCCGTGCCTCAGTTTCCCCACCTGCCAAGCAGAGGTAGTATTAGCATAATGAGAAGCCCTTCACAGTTCTGTGAGGACAGGCAGTCACACTCCTAATAAACTTTCATCGGGATGTCACTGGGTGCCAGGAGCTAGGTGAAGGGAGCTGCGTTATTCCCCCCATTTTTCGAAGCAGAAAACGGAGGCACAGAGTTCTGAGTCCTGCAGACAGAGTTCTAGTGGTTCTATCAGTAGCAGAAACTGGGGGCCAGTAGTGGCATGGAGGTAACGAGATGTTCTATGGAACCTGGCCCACTCAGAAGGTTCCAGGTTGTATCCAGAGACCTCCTTGGACATGCCTGTCTTCTGGGGCTGGCTGAGGCTGGGAGTGGATCATGGCACCAAGGTCCAGGGTCCTACTGGGAGTATTGGGAGTGCCTTTCTCTCATGCCCAGGGAGGAAACAAACAAAACAAAACAACCAGTGAAATCCCAATGGGAAGTCTAAGTCCTGGTGTGGGAAGAGCTGGTGCTCTCTGGAGGCTCAGGGGGCAATGTGCCCTCTGCCTTGCTCAGCGTCTGCCGCGGGGAGGGGACAACACTGGCACTCTGGGACTTTGAGCCGCAGCCCTCCAGCCTCTGCCTCTGTGTTCATACCGCCGCCTTGCCTCTGCATCTCACTCCTTCTTCATACAAGGATACCAGTCATTGGGGTTAGGCCCCACCCTAAATCCAGGATGGTCTCTTCCCAAGATCCTTAACTTACCCATATCACCAAAGACCCAGTTCCAAGCAAGGGCACAGTCACAGGTACAAGGGTTAGGATGTGGCACCTCTTTGCATCCAGCCCCCTGGGCCTCTGCCGCTTCTGCAGGCCTTCGTCCCCTCCCGCCAGCCCCTTGGCCTGCCCTTGCATTCCTGGGTCAGTGCCTGTCTGCTGCAGCATCTCCTCTGCTGAAGGTAGCCCCGCCATGGCCCAGCCTCCCTCTGCCCCATCCACCCCCTTGTCCTGCCTCTTCCCTCAGGCGCTGGTTGTCCTGGAAACAATATTTTAGACAGGGCTACTGATGCGCTCACTCGTCCCCTCCCCTCCAGAGGGAGCCCCAGGAGGACAGGAACCTTGAACCTGGTGTTCATGGTGGAGCCTCGGCCTCTGAGACAGTGCCCCGTACCTAGTACTCCATGAGCGAGCGAGTGAGCGATGGATGAGTGGCTGATATGAGCACCGAGGCAGCCGGGGTGGGGGTGGACCGGTGTTCGGGGATGCCTCCCTCACATCCCCGCTTTGTGTTTCAGATCATCCTCGTGAGCTCCTCCCTCAGTGACCGCGACCAGAGCCTCTTCCTCAGCACGGACGAGGGGGCCACCTTTCAGAAGCAGCTCATCCCCTTCTTTGTGGAAACTCTGATTTTTCACCCCAAGGAGGAGGACAAGGTCCTGGCCTACAGCAAGGACAGCAAGGTGAGAGCCGTGGTGCCTCGCGCCTGGTCTGCACCTTGGGGTTAGTGCCTCGAGGGAAGAGCCTGTCTCAAGCAGGTGGGCCGGGCGGCCAAGGAGGAGCCTCTCAGGGCAGGGGGGCTGGACCCTGGGATCGCTCTCCCAATGCCCACGTCGGGTCCGAGTGTCAGCCAAGGGCCAGCCTGGCTGTGAGGGTGTGAGAATTACATTTGGTGGCGGTGAGAGGTGCGCTTGGCACAGAGGCACGTGGGACAGGACCAGTATCGGCAGGTAACTATCAGGACCACCCCCCTTCGTCTCCTATTTACACACCTGCTGCACGGGCCTTCCTCTGCTTGTGGGACACGCCATACGCCTGGTCCGCCCATGCCCGGTCTCACTAGATCTTCCCCTTAGCCTGGAATGCTCTTCCATGTTCCCCAGGAAAGGTGAACTGTCCTTCAGATCCCAGATCAGCTCCCCTGCCCTGGGACGGGTGCCCTTCAGGGCCCAGTAGGAGCCCTGAGCCCTTCCCCAGGGTATGAGGAGAGACAACACAGAGCTCTGTGCCAGGGCGTGGGCTGCACTGGGGGCCAGTGAGGGGCTGGAGAGCACCAGGCTGGCATCAGCAGGGAGCTGGGCCTGGCCTAGGGAGGTCAGGAGAGCGCACAGGGATGGAAGGGCCAGAAGGAGGCGCAGCTGCCATAGCTGTAGAGAAGGGACTTAGGGGACCAGCAGATGGTGTAATGGTTATGTCACTGAACTCCCACATAGCCAACAGCAGTTCGAGTCCCAGACTCAGCAGCTTGAAATTCATGCTGGGCGCATGCGCGTGCATGCTCGCCATCCCAAGAGGAGAATGGAAGAGAAGGGATTGTGGTGAGGCCATTCGCCCCAGGGGATGATTTCTACTTTCTGTCTCTCTGGCAAGCGAGAGAGCACCCTATAACAAAAATCTCTCTCCAAAGGAAGAAAAATAGAGGAAGGACTTAGTTTCCTGTAGCTACCGTCTCAAATGACTGCAGATTAAGTGGCTGGAAATGAGACATGAACTCTCACCGTTCTGCAGGGAAGCAGTCCGAAATGGGTTTCGCGGGCCCAAGGGCAAGGTGTCCACAGGCCATGTCCCCCGCTGCAGGCTCGAGGAGAGAATCCACCCTTGCCTTTCCAGGTTCCGGTGCTGCCAGCATCCTGTGGCTCGTGGTCGAACCACTGTGGTCTTCAAGGACAGCATGTCCAAACCTCTCTCCACTCCGTCTCCATACTGCCTGCTGTGTGTGTGGGTGAGGGTGTGTGTGTGTGCAACGCATGTGTGCGCATGCATGAAATCTCCCTTTCTTGAGCTTTTTATCCTGCCCTTATGAAAATATATGTAATTGCATTTAGGGTCCCCCCAGACAATCTGGGATAATCTTTGCATCTAAAGATCTTATCCATATCTGCAATGTTACTTTTTACTTTCAGGATTAGGGTAGGGCTATCTCGGGGGGGGGGGAGGGTCATGTTCCGCCTTGGGGGGGGGGAGGGTCATGTTCAGCCTCCCCCCACACCTCGTAGGAGGCATGAGCTCTGTAGGAAAGACCCCCGCACTCCTACTGCCCCTGCCAATCTATGGCCGAAGTCAGGAAACAGGAGGAATGACATTCCCCCCATCTCTTCCACCCTCCAGTCTGCTTCTGGTGCCTTCCACAGGCTGAATCCAACCAGAAGCCAGGTGGAGGGAGCTGTGAATCTGTCTACACAGATCAGCCCCTGGAGGCAGAGAAGGGTAGATCAGTCTATACAAGTCAGTTCCCAGGGCTGAAAAAGGTGGATCTGTCTATATATTTCAGCTCAGGACCTAAGGTAGGTGGATATATCCATACAGGTCACTCCCAGGACCCAGAGAAGGGTGAATCTGTCTACGTATTTCAGCCCAGGGCCAGAGAGGCTAAGGATCTGGAGGACCAGTGGAAGTTGTCCAGATCAGATGCCTTTCCTCTGCAGCTGCAGGCCAGCTCGGACCCTTCATATCTTCCAGATTCCTGTGCCTCTCCTACTCGGCACTGATCCCGATCTGTGAGTCTACAAAGAGCACTCGGGACAGGCACCTTGGGGGCAGTGACTATCTTGGTTCTTTTCACTGTTTTAATCTCAAATTGGAAAGTATCTGTTAGATGCCCAGGTAGAGGACTGATGGATGTATGCGCGCATGCGTGGGTAGGCGTGGCTAGCTGGCTGGATGGCAATTGGCTGGATGAATGAATGAATGAGTGAATGCTGACGTTCTACCGATAGGGATCACCCCCAGCAAGAAACTCCAAATGGAGATTCCTGCCAGGATTGAGCCATGTCTCTTCCCACAGCCTGGCCTCCTTGCCCAGACCCAGCCCTCGCCGATGGGCATTCCCGCCCGTCCCCGCCTTGCGGGCTGCCTCTTTGCTCCCAGTGCCTTCCCGTGGGACAGCATGTGCTTTTGGGTATTAATAGCGCTACTTAGCCTTCCATGTAATTAGACTAAAGCACAATCACGGAGACTTATTTTCCTGAAGAAATCGACTGCATTGCAATTGCTCTTTAATTTATGGTGCCCTGAAAAATTAATGGAGCTGAAATCTTGGTTATTTTCCTTCACAGAAAACTGTGACTATAAGGAAAGAAAAAGGGGAGAAAAAAGACTTGGTTGTGGTAGTAAAAGGAAAGAGGAAGTTGAGGAAATTAATAACAATGACAGCAGGGCTTAAGTTTCGAGGGACTTTACAAAACTAATTCCAAGAAGCAGGGTGGTGTGGTGGGACAACGCCACCTTTTGAGTTCAGCACATCAGTGTATTAGGCAGGTATCTGCTGCAAAATGCCAGGTAACACACAGCCCCCAGATTCCATGGCTGATTGCAGCAAGCATTATTTCTGTTCCCAGGTCTGTGAATTGGCTAGTATGAACTGGTCTTGGCTCTTGGCTATTGGAGGGGTTCAGATCCCTGATAACTCTTACTCTGGGGACATGCTATTCTCATGATATGGGGCGGGGGCAGAGGTGCTGG
>NW_006159886.1:441571-452653 GCF_000334495.1 Tupaia belangeri chinensis | reverse complement strand
GGGGGGGGGGGCAGCAGAAGCTGCACAGCAGCTTCAGCATGTCATCTGTTCAGCTTTGACCCGTAATAGCTCACATCTACTCACACCCCACTGGCTAAAGCAAGTCCCACGCCAAGCCCAGAGCCATCAGTGAGCACAAATATTTAAACAAAACCAAATACTCTCCTCCTTTTCCTTCCCTTTCACCCTCCGAGGTGCCTGCCCCTTACTGCAGCAAACAGACTGCCCACCTGCCTGGAGGCAGCCCTACTTCCCTCTTTTCAGTTCTTTCCCTTACTACGTCATAGTTTGGGGTGTTCCAAGGCTCCCTTCTCTGGGGCCTGGACAGAGTCCCTGGGTGAGTGCCTAATACGCTTTTCTTCCAAGGCTCAGTAAACTCCATTAGGCTCCTGGGATCAATAGGGACCCACTGACATGAAACCAACCAGCCTGTTCGTCCTGTGCTTGGACCTCAGCCCTGCTCACTAGCAAAGCCCAGGACCCTCACTTGTGAAACCTAAGTAGGCTCACTTTTGTGTTTGATTTTCTTTGACTCCCCATCAAGAACCTCTTCTGTTTCCTAGCACTGCATGACATTATATGAGCCCGAGATTGCAGTCCAGAAACCTAGTAGGGGAGACAAGACACCTTTAGGGGGAGGAGGGCAGTCAGGGAAGACGTCCTGGTGGAGTTTTGTTTTAATTTTTAACAAGAGCTTAACGGATAGGTCAGAATGTATTTTTTTTCTTTTTAATACATCTTTAAAGCAATAAAACTGATCACACATGAAAAGGAAGAAGAGGAAGCCCTTCACAATCCTCAGCCCCTAAGTAGAGCAGCATTTGCATGTATCTGCGGCAAAGAAAAGGTACAAAGTGCTGTCCTGACCATTGCTGTGGGATGTGGGAAGGAGAGCAGCTCCCGAGCTGCGGGGTGAGCAGAGGTGCAGACCTCACTGGGTGCTGTAGGTACCTGCAGCCGTGTGAGCTTCCCCACAGAGCTGCAAGCTTCCCTCTGATCTCAGACTTCAGAACCAGCAAGACACTGGGCTTCTTTCCAGCTGCAGAGCAGTTTTGTGAACAAGAACCCTCCATCAGCGTGTGCTCATTTCACTCTGACCATTCGCATCTGCAGGGGCTCAGGGAATGAGACACCACTCTAGATAGTTTAAGCAGATCAGAGACTTAAAGGAGAGGATTCTTTCTAAAGTGTCAGGAGAGGTAGGGAAGGGGGCTTCAGGTGGGGCCCACAGACTGCCTCCCAGAAGCCAGCAGCATGAGCTCCCCAGGGAGCTTCTACCTCTTCCCATTAGAAGCCCACTGCACATCCTGAGATCAAGAGCATGCGGCCAGTGCTGAGCTCCAGGCAGCTGAAGGGGCCGTTGCTGCAACTCTCCCAGTCTGGCAACACCCACGCAGCCAGTGATGAGACACTGGGATTCTGAGTCCAGCTGCTGCCTCCACCACAACCATCTCTCCACCCCCTAACGATGGAGGATGGATGCCGGACTGTGCTCCTGTGGCCTTGCTGGCCAGCAGAGATGCCCAAAGGGGCAGGAAGATGCATGCCTCTGTCTCTCTTTATCTTCAAACTGCATAGACGTGCATCCGTCTAACTCCGAACCCTAGCTGCAAGGGAGTCTGTACAATGTCAAGTGTTAGCTTTCTACCCTCTGCAGCACAACGAGGTTGCCTGGGGTGAGGGAGGAAAGGATGCTGAGGACCAGCCAACCATATCCAACTGCCACTAAGAGCCCAGGGCAGAATTGCGGCTCCTCTCATAGCTGTGTAAGGCTTAGCCGTGCATGCTTCTGTGTGTACACCTTCCCTCTGAGCTCATCTTCTTTCTTTGCCTTTATTTCCTACATCGCTCTGGCGTCTTCTCCTTTTCTGTCTACATCGGAGTAGCAGAGGTGTTCTAGCACACCACGTCTACTCCTCTCTGAGACGTGGCAACTAGAGGAATTTAATTAATCCCTGCACAGGACATCTCTGTTCGGGTTTTAGCTGCAGGCAACCGAGATGTCCCTGATGTGTTTATTCTTGCTTATTTGTTGGTGTTGGTCTTTTATTAAGCAGAAATGTTCTATTTTTGCAGCAATTGATGGTGGATAATAAAATCACCTCCCATGAGAATGACTTGGAAAGGCTTCATAAAGTTCCAGGGCAGGCGTCATAAATGCAAGGGCATCGGGCGGTGATGACGATCATGCCATACATTAATGAACAGCTTTTATCACCCGGTTCTGGAAACTGATGGCTACAGACTCGTGTTCATTCACTTACTGAGCGTATATGCTCTCGGGATTTGTGATGGGTAAACAGAGACATTAGGGGGGAGGGGACCTAGACTGGGAGACCCAGATGACCAGAGAAAGGACTGGAGTGGGCGTCTTTCCTGGGCAGTGGGACTCCCAGCCACTGGTGTAATACAGTGAGCTCCAGTCTGTTAGATGAGAATTGCTGCTGTATACAAACACTGTGTGACCTTGAGTAACTTTCTTAACTTTTCTGAACTTCCATTCTTTCTTCTGTAAAAAGAAAAAACTGTTCCTCTTGAGAGTGTGTCCATGTGTGCACGTATACGTGTGTGTGCACATGCCTGTGTGTGTGTGAAGAGGCGTGTGTATAAGCACAGTAGTATTTAGCAAGCATATTTCATTGCATGGCTTCATGAAAGTCCACAGCTGCTGCTAACTCCTCACCCTGAGGCCTGGATGGAAATGAAGGATTAGTACGACCAATTGCTTTAGCAATCCATTTATTGAGCACCTGTTTCATGCCGGACACAGCTACGCCTGCTTAGTAAGGCAGAGTTCCTTCCCTCCTGGAAGCTTTTAGAAAAAAACAAATTCCCTCCTCCCTTTCCTTTCTTTCTTCCCTCCGAGGTCCCACTGCCTGCAGCAGACTGTCCACCTGCCTCGAGGCAGCCCTACTTCCCTACTTTCAATTCCTTCTTTTACTGCATCATTATAGTTTAGGGTGAAAACTTACCAAAAAGGTCACTTTTTAATGTTAAAGGTGTCATCTCCTTATCATGCACTCTGGAGCAGGTGTCAGGAAACACTGGCCTGCCAGCCACTTGCTTTTGTAAATAGAGTTTTATTGACACAAGACCACGCCCATTTGTGTACATACTGTTCCTGGCTGCTGTCCTGCCCCCAAAGCAGAGGTAAATGGTGGCTGAGGACACACGGTCTGCAGAGTTGAAAATACTGCCCACCTAGCCCTTTACAGATGAGTTCGCCAGCCCCTGCCTGAGAGGTGGCTCTGCTCAGTCATTCAGTGTACGTGGGGTGGGTCCCTGGCTAGCTTTGGTGACAGAGGGGTGAGAAAGCAGGTCGTGTGCCCACAACAGTTTCGCAGAGAAGGCTGTGGGTTTCCCAGGGACGGGTGCTTCCTACAACATGTACAAGGCAGGGGGGCAAGGGGACGCTCCCCAGGACTCAGGCAGCTGAGCTGGGCCTGGGCTGGGAGGACCTCAGAAGTGGGCGGTGGGATGTGGGGGGCATGTGTGATGGGCTAAATTATGTCCCCACAAATTTATAGGTTGAAGTCCTAACTCCCAGTACCTTGGGATAGGACCAGATTTGGAGATAGGGCCGTTAAATTAACATGGGGTCATTGGGGGTGTCCCCCTAAGTCTGGTGTCCTTACGAGAAGAGATTAGGACAAAGCTGGACACAGACAGAACATTCTGTGGGGCACAGGGAGAGGAGACTGCCTACAGCCAAGGAGAGAGGAGCCCACCCTGCCAGCACATTGATCTTGGGTTCTGTTTCGGAACGGAGAGAGACTACGTTTCTCTGTCCCAACCTCTAGCCCGTGGTACTCAGGGTGGCAGCCCCAGGAGATGCTACGGCGTCCCATGCACAGAGAATGCCCCAGCAGTGGGGAGGTGCATGCCCGCTTGGGGATTCAGTGGAATGGGTGTATGCTCTGTGGGAAAGTTCGATGGGAGGGGGACCCAGGGCAATCACTTGGTGCCGTGAATGTCAGGCCGGAAGCAGAGAGGCTGAGCAAGGAGTTAGGCCACCCAAAGGACCAGAGTCAGCCAGGAGGAGGGCAGAGGAGGAGCATTCCAGGCAGGGCAACAGATGTGCAAAGGCCTTGAGGCGAGAGAGCCAAAAAAGTGAGAAGGGTGAATGGTTCAATGTAGCTGGAGCCTAGCGTATAAGGGAGCTTGAGGGGTGCCTGTTCTAAGAAGACAGAGTTTGGGGAGCCATGGAGCGGCTCGGCTGTGTGGAAGACGGACTAAGACAGGCTAGGCTCAGCCTCTCAGAGTTAAGAAATCTAGCAGCCTTGGCTGTTTCCTCCAGGTGTGTGAGCAAAAAGAGGAGAGATTTAACAAAGCGGCTCTCAAATTTCCTTAAGAAAGGGGGGGACAGAGGGTAACATGGTGGTTGAAGCGCTGGACTCCCATATGGCTTGCTGTGGTTTGAATCCCGGACCTGGCAGCTTGTTTTCTCATTTCTTTCTCTCTCTCTCTCATGAACTTGTGTGCCCTATAGCAAATTTAAAAATAATAATAATAAATAAAATGAAATGCATAATTCTTTTAAAAAAATTTTGCTTAAGAAAGAAGGCCAGGGGCCAGACAGTGATACAGCAATAGCACAAACACTCTACCAGGACCACCACATGGGGACACCCAGGTGGTGTCTAGAAACTTCCCTAAACACGTCGGGCACATGTGTGCCTGTGATCCGGGCTGGCTGAAGCTGAGAGTGGACAGTGATCTCGAGACCCCGTTGGGGAGCCTCTCTCCAGCTTACTCTGTGGGTGGAGCAGTCTCCCTGAAGTGGACGCCTTCCCACCAGATGCCGTTGGGCAGGACAGCCCTGCCCAGGATGGTGCAGTGACACAGGACGGCTGTCTGCTGTGCTGTAGCTGCAGAGAGGAGGCAGCAACCGTCTGCTGGCCGTTCCCTCGAGGAGGCCAGGCCATCTGTGGCTTTCCAGGCAAGCACTGGAATTCCGCTCAGTACTGGCCAGGGAAGAGGGTGATGTGGTGAGGACAGGACAGGCCAGGACTGTGGCCACCAAGACACACTATGTGGTGCACTCGCAGTCTCCTTGCCTCTGTCCTTTTGGTGGCATTCTTCCAGGCTGGTGGCCAGCAGGACCCTCAGCCAGTGCTGCTACTCCCTTCCAGTGGGCACCCCCAGATTGCTGCCTGCACTGGGGGAGCTCCTGGTGTGGCTCCTCTCAACCCTGCAGTGGGAACCGTCGGCCGAGCCTCACTGCTCTGGAAGAATGTGCTAGTTAGTCCTCTTGGAACTTCTAGTGCCACCACAATATCTTGTATAGCGTGCTATCTCCGAATTCCCTAAGACGGTTTCCCAACCTGGGAATGCCCAGGAGACCATGTGAGAGACAGAGGCCACCCAGGCGGGAGAGGAGAGGAGGTGCTGGTTTGTGGGATGTAGGGATGGGGAGGGGCCCGTCTGATGGCTCTGCTCTAGGGAAGGAGGGATCTCAGGTGTGGTTGGATGACCCAGAGCATGATGGGAGGGGGCTATTTACTGTGACCAGAGAGGAGGAGAAGAGCAGCAAATGGAGGCTCGGGGAGGGCAGGGGGTTGACCAGGGATGGGAGCGAGTTGCTCCTGGGCCTGTTGAGTTGGAGAAGAGGTGGTGGGAGGATTGGACGTGGGGGAGGGTGCCAAGGTGCCGTTAGGGCAGAAGTGGGGACTGAGAAGAGAGGACGATGGGAGGAGGATGTGCAGAGTGAGCCAGGAAGTGGGCCTAATGCTGGACCTGGGCACCAGCAGCTTTGGGCCTGGGAGAAAACGCCTTCATTCACTCGGAATATTCACAGAGGGCTGCTATGTGCCTGGCACTGCTTTCACCAGCTGGGACTATAGCTGTGAATAAAACAAACAAGAGCTCCATGGTCTGCTAGAGAGTGGGGTTGCTCCTGAGTGGGATAAGGGATTGGAGAGTGAGCAAACTGCCCAGCAGCTTGGCCTCCATGTGCAGGAAGAGCCAAAAAGCAGGATTTAAACCTATAGCATCAGAAGTAGAACAGACACTAAAGACCAGCAGCCTAGAAGGTCCTAGGTGGTGATGGGGTAGGGACTGAGGCTTTCAGGTTGGTTCTGCAGATGAGGAACCCAGAAGCCAGAGACTTAGGGTCCTGACGTCAGCACAAGGAGGCACGCTGTGGGGCCCTCTTCCCTGGGTCCAGCCAGACTTGCAGCAGGATCTGAGTGTCCAGCAGAGAGGAAGCCACTGCAGGCTGGGTTCCTCTGGTTTCCTGGGCCCTGAGCACACTCTGAGCTCATAGACCAAGCTCTAACCCTGACTCTGCAATATTAGGGCCAAGACCTCTGAGCAAGTGACCTCAGTGAAGACGTGAGGAGGTGACTTTAACCTGGACTTGACACTGGCTGGAGATAAGGAGGGACATTCCAGCTGAGGCAATGGCAGGTGCAGATGCTCAATGACCCTGTGCACACATTAGCATCACAAGCATGAGTGAGCCCTGAGCTGGGTGTAACTGGGGCATGCAGGGAGTGGGCAGAGGCAGCAGCTGGAGGGAGGCCTGGGCAGCCTCAGAAAGCCTGTGTGTGCATCTGAGGAATGTAGGCTTTATTCCGAGGCCATGGTTAGCACCTGGAGGGTTTGGAGAGTGACATATTCAGGTGTGTATTTCACAGTCTTGGAGCAAGGGCTGGAGGCAGGAGGAGGTGCTGCAGGAAGTTACTGAGATAGCTGGGCTGTGGCTCAGGGGGAGGGGAAGGGTAAGCACGCAGCAGGCATGGACTATGCAGTCATGTCTGAAGCTTGGTGACTTACTGGGTGTGGTAATAGGAAGGTGAGGACCAGGACCTAGCAAAGTCAAAGCCCAGGATCCTGGCTTTGCAAGCTGGTGGGCCAGAACAGGTGGGTGATTAGCACTGAGAAGGGCCAGGGTGTATTTCCAGGAGAATAGTGGGCATAGCCGCCCATAGTGAGAGGCAGGATGGCACAGGATTGGGCCCAATGAGTGCCAAGTTCCACATATCCTTCTTTTAATGGACAACAGTGGCAGTGGCAACAGTGGTGGCAATAGCAATATGCACAGTCTCATTTAGTGTCTGTGACAAGGACACGCAAGAATGGATAAGGGACGTGAAGCAAAGAATGAGATGTGTGGTTCTGGGGGCAACACATATGATTCCACTTGGCTGGCAGCTGCTGGTATGACTGTTACACCCGTTTTACAGGTGGGGAAACCAGGTTTGTTCTATCCAATATCAAGGGGCTGATTTGTGTTCCCCTTCTTTCAAGGGCTGGTGATGAAAACTAGTCTGCTTAACTGATTCTTCCTAACACATCTTGATTACCAATGGCGTTAAGCAAGGGGCATTCAATTCACAGACAGTTCAAATTCATATTCCTGTAGGGAGCAATCCCTGGCAGACCACTCGATGCTTATTAGCGACCATGCTCTGTCTACAAAACAGATTAACTAAAGTGTCCACTTCACAGAGACATCATGAGGGTGAGTTGAGAGGTGAAGGACTTGGCACACGCTTGCACACAGGGCCCTACTGTTATGAGTATTATCACGAGAGCAATATTGAAGATTCGTTGAGTGCCTAACAAGGACAGCCACTTTGCAATGGTACCTGGGTGTTTCAGTCTATGCCTGAGTGTGTGTGAATTAGAAGAATAGAGGTTTATTGAACTATTTTGGAGCTCTGAGATCAAGAGAACACATCTGGTAGAGGGTCTTCTTATGGTGGGGAGTCTCTGTAGAGTCCCAGGGCAACACAGGCATTCCATGGCAAGGATAAGAGTGAACATGTGTCTGTGTTCATGTGTCTCTCTCATTCTCTCTTTTTTATTAAACTCACCAGGATTCAATCATGGGGACCCTACCTGAATAACCTAATCACCTCCCAAAGGGCCAAGACATCCTTTAAAATCTAGATAGAGGTCCCCATGCCTCTGTAGCTCTTAAATTCTAGCCTGCTAGGTGCATGCCACCAAGGTCTGCTGCTTGCCCATTCTGGAGCATTAGGCAGGGTGGAAGCCATAAGGGCAGGATGAGCCATACCTAGAGCCATTTGAACTACAGCCTGGGCCAAGAAGCACTGCACTGGAATGTGGGGAGGAGAGTTCTGAATTAGTGTAAGTCAATAAGCCTACCAAATATCATTCTCTTGAAACCACTCTGTTCTCCTAGGGTTCTAGACCTATAATGGGAGGGTTAGCCCTTAACATCACTGAAGTACCCTCAGAGCCTTTTTGTTTTAATCTATTTAACAGGTTGTCACTTGACCACACTCTCTCCTGAACATTCCTTTTGCTTTTTACATGATCAGAGTGTGAAATTTTTAAATATTTCTGCTCCGCTTCTCTTGTCATTATAAATGATATATTTAAGTCATCTCTTTGCTCTTTCATTTAACTGTATGTTGTTAAAAGTAACCATGCATCTCCTTCTATATTTTGCATAGAAATTTCATTTGCCAGATAGTCATTACTCCTAAATTTGTCCTTCCACAAAGCCTTAGGCAAGAAGAACGAGTTCTTTGTAACAGTATAATAGGATGATGTTTTCTCCAGTTTCCAGTAATATAGTCCCCATTTTCAGCTAAAACCTTACCATAATGGCTTTTATTTCCCATGTATCTATCAACATTATGGGTCATGACTATTTAACTAATCTCTGAGAAGTTCAAAACTTTCCCTAGTCGTCTCATCTTATGACTATCCATCAGAACCCAGGATTTTCTAGCCTACTCTTCCAAACTCTTTGAACCTTTGCTTATTACCCAGTTCCAAAGTAACTTCCACATTTTCAAATATCTTTATAGCAAAACCCTACTCCTTATACTAATTTTCTGTTTTAGTCTGTTGTGTTGCTAATAACAGATACACCTGAGCCTGGCTGATTTATTAGAATAGAGGTTTACTTAGCTCACAGTTTTGGAGAATCAAGGTCAAGGGATTACATCTGTTAAGAATCTTCTCATGGGAAGAAGGGCCCTTGTGTGAGAACTGTCTGCAGCATAGGACATCATATGGTGGGGACAAGAGCAAGGTATGTTTGTCTTACTCCTACTCCTTATAAACCTTATAAAGTCCATAATGGTATCTCCACCATGATGCCTTTAAGCTTATTAACTCTCAAAGACCCCACTTTTAACCTGATTGTTTGATTAAGTCACCCTCCTGATTCTATCACAATCGAATTTTATCATATCGACTTGTAAAAATTCATGTATTAGAATAAAAATGCTAAATGGGTTTAGAGACCGATTCATTGCTTCATGATTTTCAATGACATTTCTAGAATAGCAGAACAAAATGATGCAAAAATATAAAGAATAAAGAAAATGAAAAAAAAAAAGGTTTACCAAACACTATTTTTTGGGGAAAAAAAGCTAGTATAGCAATATTAGTACAGAGACACAAAGGGGCAATTTATTCTACCAAGAAGGAATAACTATGATGTACCTAAACAACACAACCTAGAAAAATATAAAGGAAAAGCCAACAATAACAGGACAAATGGAAAAACGCATATGTACTTCACATCCACCCTTTACTACCCAATCGCTACCATCCATTCTCCTTCCTTACGGTCTCTAGCACTTACACCCATCCTCTCCACCATCACATTTGCAAGTCTCTCAATCTCTTCCATAGCACTCAGTCAGTACAAATCAAGTGGGGATATACAATGCGTATCTTTCAAAGTCTGGCTCACTTCACTCAACATTAAGTCTTCTATTGCATCATTGGGAGAGTTGTGACATATTTTTATGTTTTCCTATGTAAATAGAAAATATGCATCATAATTTTTCAGATAACTCAATGTATTCATCCATTTTGAGTCAAATGAGAGGATTTCATCATTTCTTATAGCTGTGTAATATTCCATAGTATGTTTGTGTCACAAGTTTTCAACCCAGTCATCAGTTTTTGGACACTTCAAATGGTTCCATATTTTAGCAATTGTGAATAATGCTGCAAAAAATATAGATGTACAAATATAATAAGCGAGATATATTGATAATAACTTTGAATGTTAATGGATTAAATTCTTTGACTAAAAGACACAGATTGGTTCTATGGGTGAAAAGCTGGAACCTTCTATATGTTTTTTACAAGAAACACACCTCATTGACAAAGAGATATATAGACTGAAAGTGAAGGACTAGAAAAGTCATTTCATGCAAACAGAAATGAAAAAAAGGCAGGAGTTGTGATATTGGTATCAGATAAAATAGATGTTAGAGTAAAAAGCATAAGAAGAGACAAAGAAGAACATAACATAGTTCTAAAATGATTAATTTATCAAGGAGATATAAAAGTCATAAATATTTATGCACCTAATGCCGAGGCACCCAAATATGTAAAAGAAAGACTAGAGCTAGAGGGAGATATAGACTGCAATACACAAGTTGTTGGACATTTCAACACCCCACTGTTATTAATGGACAGGTAATCTAGACAAAAAATAAATAAAGCGACACAGGAATTAATTGATATCATAAATCAAATGGATCTGACAGATTTATAGAGAGTATTCTCTATCCAGCAACTATGAAATACACCTTTTTCCTCATCTACACATGGAACATTTTCAAAGATTGACCACATAATAGGCCATAAAAAAGCCTATATAAATTTATAAGTATAGAAACAATACCCAGTATGTTCTCTGACCACAGCAGAATTAAACTTGAAATCAACCATAGAAAGAGTAATCAAAAATACACAAAAACATTAAAACTAACCAATATACTCCGGAGTGACTTTCAAACTACTGAAGAAATTACAACTGAAATAAAAAGATTCATTGAAACTAATGACAATGAACACACTGCTCTCCATAACCTTTGGGACATAGCAAAAGCTGTCATAAGAGGTAAGTTTATGGCCATCAGTGCCCCTAAGAAAAAATAGAAAGATGGCAAATAAGTAACTTAACATTGTATCTTTTTTTTTTTTGGAGAGATTTTCACTGTAGGGCGCATGCGCTCGCCAGACAGACAGAGAGAGACATAGAGACAGAAAGCGAGAAATCACCCCCCAGGGGGGATGGTCACGCCGCAATCCCTTCTCCTCTATTCTGCTCTCGGGATCTTGGGCACGCACGCACAC
>NW_006159886.1:438154-441355 GCF_000334495.1 Tupaia belangeri chinensis | reverse complement strand
CGACCCGTGGTTGACTACGTGGGAGTCCAGGGACAGCCATTATGCTAACTGCTGGTTCCCTTAACACTGCATCTTAAGGAACTAGAAAAGCAACAACCAAAACACTCCCCCCACCAAAAAAAAAAAAAAAAGAAAAAAGAAAAATTTAGTAAAGATTAGAGCTGAAATAATTAAACAGAGAATAAAAACTATACCAAAAAAAAAAAAAAACAATGAAATGAAAATCTAGGGGGTTATTTATTTATTTATTTAATTTCTTTTTTTATATACATTCAATTACACTAGAAAAGCAACAACCAAAACACTCCCCCCACCAAAAAAAAAAAAAAAAGAAAAAAGAAAAATTTAGTAAAGATTAGAGCTGAAATAATTAAACAGAGAATAAAAACTATACCAAAAAAAAAAAAAAACAATGAAATGAAAATCTAGGGGGTTATTTATTTATTTATTTAATTTCTTTTTTTATATACATTCAATTACATTTTTTACCTTACAAAGTGAATATTTCACTATGTGAACATTTCTCTCTAGTCCAGTTGATTAAACTATAAAATATCTTCAACAGATAATACCGTATTTCTTTGTCCCACTAATGCTTTGCCTCCCTATTTTTCTTCTAAATGTCCTTCCTCAGGCCCTACTCTCCCACACACACTATATCTGGTATTTACACCCATTTACTGTGTTTGCACATCCTTTAGTCAATCAGTTTCAGTCACAGAGTGCAGACACTCGGTATATATTAAGTGGGGACATACAATGTCTCTCCTTCACATCCTGGCTTGCCTCACTCAGCAGTAAATCTTCCATATTCTTCCACTTTCTGTCAAAAGCCAGGGTTTTGTGTTTTTGTTTTTGCTTTATGACTGAATAGCATTCCATAGAGTATATGTGCCATAATTTTTCAATCCATTCATCTGTTCAGGGGCATTTGGGTTGGTTCCATGTCTTAGCAATTGTGAATAGTGCCGCAATAAACATTGATGAGCAAGCACTTTTCCAATTAAGAATTCTTCTGTTCTTTGGGTAGATATCAAGGAGTGGGATTGCTGGATCATATGGTAGTTCTATTTGTAGATTTTTGAGGAATCTCCAAATTTTTCTCGACAGTGGCTGGACTAATTTACATTCCCACCAGTAGTGTAAGGGAGTTCCCCCTTTCACCGCACCACTTACTATTTTTTGTTTGTTTTAATCTTACACATTCTGACTGGGGTTAGGTGATATCTCATAGTTGCTTTGATCTGCATTGCCCTTACATGAGAGATGTTGAGCATTTTTTCATATACCTTTTGGCTATTCGTACACACACACACATATATAGTATATATTTACTGCTCTAGTCAATGAAACGGAAACTTTATTGAGGCCTCGGGGCCATGGGCTGCCCTGCGGGGCAGGGCCTTATTTGACCTTCTCGGGACGCAGGTTGTTGGTGTGACCGCACTTCTTCTTGTGGCAGTGGATGGCATGGGGGTGCAGGTGCGCGTACACTTGCGGCAGATCATCTTGTCGCAGTTGTACTTCTGGGCAAACTGGCACAGGGAGAGCTCGATGATGCCACCTCGCAGACACAGCACCAGATGCAGGGTGGACTCTCTCTGGATGTTGTAGTCAGAGACAGTGCGGCCATCTTCCAGCTGTTTGCCCGCAAATATCAGGCGCTGCTGGTCGGGTGAGATGCCCTCCTTGTCTTGGGTTTTGGCCTTGACATTCTCGATGGTGTCACTGGGCTCGACCTCGAGGGTGATGGTCTTGCCTGTCAGGGTCTTCATGAAGATCTGCATCTTTGCGTCTGCCGCTCTGCCGCCTCGATGAAGAAAAAGCCAAATTTTTCTCGACAGTGGCTGGACTAATTTACATTCCCACCAGTAGTGTAAGGGAGTTCCCCCTTTCACCGCACCACTTACTATTTTTTGTTTGTTTTAATCTTACACATTCTGACTGGGGTTAGGTGATATCTCATAGTTGCTTTGATCTGCATTGCCCTTACATGAGAGATGTTGAGCATTTTTTCATATGCCTTTTGGCTATTCGTATATATATGTATATATTTACTGCTCTAGTCAATGAAACGGAAACTTTATTGAGGCCTCGGGGCCATGGGCTGCCCTGCGGGGAGGGGCCTTATTTGACCTTCTTCTCGGGACGCAGGTTGTTGGTGTCACTTCTTCTTGTGGCAGTGGACGGCACGGGGGTGCAGGTGCGCGTACACTTGCGGCAGATCATCTTGTCGCAGTTGTACTTCTGGGCAAACTGGCACAGGGAGGGCTCGATGATGCCGCCTCGCAGATGCAGCACCAGATGCAGGGTGGACTCTGGATGTTGTATTCAGAGACAGTGCGGCCATCTTCCAGCTGTTTGCCCGCAAATATCAAGCGCTGCTGGTCGGGTGAGATGCCCTCCTTGTCTTGGGTTTTGGCCTTGACATTCTCGATGGTGTCACTGGGCTCGACCTCGAGGGTGATGGTCTTGCCTGTCAGGGTCTTCATGAAGATCTGCATCTTTGCGTCTGCCGCTCTGCCGCCTCGATGAAGAAAAAGAACAAAAAGCTGTTTTTTTGAGAGGATAAATAAAATTGGTAAAGCATTAACTGGAATAATCAAGAAAAACAAAAAGAAGCCAGATAGATGAAATCAGTAATGAAGCTGGCAGTATTACAATTGACATATATGAAATACAAAAAAATTATGAGAAAATACTATGAACAACTGTTTGGCAACAAATTAGAAAATCTAGATGAGGTGACAGACTTATGGGCAAGTACAAGTTACCTAGGTTGAATCAGGATGAAACAGAAAGTCTGACTATACTAATAACAAGTGAAGAGGTTGAAGCCGTGATAAATAGTCTCCCAACAAAAGAACAGCCCACCTCCACATGACTTCACTTCTGAATTCTACAAAACTTTCAAGGAAGAGCTAACATCAATTATTCGCAAACTATTTTTAAAGATTCAAAAGGAAGGACTCCCCCTAAACTCATTTTATAAAGCCTCTGTTACATTGATACCATAACCAGACAAGGACATTACCAAAAAAGAAAACTTCAGACCAATATCCTTGATGAACAGTATTACAAAAATTTTCAACAAGATAACTAGCAAATTGAATCAACAATATATCAAGGTTATACACCATGGGAGCCAGCAGTTAGTGTAATGGCTACGGCGCCGGAACCCCACGTAGGTGACCGTGGGTC
>NW_006159886.1:428542-437966 GCF_000334495.1 Tupaia belangeri chinensis | reverse complement strand
CCCCACAAAAAAAAAAAAAAAAAGAATATACACCATGACCAGGCAGGCTTTATCCCAGGGATGCAAAGATGGCTCAATATACATAAAACAAAAAATGTAAAACACCACATTAACAGAAAGATATAAATCATATGATCATATCTATAGATGCAGAAAAAGCACTTAATAAAATACAACATCCCTTCATGATTCAAACTCTCAACAATATAGGAGTAGAAGGGACATTCCTCAAAATAGTGAAAGCCATGTATGACAGAACTACAGAGAACATCATACTGAATGGGGGAAGCTAAAATCCTTCTCATTAAAAACTGGAACACGAAGACTGCCCACTCTCTCCACTCCTTTTAACAGCGGGCTGGAATTCCTAGCCAATCAGTGCAAACAGACGAAAGAGCAATATCAAAGGCATTCAGACAGGGAAAGAAGGAGGTAATCTGTCCCCATTTGCAGATGATATGATTATATCCCTAGAAAATCCAAACGAATCCATACCAAACTCCTAGAAGTGATAAATGAATTCAGTAAAGTTGCAGGATTTAAAATCAATTTACAAAAATCTATAGCATTTTTACGCAGCAAAAATGAACAGACTGAGACAGAATCGAAGAAAGCAATCCCATTTACAATAGTTACAAAACAAGATACCTAGGAATAAATTGAACCAAACAGGTGAAAGACTTCTATAAGGAAAACTATAAAAAACTGAAAGAAGGGAACCAGCAGTTAGCATAATGGCTATGTCGCTGGACTCCCACGTAGTCGACCGCGGTTCGTGTCCCGGACCCAGTGGCTTAAAACTCACGCTGGGCGCGTGTGCGTGCGTGCCCAAGATCCCGAGAGGAGAATGGAGGAGAAGGGATTGCGGCGTGACCATCCCCCCTGGGGGGTGATTTCTCGCTTTCTGTCTCTATGTCTCTCTCTGTCTGTCTGGCGAGCGCACGCGCCCTACAGTGAAAATCTCTCCAAAAAAAAAAAAAAAACTGAAAGAAGAAATTGAGCATGAAGGACATCCTGCGCTCTTGGATTGGAAGGATCAATATTTCAGTTCTATCCAAATTAATTTCCATACGTAATGTGATTTCTACCCAATTATCTGAAACATTCTTCCCAGGAGTAGAAAAAAATTACAAAGTTTGTCTAGAATCAAAAAAGACCTTGCAAAGTTAATACTATACCAAAAAATAAAGTAGGAGGGATCTTACTACCTGACTAAAGTATATCATAAAGCAGTGATAATTAAAACAGCATAGTACTGGACAAAAATAGACACATAGACCAATGAAACAGAATAGGAAATCCAGAAATAAGCCCCAAATCATATAGTCAACTGATCATTGATAAAAGATGTAAAACAATGTAGTGAATGTATAAAAGAAAATGAGTTAAAAAATGAATGAATGAGTAAATAAATAAAAGAATCCATAACTATAGATATATAATATATATATAAGTTTATTGGGGGCTGGACTCCCACACGACTGATTGCAGTTCAAGTCCCGGACCTGGCAGCTTGCTTTCTCGCTTTCCCTTGCCACCTCTCTCTCTCTCTCACTCACTCTCATTCTGACCCTCTCTGGCCAAATTAAAATAAATAAATAAAGTTAATAAAATAATTCACTACCAAAAAAAAATGCAAAAAACACAGGCAATAGTCCTGAAAATAGACACATGGGACTACATCAAGCTAAAATGCTTCTTCACAGCAAAACTATAACTAGAGTGAAAAGACAACCCTCAGAATGAGAGACAATATTTGCAAATTATAGGGAACTCAATCAGCTCATCCATAAAAGCATGAGTAATCCAATTAAAAAATGGGAAGGCGAACTGAACAGGTAACTTTCCAAGGAAGACTTGTGAATGGCTAAGAGGTATATGAAAAAACTGTTCAGTCTCTTGTCACAAGGGAAATGCAAACTAAAATCACAATAAGAAACCATTTAACCACCGTTAGAATGGCTAGGATAAAAAATAAAGAACAGCAATGTTGGCAAGGCTGTGGTGAAAAGCAAACTCTTACACTATTAGTAGGAATGTAAATTAGTCAACCTCTGTGGAAAACAATATGGAGATTTCTCAAAACGTCATGAATAGAAAAAAAAAACTTTATGAATAGAATTATATGACCCAGTATTTACTCTGTGGAAAACAATATGAAGATTTTTCAAAACTTCATGAATAGAAAAAAATCTTCATGAATAGAATTATATGATCCAGTATTTAACCAAAAGATAGGAAAAATTTTATTTATTATTTTTATATTTTTAAAATTTGCTCTAGGGTACATGTAATCACCAGAGAGAGACAGAGAGAGGAGGGGAAGGGAAAGTGAAAAAGCAAGCTGCCAGGCCTAAGACTCGAACCGCGGTTGGCCATGTGGGAGTCCAGCACCACAAAGACACATTCAATCTATAACACTAGGATAAACCCACAACATCCCTTTAAGGCAGGAATCTAGATTCCTTTAAAAAAAAATGGAGAGACTGAGGCTTAGAATAGTTTTGGAATGCATACAAATTTACACAGCTGTGTACAGTGGAGTGTGAAAAGAGCCAGGCCTGCTGGATCCCCCAAACTTCTAGAAGCACAGATTCTCCCCTTTAAAGCATTGTGACTGGGAACATCAATTTATAGAAGGGGAACTGAGGCAAGGAAATGGCTCGTCATCACTGAGAGGCAGAACTGAGCAGAGCTGGGTCTCCACCTCCCTGTCCAGGCCTCTTCAATCTTCCCAGCACAACCTGCCCTCTCAGTGGACCACAGCAGAGTCCTGGCCCAGGCCTCTCTGCAGAACAGCACGCTGGGCTCTGAGTTTAGCTTATTTAACAGAGTTTCAATGCGTGTAATTCTTCATGGGTCCAAAGGATCTATTAAAACCCACACGGCCCACCCTCCTCCCAGGAAGGGAGTGGAGGCTTTATTGTTTCAATAAGTCCTATCTACTGAGGGGGAAACTGGCCAAAAAATCCCCCAGAAAATAACACAAATGCAAGCGGAATTGGGGACATCAATTATGTATCCCCACTCCACACGTGTTTACTCTCTTCTGGGGGTTAGGAATGTAACAGATGGTGATGTAAATCATCACCCTGAGCACAGACAAGCCTAAGAGGAGAATGAAGGGACAGGGCCCAGAGACGTCCAATTTTCCAAGAAAGGACAAGGAGCATGTGTGTTGAATTCACTGTGTCCCACATGTGCTACGTGCACCCAATCGCCATTCCGTTTTACACTTGGGGAAAGCTGAGGCTCATCCACGTAACGTGCCTCAGGCACAGATTCGAGCTCAGATCTGGCTCGCTCCAACCATTGGAGGCCACGGTCTCCGGTTTTCTGCCATTGCTATTCAGAGACTCTGGAGAGAGGAGGAGGCCAGACTGCCTCCAGCAGGACCCCTGTCCACCGTCCCAATCACCCCTCCCAGAGGGAACCACGCCCCTGTCCAGGGAGGGAAGCTATTTCTGTCCTGCTTTAAAGTCTTCCCTGACTCCCACCCCTGAGAGGTCAGAGCCCTGCCCTGTCTTCTTGCAGTGGGTACCACCTGGCTGTGACCGCCGGGACTGGCCTCTCCCTTCCTCTGGCTGCTGCCCTGATCTGGAGATAGTCGATATCCCCGAGGAACCAGGGCCCCTTCCAGCCTTTCCACATGGAGGCGTTTAGCCCAGGGAATCCGTGACGAGGTATTGGAAGGACTGGAGGACAGAGGGGAAGGCAGGTCCACTCAGGAAGAGGTTGCAGGGGGAAGGGAGAGCAACAGGGCCATGAGCCCATTCACTGTGTCCAGGACCCCAGGCTTGGCTTGTCCTGTTGGGCCCCAGGCCCCACTCTCCAATGTTGACAATACCTAAAATCCTGGCCTCCCGTGGAGATGGTGTCAGGGAGCGCCAGCCCCGAGCTGTGGGTCACGTGGGGCTATGTGGGGGTGTGCAGCCACCTGTGAGCATCGTGTGCCTGTCAGAGCACAAGGACAGGGACAAACGGCACTGTCTCTTCCTCACCATCATAAGTTTGATGGAAGTTTTAGGGGAGCCATCCAAAAATTGGCGTGGTGGTTAGGGCGCTGTAGTTTGAGTGCCGGACCTGGAGGCTTGGCCTTGCACTGGGCACATGTACGTGTGTGCCCAAAGTCCTGAGAGGAGAATGGAGGAGCAGGGATTGTGGCGTGGCATACCCCTTGGGGAGTGATTTCTCACTTTCTGTATCTATCTTTCTGGCGAGTGCTAATAGCATGTGTGCTAATAGCAAAAATCTCTCAAAAAAAAGAAGAAAAAGAAAGAAGTAGAAAAGAAAAAGAAAGAAAGAGAGAAGAAAGAAGAAAGAAAAAGGAAGAAAGAAGTGAGCATTCAAAGCAGGGAGCACCGTCTGCCAAACCAGACGGCTGTGGAGACACACGATGGGCAGAGGGTGGGACCCGAGGGGACGCAGCCATAAACGGCAAAGCCGCTTTGTTTAGCTGCTTCTTGGCGTCTCTGTGTGACATTCCTTCCCACCAGGTGTGGGGCAGGACCCCTGCTAAAGGGGGGTCTTCAGGGGAGAGGGGCAGGAGAAGGTCAGAGTGACCTTCCTGGGAGTATGGCTGCTTCAGGGAGGAAGGGCGAGGGGAAGGGGAGGTGGCCTCCTCTCGTGGCTGGTTTCCCAGATGCCAGAATGCCATGTTTTGAGGGAGTATTTCCTGTACCCCATCCCTGCTTTTCTTGTTAGGAAAATGAACTGTGGAGTCCCCCCTGGTCACAGTGGGGTGGTGCATCCAGAAGGGTGCTCAACATGGCCTCCCCCACCCTCCCCCCACTCTGCCATCCCTAGAGCCGGCTGCCCTCCCACCTGGAGAGGATGCCAGGCCCCTCTCGGGCCTGCCTCGTCCCCCACAGGTGGTTGTTGGGGAGAACCACCCTTTGGGTCTTGCTCTGTGGCCCTGGCAATGTCTGTTTGGCATTTCCAAGGCCCACTCTGCTCCATCAAGGTGCTGACTCCCTCCAGGCTCCCCAGGCCAGAGCCCTGGGTACAAACCTGAGGACCCGCCTGGTCACGTCCATTCTCCTCCAGTCTGGGGCACAGACTTTAGGTCCACCGCCTGCTTCTCACCCTATCCACTCCTCCTGGGGCCTCTTCAGCTCCCTAAACAGGCCTCTGCCCAGGCCTCGCTTCTCACCACCGACTCCTGCCCCTGGCTGCGCCCAGGCCTGGCTTCCTCAGGGAGACGCTCTGGCCTCCACCTCAGCCAGGTAGGGAGGGTCCCCCCGAGGCCTGGGCTCCTCATCTAACCCGGCCTCAGCTGGCAGTTTCCGGCAAGGTTGGCTGCATCGTTGCAGGGCACAGTACAAAATGGGAAATGTCTACAAGTCAGGACGAACCGGACCCCTCTCTTCCTCAGCCTCTCTGTCTCTCATGCTGTCACGGTCTTTATGAGGTATCTAACATCATGTTCTCCTGCACACAGGGACACACCCATGGGCCAAGTGCATATTCTCACGGACCTGATGTTCGACCTCATGACTCAGTGCGCAGACCACCTAACTCTAAGCTCCCTGGAGCCCCCGCGGGGTGGAGGACAGCAGCTGTCACTGGGTAGAGACAGGGCAAGGGTAGCCAAGAATCTGTCCTGGGAAGGACAGGGAGGCAGGGCCTCGAGAGAGAGCTGGGGCTCCAGGCCCCATCATGTGCTCCGTTGTGTATCAGCCCTTGCTTGCATGACTCAAGTTCAAAGATAAAACTAAGACGGTCACTAAGGGACTGCAGAGCAGTGCAGAAGCACGGCCACACACCCAGGGCCAGCCCTGGTTTCAGGACCACCAGCCTGCGTGGAGTCCTGTGATGGTCCACCCTCCCGCCATGGCCTGCCTCCGGGACCTGTTCTGTCCTCTCCACCCTCCCGTCCGCTTCATGCACTGCTCCCCTCCCACATGCCCTCTCTGCAGGTCCTCCCACCCCTCCCACAGGGATGCACAGTGCCCCCTATGCATCAAGGCTCAGACGCACCTCCTCTGAGAGGCCTCCCTGGATTTTACACTGGAGAACCTCATCTCCAGGCTCCTGCCATCTGGGCTGGGGATGACGGTGGCACTTCATGGAGCCCTCATGCCAGCCTTCTGTTTCTCGGGAGCTGCGTGTACCCCAGTCTGAGGGCAGGGCTCCTGCGTGTGGACTAGACATCCCCTGGAGAATTGACTGTGGTCGGGAGGCACCACCTCCTCTCGAGAGGCTCCTTCCTGAGTCGTGACCACACTTCGCTCTCTCCTTGTCCCCTTTCTCTCAAAGCTCTACGTGTCATCGGATTTGGGGAAGAAGTGGACGCTGCTGCGGGAGCGAGTGACCAAAGACCACGTGTTCTGGTGAGAGCATCCCCCGCTGGGCCTCAGGAGCCTGGGCAAGGCCAAGGGCCACCCCTCCAGGGGTCCCCACGTTCCCCTGCTCTGGTCCCAGCCCTGCACCCTCATCATCCCAGGGCACCTCCAGTGCCACCCTTCCCGCTCCACTGGGGGTTGGTACTGGAAACGGCGGAGAGTCCAGGCGTGGTGCCTCAGGCCACGTTTAACCTGGAGCTGGCTGTGTGACTTTGCATGCTCGAGACTCCCTCCCCAAGCCCCCATCCCCCTCAGTGGAAAGAGGCAGTGATGTAGCTGAGGCCCTGGGGCAGCCTGCACATAGCAGGCCTGCTGTCCCTGAGCACCTCCCCTTGACCCCAGATCCTGACTGTCCCCCGTGGGTTCTGTCCACTGGGTGTAACTTCTCAGCCCCTTCCTGCTTCAGGCCTACTCCCCTGCCCCATCCAGTGCCTGCTCCTCTCTCATAGCTCAGCTTGAGCTGCTTGACCCAGCTAGGTGCCAGGGGTGAGGTAAGTGTGGGGACATTGCCCAGGCAGACCCCCAACCCCTGCCTGCAAAGGATCCAAGGGCGAAAGGTGGTGAATGCAGGTGGGGTGGAGGCTCCCGTCCCACTCAAGGCTGGCGTGGGGACCTGCGTGCACACGTGCCGGCCGGCCGGTACCGACTCTCCTTTGCGTTCCTCACGGGAGCCTCTCAACAACGTCTTCGGCAGCGTTCTGGGCTCGTCACCAGCGAGGCAACTCTGAGGCTCGAGCAATGTTTGTTGGGTGCACAAGTGAGGTTGGTGTAGGATCAGCACTTGCCCAGCAGAACGGGCACTAGGAGCCAAGTGCAGCTGGCCCAGCACCCACACCTGGCCACACGGCTGTGACTACAGGCCATGCTTCTGGGCAGACTGCCTTGTGAGACGCACGCGGCTGCACAGTTTCCACCGTGTCGCTCTGCCTTGTGTGTGGTGTGTGTGCACACACAGACACACACAGATTCATACCCTCGCTCCCTCTTCTATTATCAGTGCAACACACCAATGCACGAGCGTCCTAGCCCGGCCACAGCCCTGCATCTCCACGGTCCTCGCTTCCACACCCAGGAAGCAGTTCCCTTCCTCTCTTCGCTCCACAGAGAGCTTCATGCTAACAGGCAAGGGACTAGCTTCCTGACGGATGCCACAGGCTGAAGGGAAGCCTTTGTTTCTCCTCCGGAATGCTGGCCGCTGGTGTACGTGCCCTCTGCTCTTGGGGAGAAGTGACAGCTGCCTCTCCATGGGCTGCCCCTGAGAGGACCGGCTTCCTTCCTCGGAAACCGGAGCACCACCATCAATCACTGGCCTTGTCATCGATGTCAGCTGTCAGGAGTGGGAGCTGCTGGGCAAGGGATGCCTGGGACCCATGGGCTCGTGAGAGGTGGGGAGCGAGTGGGGAGGAGGGGTTTCTGAGCCTCTGTGGTCTGGGGCATCAGCTGAGCTCTGCGGCACCGGGTCCTGTCCCAGGCCAGGCCGGTGCAGCACCCCAGCTATGGCTAGAGGTCACAGAGACCTCTCCAGCCAGAGAGAGGGACCTGCCCACAGATGATAAAGGAAGATTGGTGATAATTCAAACATGTTATCTTGGAAAACCCAAATTTTTCTTCCCCCAAGTTTCTCAAATTGCTCGGATAATCACTCCAGACGCTTGGCCGCTCAGAGCGGGGTCTCTCCTGGAACGTGGCGCTAGCCCCGATGGTGGTGGGAGGCTGCTTGTTGTAAGCAGTAAATAACGCTGTTTGAGCGTATCTCCAAGTATGTCCTTGAACTGACAGCGGGAATTGCCAAAGCCCCGTGTTCTGTCTGCAGCTTGGACCTGTGAATGTTTGGCGAAGCTACACAGCAAGTGAGCTCATTGGAGTGGCCTTGAGAGGGTGGGCAGGAAAGGTCCACTGGGGCCCACGCAAGGTGCTCTGGAACTCGGTGTCCCAGGCCCACGGTGGGTTCCTCCCATACTGTGCCCTTAGTCTCTCATCAGCCCTAGAGCCAGTTCTCAGCCTGCCGCATTTGGAATATCGGCTGTCCACCAGGCTGCGTGCTGAGGGTCTGGGAGCATTTCCTTATGGAGTCCCCACATTACCCCTGGCTATCTTCCTCTCATGTGACGAGCGACAGGCTCAGAGAGGCTCAGCCACGTGTCCCCGAGCAGCAGCCCTGGACCTTGGCCTATGTCTGACTGGCCGACACCATGTGCTGACCCTCTGCCTGGCAGTAGGGCTGCCCGTGCTTCACCAAGCATTGCTGCGTCTGTCCCCACTCATCCCCAATCTCACCCGGGAAAAGCCACCACCCTTCTTTCTGTGACCTCCAGTCCTGCTCCAGCTATGGGGCAAGTGGAAGGAGGAAGTGGGGTGTGGGGCCATCCCAGGACAGCCGTGGTGTGGTTCCTTTGAGGGCTCATCATAACCGTTTCCACCAGAGCTTTGCTCAGCACTAGGAGTGAAAATCAGATCTCCCCCCCCACTCTGTCCAGAGCTCTTCACTCTCCCAGGGCTGCTTGTGCAGGGTTGACCCTATGCCCGCTGTTTCTACCGCCTTCCCAGAGTCGGGCCCAGGTGCGTCCCCAAATACCACCTGTGGGGCCTCACAAACAACAGGACAGAGTAACACTGCCATTTCTTGATCGACTCTGGGCTGTATCTGAAGTGCTAGACAGTCTTGCGTGCTCTTCAAAAGCCCAGCACCACAGGTGCTGGAGCCGGGACAGGCCTCCTCCCACCGACTCCTCTGCCTGGTTCAGTCTGGTAGGGACACCGGAAAGGGGCTGTGGGACAGTGACCACAGAGAGAGTGAGGGACTAGGAGTGGTGAATTCGAAAATTTATGGAGAAGTAAGTAAGTAAGTGGATGAGTGAGTGAGTGAGTGAGAGAGTGAATGAGTGAGTAAATGAGTGAGTGAGTGAGTGAGAGTGAATGAATGGGTAAATGAGTGAGTGAGTGAATGAGTGAGTGAGTGAATGAGTGAGAGAGTGAATGAATGGGTAAATGAGTGAGAGAGTGAATGAGTGAGTGAGTGAATGAGTGAGAGAGTGAATGAATGGGTAAATGAGTGAGAGAGTGAATGAGTGAGTGAGTGA
>NW_006159886.1:425393-426562 GCF_000334495.1 Tupaia belangeri chinensis | reverse complement strand
GAGAGTGAATGAATGGGTAAATGAGTGAGTGAGTGAATGAGTGAGTGAGTGAGTGAGAGAGTGAATGAGTGAGTAAGTGAATGAGTGAGTGAGTGAGTGAGTAAGTGAATGAGTGAGTGAGTGAGTGAGTAAGTGAATGAGTGAGTGAGTGAGTGAGTAAGTGAATGAGTGAGTGAGTGAGTGAGTGAGAGCAAATGAGTGAGTGAAGGAATGAGCATGTAAATGAGTGAGTGAATGAATGTATAAGTGAGTGAGTGAGTGAGTGAATAAGTGAGTGAGAGAGTGAATGAGTGAGTGAGTGAGTGAATGAATGGGTAAATGAGTGAGTGAGTGAATGAGTGAGTGAAGAAATGAGCGTGTGAATGAGTGAGTGAATGAATGTATGAGTGAGTGAGTGAGTGTATGAATGAGAGTGAAGGGGTGAATGAGTGAGTGGATGAATGAATGAGTGAGTGAAGGAGTGAGTGAAGGAGTGACAAGTGAGTGAAGGAGTGAGCGAGTGAGCCAGCGAGCAGCCCGGTGTCCCCCCCACCCTCTCTTTGCCGATGATGGATCCCCAGGCTAAAGCTCGGTCTTGCAGGCTGAGGACCTCCTGGTATGGGGAACAATATCTGTCTTTATACTGAAAAGAGAGAGAATGCCAGGCAGGAGCCCTCCCCTTCAGGGAGCTTACAAATGGCCTATTCAGCAGAGCCTGAGTCAACACTCCGCCCTGACATGGAGCGCTCTCCACGAGGGTCGGGTGATTGATGCCAGGCGCAGGGTTGGGAATAGCAGTGGCCTTCGGGAAGTCCCAACCGGCTCACCACACTGCGCAGCTGCAGGCGCCCGTGTCAGTCAGAACCTGCGTCTGGAGTTCTCCTGCCCACCCAGCACCACCTGGAGCGACTGTGGGCCCTGGTCCCGGAGCGGGGGAAGCCAGTGGCCACCGTGGTGCCAGGCAGGTTAAAGGGGGAGCCGACGGGATGGGAGGCCATCAGTGACGGGGGAGGGCCGTCGGAGCCTGGGCGCCTTGCCTGGCACAGCCGAGGGCTGCCGGGGGCTGTCAGGACATGCTGCAGGGAAGGGAGTGCCCTGCCCTGAGGGTCGGTTTGTTCTGAGCAAAGTGCCCGTGAGAGGGGTTGGTCTGGTAGAGGGATGCGCTGTGTAATTGTCGCAGTGGCTGCAGC
>NW_006159886.1:420969-424502 GCF_000334495.1 Tupaia belangeri chinensis | reverse complement strand
GGCGCCCAGCCGTAATGGCCCCGGCGGCTGCTGAGAAGGCTGGAGCGGATGGACGTCTCCGTGTAGAGCAAGTACAGGCAGACAGCCGCCCCATGGACACGTGGGTGTGGTGAAGCTGGGAGAGCTGTCTCAGCTTGGGGAACTCCAGACCAGATCACCGCTCAGGCTCCTTCATTGAAGACCCTGTGCTTCCTCGCCTGGGCCCCAGGCCCTGGGCTGGGGTGCCGAATACAGGGCTGAGGCTGGGCTCTGAGCCTCCTTCCCCGGTACCAGCCTGGGGAGCTTGACCCTCGGACACACCTTCAGCCCCTTTCCTTTCCCCAGGCCCCACGAAGCCCCCAGGAAGCCCTGTGAGCCAGGTGTTGGTGTGCCACCCTGAGGAGAGGAGGTTCGGGAGGTGACAGGGCTGCCAAGCTCCCATAGCAGGGGATGACAGAGCTGAGACAGGAGCTCGGGCACCTGAGCTGAGGCTGGAGCCCCTGCCTGGAGTCAGCCTCTGCCTGAGAGTCCCTGGCCAGGCCCGAGCCCACCCACATCGAAGGCAAGCTGCAGAGCCGTGTTGTTACAGTGTCCTGCGCCCAGGCGGCTGGCAGACGTGTGCATCAGGTGGGCTGAAGGACTTGAAGGTGCCTTGTAAAGTGTTGCAGGAAGGTCTGCGGGTATCCCTCAGTGCCCTCTCAGGCCCCCCGTGTGTCCAGGTGGGCATCAACCAAGCCTTGCTGAGTGTGCTACATCGCCTGGCCTTCAGTACAAGGCACAAATAGTGAGGCAGGTTAGTCGGGGGCCTTCATCCATCTTCCAGAAAGCCAGAGGGCGGAGGTCAGAGACAGCCCAGGCCACGGGAAGAGAGGCTTATGGAGCTGCCAGTCCCGGGCATGACACCCATGTGCTTCAAGAACAAGGCCCTTTGCCCGCGAGGCGAGCCCGTCCAGGAGCATGGTATTAATGCCACCTACATTCCAGACAGAAGTGGAATGGCCGCTGGCAGCCGAGGATGTGTGACCGGCAGCCTGATAGAGATTCATGACCCCCAAGCCTGACCCTCACCTCACACCCTCCTGCTGCCCAGGCGAAATGTCTTAATGGAGGAATGGATGGATGAGTCCCCAGGATTTCCATGGAGCATAAGACAAATGCCCTCGTTTTCTTAGCCTCAACCTTCCTCTCTGTAAAACGGAGGTGATAACTCCTCCACCTCACAGTTCTAGGACGGAAATAGGGTAATGATTACCACGTGCTTAGCTCAAGGCCCAGCACAGAGTGGATATTAAAAGAATGGCTCTTCTGGGGGCCAGGAGGTGGCTTGGTGGTTAAGGCACTGGACTTCCACATGGCTGACCACAGTTTGAGTCTTGGACTTGGTGGCCTGAAAATCATAGTGGCACATGTGCATCCATGCCCAAAATCCCGAGAGGAGAATGGAGAAGGGATTGTGGGGTAGCCATCCCGTTGGGGGTGATTCTCACTTTCTCTCTCCTCCCACCCCCATCTCTCTCTAGCTCTCTCTCTCTGGAGAGTGCATGTAGCCTATGGCAACAAAATTTTTTTTAAAAAATGGCTCTTCCATCACTTCCCTTTGTTTCTCCCTGTCTCATTCACTCACTTGTAAGCACTTAATAAACACCCGTTCTGTGCCACCCACCTGTTCCCTATGATCAAAAAGACTGTAGCCTCCCAAAGAACCAGTCTTTACTGGCTCATGGGGAAAGATTGATTCTCACACTGTAAGGGTGGGCGAGACCTCCCGTCCCTATGCATGTCACCTGCCTGTGTGGCAACATGTTGCACAGTCACCAGACTCTGCCTCCCAAGCCCTAATGTTGTGGGGTAGCCATCCCGTTGGGGGTGATTCTCACTTTCTCTCTCCTCCCACCCCCATCTCTCTCTAGCTCTCTCTCTCTGGAGAGTGCATGTAGCCTATGGCAACAAAATTTTTTTTAAAAAATGGCTCTTCCATCACTTCCCTTTGTTTCTCCCTGTCTCATTCACTCACTTGTAAGCACTTAATAAACACCCGTTCTGTGCCACCCACCTGTTCCCTATGATCAAAAAGACTGTAGCCTCCCAAAGAACCAGTCTTTACTGGCTCATGGGGAAAGATTGATTCTCACACTGTAGGGGTGGGCGAGCCCTCCCGTCCCTATGCATGTCACCTGCCTGTGTGGCAACATGTTGCACAGTCACCAGTCACCAGACTCTGCCTCCCAAGCCCTAATGTGACCTGTTTTTGCCAGCCATGGCCCTGAGCCTGGGACAGATGTTCACAGACCTTTCTCAGACTGTGAGACAGTTGAGGCCAAGGGCCTGCCAAGTGCACCTCCATACCCACCCCCAGCCCAGTACCAGCACATAGTAGGTACGCAGAGAATGGGTGGCTGCACATGTGAGTAAGTAGGTGCATGGATGCACAGTGGCCGAGGGACTGCTGGGTGGACTTAGGGAGGATAGACAGATAGACAGTGGACAAGCAGCGGGTATGGCCTCCCTGCTGGGCTGTGTGCCCCCTAGAGGGCAGGGTTGTGTCCTGCCTCCTGCTGAGTCCTCACCCCCCGACACATGGTGGTGAGTTCTGCAGGTCTGTACTGAGCACACACAGTGGGCAGCGCTCAGCACAGTGGGCTGTGCTCCATGGGGCTCTCAGAGCTGGTAGGGAGTGGTGCGTGTGCCCTCCCCCTCACTGCTAAGGACTTCAGGCTTGTAAGCCCTGAGCATCTGCCTCTGCCCTGCGTCCTGGGAGGAGAGGTAGGTCCTGCGTGAACTTGGGCAGAATGGGTGCCAGCGTCACTCCTGGGACAGCCGGGGCTGTGTGGGAGAGGGTCAGAGAGTTTCTGCCTCCAGCGGGCCCCACATGGATGAGTGTCATCCTCGAGGGCAGCCTGTGAGGACGGCGAGGGTAGGGGAGTGCAGATTCCACCGGGGACCCTGGGCTGGAGGGCAGGCGGCCGGGATGTGGCCCTCCTCTGCCTACTGTCCCTTTGCCGCATTGTTTTTATTTAGCACCCTGTGCAGCTAGACAGGCAGCCTGTGTGCCAGGAGGAAGCAGGGCCTGCGTCGCGGACTTCGACCTGTTAGCTGTATGACCTTGGGCACGTGTGTTCATGTCTCCGCGCCTTAGTTTCCCATTGTGAGGACAGGCGTAACCAGGATGTGTGGGTTATTCTGCATGAAATGATAGAGCAGCTCAAGCTCCCAGGGTGTCCCCTGACCCTGAGCACCTGTCCCTAGCTGTTAAACGGGACCAAGTGGCATGCTGTGTGCAGCACACTCAGGACGTGGCCCTGGCGCCCAGGAGGCAAGCTCTCCTCTCTCTCTCTGTCTTCCATTGACAAAAAGCACACCTGGGAGGGTAGATGGTGACTGCCCAGCAGGGCGGCGACAGGGTGGAGGAATGATGTGGGGGACCCAGTCTGAGCTTCCTGACCCAGGAACCCACTGAGCCCATAGGCTTGTTTCCCTTCGGCCTGGCCCAGAGGTCTCACTTGACCCTTGGGGACAGCTGTGGAACTGGGCCAGGGAGCAGAATCACACCCCCC
>NW_006159886.1:415967-420938 GCF_000334495.1 Tupaia belangeri chinensis | reverse complement strand
ATTCCTGCTTGGCTAAAACCGGGGCCACTCCTCCCTGAAGGTGGGCTCCCGAAGGGCACAGGCCTCCTGGACTAGTGGGCAAGGCAGCGTGTGGGGTCTGAGAAGACCTGGACCAATGCCCGTTGCCTCGGGTCGATCACAGAGCCTCCCTGGCCTCCGTGGGCTTCCCTGTAGTATGCACAGGAGGGCGCCTGCCTGTCCAGGGCGTGAACCTGGTGCAAACCGAGCCGCACAATGATCGGACTGGAATGGCCGTGAGGAATAGGAGTGGGATGGGATACACTCCTCTCACCAGCACGTTCACCCCAGACTCAGATCTGGGGAAGCTCCTGTGGGGAACACCTGGAGTGGCCAGTGGCATAGAACAAAATCTCCCCAAGGGCACACCGTGAAGGGCAGTGTGGCCGGTGTGCGACAGGGTAAAGGGATAGGAGGGAATCCCAGGTGAGCCACTGACAGCATGACCTTAGGTAAGTCGTTTTGCTTCCTTGAACTTCCGTTTCCCTACTGAGAAATTGAGGTGGTCGACCCAGGCCTGCCCACCTCCTGAAATCATTTTGATCGACAAAAGAACACAACTGTGGGAACGTCTTTGGACAGGGAAATACTAAACGGTACTATGAACTGAGGCGCGTCAGCCCCACCCAGGCTCCTGGAAGAGTCAGGGTCTTCACCTACTCCATAGGACAAGTGGGCTCTTGGGAGTGGCTGTGACCTCTGAACCCACAGAGCAAGAGTGACCTCAGCCCTCGGAAGGCTACATGGCCACACGGGATGTGGGCGAGGCGATGTGGGGAGCTTCTCCCCAGCCCCAACCTGGACCTGCTCTCTTCCAGGGCTGTGTCTGGGGTGGACGCTGACCCTGACTTGGTCCACGTGGAAGCCCAGGACCTCAGTGGAGGTAAGCCAGGAGGGTGGGCCCCATGACCCTGAACCTCCTCTCCTGGCGGCCGCAGCCAGCCGTGCCCATGTGCAATCGCTTGTCCGCACGGCCGGCCCTGCGCGCCCGGCCTCACTGTGTTGCAATGTGGCATAATTTTAAATGTGCTTGTTTTCCAGCTGGGGATAAATTGAAGTCAAGGAGCTCCGCTCCAGTGGGGAAGTCTATTAGGAGGGCGATTTGTTCTGGCCCCTGAGCACTGAGTGTTTTCTGCTCGCCCGTTCCCCACCCCCAGCGCCTGCTGAGTCCGGGGGTTGGGGGGGCCTCGGTGGCTTCCCCCTCCACAGGGCAGGGAGCAGGCCACCCTGAGGCAGCCGGCTTCATGCCACAGGGAGCACAGGGGTCTAGCGTACTGTGAGTGTCCCCTGCGCTCCTGAGGAAAGGGCATTGACTGGGACCGTGCCCTAGAACTGTGCTGTGCAAGAGCAACAGAGCTGAAAAGGCCCGTGGACGGTACCTTCATGCAGTAACGCTCTCCAGGACCCGGGGCCAGGCCAAGCTGAGCAAGCAAACCCTGCCCCAGGTCTGGGGCAGAGACAGGACAGATACCACCCCTGGACCCTCAGTACGACCCCAACTATGGCAGGAGCGGAGGGAGGACGAGACACAGTCACCTGCAGACACTGGCTTCACTCCCTCTTCTGAGACTCTCTCCAAGTGGAGACCTCACCAGGTTCCCATTGAGCAGTGGGTGCTGAGCATTAGAGGAGTTCCCTGCATAGTCTACACTCCACAAGGGTAGGCCAGTCCGACTACCGAGAATCCTGGTGAAGAACAGAAACACCGGTGTCAGCTCCTAGCCCCACGCAGGACAACTGCGTGATCCGGGCAACTCGCCTCAGTGTCTTCGTCTGTAAAATGGGAATAATAAGAATGAAGGAGTCGACACACCCTCAGTAGTCCCCCCAAGGCCTTCATAGGCACTCTGGTGGACCTGCAGTAGACAAAATCGGCCTTATGTGACAGCCGTGCACCATTTCCAAGTCCTTGGCTTTTTAGAGATCCCTGCTGTACCGCAGGACGGTGGGGCAGGTGTCATTGTTTTTAACGATTCAGAGGTGTCCAGGTTTGCCTAGATTGTGGTGTCACAGATAGTATGACCCAGCTGCCCCCATCCTCTATGCCCCCTCCAAGGTCTTCATGGATCCAAACATGCCTCAAGCCCCACACAGTACAATGTGAGGGTGTGACTGCCCAGCAAGCTTGAAAAAGAATGCATGAGCGAGTGAGTGGGTGAATGAGTGAGTGAGCGAGGGGATGAATGAATGTGTCATGAGTGCATGAGCGAGTGAGTGGGTGAGTGAGTAGATTAATGAATGTGTCATGAGTGTGTGAATGGGTGAGTGGGTGAGTGAGTGGATGCATGAGTGAGTGAGTGAATTTGTGCATGAGCGAGTGAGTGGGTGAGCGAGTGGATGAATGAATGTGTCATGAGTGTGTGAATGGGTGAGTGGGTGAGTGAGTGGATGAGTGAGTGAATGAGTGAGTGAATTTGTGCATGAGTGAGTGAGTGGGTGAGCGAGTGGATGAATGAATGTGTCATGAGTGTGTGAATGGGTGAGTGGGTGAGTGAGTGGATGAGTGAGTGAATGAGTGAGTGAATTTGTGCATGAGTGAGTGAGTGGGTGAGTGAGTAGATGAATGAATGTGTCATGAGTGTGTGAATGGGTGAGTGGGTGAGTGAGTGGATGCATGAGTGAGTGAGTGAATTTGTGCATGAGCGAGTGAGTGGGTGAGCGAGTGGATGAATGAATGTGTCATGAGTGTGTGAATGGGTGAGTGGGTGAGTGAGTGGGTGAGTGAGTGAGTGAATGGATGAGTGAATGTGTGAGTAATTGAATGAGTGTGCGAGGAGCACATCAGTGAGTCAATGAATGAATGAGTCAACGAGTGAGAGGATTGCCAGCTGAGGCCGGCCCTGAGCTTTTCTCCCCACCTGGTTCTTAGACACTGCAGAAGATTCAGGGGTGACCACGTAGGGTGACTGAGCCCTTTGAACAGGAAGTGGACATGGTTGGGAGGAGCTTAGCAGTGGCCTGTCCATGGCTACTTGGCCACTGTCACTGGGTCCCCTGGCAGCCCTGGGAGGTGGGCATTAATACTCATATCCTGAGGCTGGGCTTTCCCTTCTGTAAGTTCTGCAGTCTGAATTAGGGTGTGGGTCTTCCTGGCCAAGCCTCTTGCCCCTAGCCACTGCCTGTACTGCCTTGTCACTTGGGCTGCAGATAGGACTTGCCCCAAAGGCGTCATGGGCTCATCCTTCCCTTGCCTCTACCTTGGTCCCCTGGGTAAACCCACTGCTGACTCCACACCAGGAAAAAGAGCTTCCTTGGGGCTGGCAGGTGGTGTGGTGGTTAAGGGCACTAGATTCCCACATGACCAATGGTGATTCAAGTCCCAGACCTGGCAGCTTGCTTTTTCATGTTCTCTCTCTCTCTCTCTCTTTCTCTCTTTCTCATTCTATCCCTCTCTGATCAAGTTAAAAATAAATAAATTTAAATAAAATACTTAAAAAAAAAAGAGAGAGAGAGAGAGAGAACTTCCTTCAGGCTTGAAGGCCCGAGGTCCTTGGTATGAATTGGCCAGAGCATCCAAAACGTGGAAAATGAAAGAACTTAAAGTAAAAACAGCAGCTCCCTGGCGAAGAGTGTATTTGATGTTGCTCAACCAGAAATATTTGGAAAAGGGCAAAAGCATTTTCCTAAGTTGGGGGAAGATACTGTGTCCCACCCAGCTCCTTCCCTGCTTGGGTGGAAGAGCACCCAGCAGGGTGGAGAGGCCACGCCACGTGGTGCTGTGAGGTGCCTACCCGTCCCTGGGGGTGGTACAGAGCAGCCCTCAGTGCACACAGATCACATTGCAGGGCCTTCTGAACTCTAAGGCCAGCCCAGCTACTCGGGGGCTGAGGCCGGAGGCTTGTGACAAAGTGAGACCCTGCACACACACACACACACACACACACACACACACACACCCGCAAACAAGCTCACAGCAGTGGTACTGGCATATGGCTGGAGCCACGAACGATTCATACTTCAGGGGTCTAGGCCGTTTCCGATGCCTTCTTCAGCCAGAGTCTGAATACTTGAGATTTCGCGGGACTGGCGGTGGCTCTTACCTCCTGCAGGCTTTCGGTATGTCACCTGCCAGATCCACAACTGCTCCGATAAGACGCTGGCAGCCCCGTTTGCAGGCCCCGTTGACCACAGCTCTCTGACCGTGCAGGACGATTACATCTTCTTTAAGGTACGGTTGTTTCCAGCGCTTTTAGAACTGCACGAGGTGGCCCGGTGGGTGAGCCGGTCCAGGGAGGTGGGATCACTCGGAAAGGGGCAGTAAAATGGTTGTTTTCCTCTGAAGTGCTGCTTCGGAGTTCCAGGTTCCCCGCCCGTGGCTGTGGTGGTGGGTCCCCAGCAACACCAGAGCTGGGCCAAGTCTGCTGCTGGCTCGGGCTCCTGCCTGCCCACCCTTCAGGGTCCCCAAGCCCAAGCCCATTTTGTCCCGAATGGGTTTGGTTTCTTCGGTGCCCTTGGAACTAATGAGGTCTGTTCCCAGTTGTGGCCCGTGGCTTCCAGACCCCTCAGGGCACAAGTGGGACTGTCCTCAGCAGCGCGTGGCCGAGCGATGCAGATGCTCTAGCTGACCCTTCAGTTCCAGCTCCTTAGCCTGCTCCGTGGGCGAGACACTCATGCCCTCCCGTACAGCCGCGCCCGTCCGGGGTGGAGTCCTGAGGTTCCTCCGGGCCCTCAGCCTGTTTCAAGCCCCCGACTCCCTCCATTGGCTCCTGTTCTGTCCTCTGGGGCCCTAAGAGACAAGCCCAAAGTCTCCTCTTAGGAAAGCGCCTGAGGGCAGCCATGGGTCTGTCTCCCCAGAAGGCCCCTCCACGCTCCTCGACCTCCTCCTTGTCCTGTCACTGAGGCTTCAGCTGCCCTGCTCCCCTCTCCACGCCGGCTGTGGTGGGGTCAGTAGTCTGGAACAGGCAGGGCATCCCGGCCCCAGTTAGCTGGCCAGACGTGAGGCTGCTGCCACCA
>NW_006159886.1:404108-415860 GCF_000334495.1 Tupaia belangeri chinensis | reverse complement strand
CCGCTGCCCCCCCCGGGCCGTCCCTTCCGGCCCTGTCTCCATTGCCCTCTGCCGATGCCAGGCCCACCCGCGGCTAATCCTCCCTCTGCACTTGTGCATGCAGTTTCCCATGCTGGGTTGCCTAGGCGCCCTCTTCCACCAAGACTCCTTCTCCAAGACTCAATTATGCCCCCTCCTCCAGGAAGGCTTCCCTGACCTCCATCCCCACTTTAGGCCTATAGCTCTCAGAGGAAGAGAGCGCCCAGCCTGTGTCTTCCTTGGTCAGAGCCCAGGCTGGTGGCCCTCAGCCGCTTCCTGAAGCTGTTCCACCTGTGGAGGGTGACAGGCCCCTTGGAGAGGGACTGGGACTGTAGAGTGGGTGTCTTGTCAAACCCGCACCTAACCCAACAGGGCCCTGGCCTGCCTCTGAGCCTCGGTGGGCTAATCCATGCAGTGGCCTGACCCCTCCCACAGGGGAGGCCCCGCCAGCCAAGAGAAGGCCCCGGGCCTGGCTGGCGCTGTGCTCACTGGGCCTTCTCGACTTGCCCTTGCCCTCAGTGGCTCCCTTGGGGCCAGAAGCCTCAGGTCAGTCACTTTGAGAAGATGAGGGCATAAAAAGGCGGCCCACATGTTCAAAGGAGTCACAGCGCTCAGGGGATTCCCGCAGATGGAGGCCGCCTTCCTGGCCCCTCGCCAGGCCAGTCACATCTGCATCTTTCAGAGCTGGCAGTGCAGTTCCGCTGAGCCGGCAGCTTCCAGGGCTCTCCGGAGCCCCAGCCGCCCGCGCCAGCCGCCTGTAGGACCCTCACTTGCTGCCATTCACCCGTGGCTCCTCAGCGCCCTCTCCAGTGAACGCACTGTCTCAGCCTAGGCCCTGCGTCCTCCCACCCACTCTGTGTGCACCTGATCAAGACGGGGCTTTGCGAGGGGGCACTCTGAGCCACTCTCACCAGCGCTCTCCCCACCCACCAAGCAGGCCATCTGCCTCCAGACTGCACAGATCTGCTTTCTGAAGGCACAGGGCAGTACCTCCTCCAGGAAGCCTTCCTGGCCTTCCTCACCCCAGAGGCCCTTTCTCTGAGCTTCTGGACTCATAGCACTCCCTGCCTGGAGCACAGTGAGGGCCAGACCACTACAAGGCCTCCTGGCCCTGCCTTCGAGGGGGAGGTTCCAGAGAACCCCGTCTCCGAGGCAGGGCAGTCACGATGCCTCACACGCACATCTTTTGCTTTGCCATGGTGACCATGCTCAGGGCTTTCCAGGCCCAGACACTGCTGCTCCAGGGCGCTTGACAGATGCAGTCCCCCCATCGGGGATCTTCTGACCTTTGCACCCCATTCTGTGGGGGAAGCTGAGCTCAGGAAGGTCGTGTTACTCGCCCACGGCCACGTGGCTCATGGAATTAAACCCGGGCAGCGTCTGTGCTCTTAAGTATGACACCACGCTGTCACATGTGCACAAAAGCACACACACACATGGGGCATACACTCACACACATGCACTCCCACAGGACTCATGCTCACACATGCAGGGCCACATGTGCCTGTGAGGGATGTGCACTCACACACTCACATAGGTGCATGGGACACACACCCACGTGACGCACACACAGAGAGCACACACACACACCTGCCTGCATGTGCACACACAGCGAGACTTAGGGCTTACAGAAATCGGCCCCTCTGCAGCCGCCGCCCCTCCTCCACCCCCTGTCGCAGGCCCCTTACTCCTCCTTCTCCCTCGCTCCCCCTACCCCACCTGAGACAGCAGACGTCGCCCTTGTTGGCTCCTCCGCCTCCTGCCATGGGAGACAGCGCACACCGTCTCTGTGCCTCCCTTTCCTCTTCCATGACACGGAAACGGCACCGTTGACGAGGTGGTTTGTCTCGGGATGAGTTGAGCTGCCCGGGCAAAGCCCCCTGCCCCAGATGCTGCCCAGCACGTCAGCAATGCTTGAGAACTGCAGCCTCCTGTCTTTTCAGGCCTGCAGTTTGACGGTCAGTGTTTGTAACAGGAGCATATTTTGGGCTGTCCCCTCCTCCACCGAGTGGCTCATAAACGTATTCTCTACTAAAGAAGTCTGTGAACAGAACTTTCTGCATCCTGTTTCATAACTCAGATAGGAAAATGAGGTGCTGAGAGAGACCAGAGGGAAAGGGATTAGTTCTAACTGAAGGAAGAAGACTTCTAGAGGAAGGGTGTTTGATATAGGGTTTTGATGGATGAATAGGAGTCTGTTTCAGGCAGCTCAAGTATAAATGAAGAAAATGTCATTTTCATCAGGTGAATACAATGTATGGCTTTTTGTTCATGAGAATAGGGCTTTACCGGAAATAAAGACCCTTCAAAATGTGCTTCTTCCCTCCTGTTAGGCAACCTCAACCAACAGGACCAAATACTATGTCTCTTATCGTCGTAATGAATTTGTCCTGATGAGACTGCCGAAGTATGCATTGCCAAAGGTAAGAGCGACGCCCGTTCCCCCACATGTGGCCGGACCCTAGGCCCGCACTGTGGCAGCAGGCCTCGTTGCAGGTGCTCAGCGGCCCCCTGGCCAGGGTGGACGAGACCAGGTGTGGCCATGTTCCCTCCAACCACTCCCCCTCGCACCCTCCATTCCAACCAGCCCAGCCCCTTCCAGCCTTAGCTACGCCCAGTCTCATCCCGGCCTGGGACTCTGCCAAGCTCCGACCTCTGCTCGGTCTCTTTCCCCAGAGCTCTGGCACGTGTGACATTTGGAGAGAAGTGGCACTTCCTAGTGACCCTCCAGGCTGCCCAGCCTCTGCTTTCTGCTCCTCTCCCTTCACCTTCTGACGCTCCTATTCTGCCTTCTCTTCCCACCAGCGCCGCTAGGGATAGATGCTTACCATGTACTCACCTTTGCGTTTCAGCTGCCCAGTAAGGCGTCTGGCGCAGAGCACATGCTCAGTTAATGCTATTTCTTTTTCCTTTGCCTGTGCAGGCAAGAAAAGGGGACCTGGGGCTTCCGAAACGCTGCCCCTAGCCATGCCTCAGTACGTAGCTCCAGTCCCCACTCTGCTCATACGTTATTCCCATTTTAGAGAGGAGGGGATTGAAGTTCAGAGAGGCTGAGGAACCTGTTGGAAGTCACACAGCTAGTTAGAAACAAAGCAGGTCTCAACCCTAGGTGCAGGAGAGCCCGAGCCCAGCTTCCGCCACGTCTCCCTCCAGAGAACCTTTGGATGACGTGCGGCATAGTTTAGGAACGCGGCTGAGCCTTCCCTTCCCCGACCCACACATACATAGTGAGCGCCTGACTTCAGCTGGGAACCGTGCAGGAGGCGATGCAGTAGCTCAGTCAGATGCCCCGGGTGCTGCTCCTGTGAGGTTTCAGAAGGAACGGGCAGAAGACCGAGTGTGACATAACTGCGAGCTGTGAGCTGCGCCACGCAGGGAATGAAACGCAGAGACGGCGTGTGCGTGTGTGTGCACGTGTGCACGAGTGTGTGGCCAATTTAGACCCGGCAGCCAGCGGAGGCCCTCTGGGGATGCGTGGGGAACATTTCATCTGGGAATAAGGTTCAGATGAGGGGCAGTGTGTGAGCAAAGGCCCTGGGGCAGAGAGCGAGGTGGTGGGAGTGACCGTGACTCTGGCCCTCCAAGCAGAGCCCAAGAGCTGCTGCCCTGGGCACTGCCAGGCCTCTCCTGAGCCAGAAGTGGGAAAGTCCCTGAGACCTTTTAAATACTTCCCTTTAAAGAGAAAAGAAAAAGAAACTAAAGAGAAAAGCAGAGGAAAGGGAAGGAAAGAAAGAAAAGGAGTGAACGTAATAGATGAATTCCAGGCTTGGCTGAGTAAGTAGATGAAGAGTTAGCGGTTCCATTTCCTGCAGAGGTGGTTGGCATCCCTGGGAGCTGAGTGACCTTCTCAGCATCTGAGCGTCTTTTCTGAGACCTTGGGGGCAGTGACCCAGGGGCTGCAGCATGGGGAGTGTCCTGTCTCTCGGCTCCTTGTGCAGGTGTTGGGGACGGAGGTACGGAGCCTGAGTCGGGCTCGTCCTGGGCCCTTCCCCACACCCCTCTGCACTGGGTCTGGGGAAGGCTGGACCAGCACCAGCAGTTTGGCTGTTTCTGAGTGCCCTCTAAAGCCACAAGTCATGACCTCTGTGACCTTGAGTAACGCAGCCCGTCCCTGGACCATGGTGTCCTCCGTCCTCGTCTGCAGATGTGAGTCACAGCACGCACGTCACTGCAGCCCCGACAGCGTGCCCCTCGCACTGATCCCCCTCCTCCACTTCTGTGGAAACCCAGGGCAAGAATAGTGAGGGTCTGCTGAGAGGGATGGCCGACGTGGTGACCGGGCGGCAGGTGGCAGACACGTATGTGTTCTCATGTCCTAGAGTCTCAAGGGGAGACTGGGGGCCATTCAGAGCAGGGGCGTTTACCGTGACAGCGACCTCTCTCAGGGTCCCCTGCCCAGGACCAGTGGTGAGCAGTTGAGGGGAGTAGCAAGGAGGTTGCTTTTGGAGAAATACGACATCCAGAGCCCTCCGGGGTCTTCAAGGCCAGCTGACCGCTTCCTCTTCACCAGGCTCCGGAGACAGCCCCGACCCGGCATTTCCCATCAGCAACTTGTAGAGCTGGCTAATTGAGTTTCCTAATCAGATTTTGTGGTTTTGTGGTGAATTTGTAACTTGGTCTGTCCCTCCCCCATGCCATCCCCATAGCTTTTTTCAATTTCCCACTTTCTATGAAAACAATAAAAATCAGAGCAGGGAGGACCCGCCCACAAACCTCCCTCCCTAGTCTTCCAGGCCCTCATTTTGGTCCTCGGGACCTCGCCCCACAGTCCTTAGACAGATGCCAAAGTGACTTGTGTCACTGAGTTATAGCAGGCACTTGGTCCCCAGCCAGCTGTCACGTGACATCGTACCGTGAGAATCTTTCCAGAATGATATATGATATCCATTTTAAATGACTGAAACTTTCAGCGGAGGAGACTGCACCTTGTTTAGCTAAGCCAGACTCTCACTGTTTAGACATTTGGATCGTTTCCACCTTCATAATTATAAACAGTGCTGCAATGAATGTATCCATGCCTGCAGGTGTGTCGTTTTAATTTTCTCAAGTTCAAGTCCAAGAAGAACTCTGGATGAAGGACACAAATATTTGTATAGCTTAGTGGTTTTCTTAAAGAGCTCTGCCCTACCACCACCAACATTTCAATCAACCGAGTTTTTGTGTGTGTTACTCTCTTTAAGGTTTTTGCCATAGGATGCACACGCTCACCAGATAGAGACACAGAGAGAGAGAGTGCAAAACCAATCTCCCAGAGGTGTGGCCACATCTCAGTCCCTTCTCCATTCTCCTCTTGGGATGTGGGGTGTGCATGTACATGTGCCTGGTGTGATTTTTCATGTCAGGTCCAGGACTTGAACTGCAGGGCCATCTAGGTGGGCATTTAGGACCTTAACCACCACACCACCTACTGGCACCACACCAGACCAGATTTAGTACAGCTTTGTCCAATTTTGTGTTTGATCCATTTTTTTATATTTTCATTCTACGTTGAAGGGTATACATGGTACCATTCGTTGCTTTTAATTTACCTGTCTATGAAAGCAGTAAAGAGTGAAGAGGTTTTTTTTATTACATTTGTCAATGTCCTTTTTTTTTTTTGTTTACTTGTAATGATTTTTTGAGAAATACTCAAGTTCCCTAGTGGAAGGGGAAAAAAATAGGCCAAGGCTTTAAACAGACAAAAGAGGAGAAAAATACAAGTAACTACCAATTACATAAAAACATTCATAAGAATAAGGTAATCAGATTTAATCGAAAGTCAAATACTTCCGTATCTGCAATAAATGTACTGAAAGTAAAATAAAATTCAGGAAATATAAGGACAGAGGAGAGAGGGGTGTCGGGAAGAGGACAGGGTGGGCAGCACCAGGAAACCCGCCTTCCCACCTGGACAGCAGCTGTCCTGGAGAAAGCCACCTGATGTAACGATCTGAAGCGTGGAGTCTATTCCGAGGCTTACAGTCTCCACGGGGAGGTGTGGACCATATATCAAGGTCAGTTTTGACAGCTTTAGCTCTTCTGGGTAGAGGCTACCCACCCCCACTCCCAGCCCCTTGGCAGGCTAACGTGCAGGTGCTCCTAGAACAGCACACACAATTTGCAGAACCCACTGGACCACAAAGCCCTGGCCTCTGGATCTGAGGGATCTGCGCTCTGTTCATTGCTTCTTACGGAGTCGTGCGGAGGTCCAGCCTTTGTGCCCCCTGCCACTGACTGAAGCAGCTCCCACGAGATTGAAAGGATCAGAACCTATTTTTATCACCTTTTATTACCCACTTTTTGCCTCTTGGGAACAAGACATTTAAATACTTGGATATTCAAAATCAAACACATACACAGGAGAAGATAGAAAGTCACCATGGGGCCAGCAGGTGGCATGGACTTCCACATGACAGACTGTGGTTTGAGCCCTGACTTGAAAATCACATCAGGCGTGTGTGCGTGTGTGTGTGCGTGCGTGCATGCCCAAAATCCCAAGAGGAGAAAGGAGGAGAAGGGATTGTAGCATGATCGTCCCCCAGGGGAAGAAAATTCCCACTTTGCTCTCTCCATGTCTCTCTCTCCAGTGAGTACACATACTCTATGGCAAAACTAACAAACGAACAATGACAGTCACTATGGATGTCTATGGAAAAGCATGGGCTCAGAAAGACCTGAGCAGACCAAAAGTTTACATGTAAGGTTGATGCTTGGGAAGGGGCAGCTTCCACGTGAAGGTGTGGGCAGCCTACAACAATCAAAACAAAGGCAAAAATGACAAATGTATGGGAAGAAGAACAGTCCGATTCCAGAATCATCATGTTATTAGATTAACGTCCAATCTAATTGGACATTAGAATCAAAGCTCTAGTTTTCAGTAACAATAACAACAAAGGAGGCATACCAAAAACTAGAAAGTAAGATGCACTCAGAGGAAAAAAAAAATAAATGAACTAAAACCTTCCCTGAGAAAGACCAGATGACAAACCTACTAGACAAACACTTTAATAACTACCTTAGAGATCCTCAAAGAACTAAAGGAAAAATTTGAAAATTTTTGAAACTAATTTATGAACAAAGTGGCAATAGCAATACAGAGATAGAAAACATAAAAAGAAACCAAAAGGAAATTCTAGAGCTAATTAAAAATTCAATAGAGGAATTTAAAACTAGATTGAGCAGGCAGAAAAAAAGAATCAGGGAACTTAAAGATAAGACAAGTGACATTATCAGGCTTGAGAAATAGAAATAAAAAAGACTGAAGAAAAGTGAATGCAATCTAAGGGATCTTTGGCTGGTTCATCAAATGACCAACATATTCATTGTGGGTGCCCCAGAAGGAAAAGAGAAATAGACGAAATAGTTTTAATTGTAAGAAATAAGGGCTAAGGGACTAGCAGTTAGTGTAATGGCTATGTCTCTGGACTCCCATGTAGTCGACTGCGGTTCGCGTCCCGGACCCGGTGGCTTAAAACTCATGCCGGGCGCGTGTGCGTACGTGCCCAAGATCCTGAGAGGAGAATGGAGGAGAAGGGATTGTGGCGTGGCCATCCCCCCTGGGGGATGATTTCTCTCTTTCTGTCTGTCTGGTGAGTGTATGCGCCCTATAAAAAGAACCTCTCCGAAAAAAAAAAAAAAAAAGAAAGAAGGGCTAAAAAAAAGAGAACAGTCTCCTGAAGTTGATGAAAGACATGAATGTAAATATCTAAAAAGCTCAAAGAATGCTAAGAAAGATAAACACAGAGAGAGCCATACCATGACATATCATCAAACTGTCAAAAGACAAAGAGAGACTCTTGAAGCAGCAAGAGAGAAACGAATCATCATATACAAGCAGTCATCAATTAGGCTAAAAGCAGATTTCTCACCAGGAACCGTGGATGCCAGGATGACTTTAGTAAAGGTAGTTCATAAGAATGTTCCATAGATTTCATATAAACATTTATAGAGAAATTTCTCCCCTTGTGCCTATTGAACATGGTTTTAAACTTTTCCAAAATACATTCACTGCAGCTAAAGGCTATATATGTATATGTAATCGTTTCTATCTGCCTGCCTACCTATTCTCCTTTCTTTGATGGCCTCAATTCCTCATTTCTCTAACTTGTGGAATAAGTTGCTGGAGACTTCTAAACATCCCTTCTGCCCTTCATCTTAGTTTTAGCAAACTCCAAGTTTTAGCTGGTGTGTCGCTTCTCATCTGAAAGACTGTGTTTCCCAGCATCCCTTGCAGCTATATGTGCCATGCTTCTATAATCTGGTCCTTGAGATGTTAGTGGAACCATCTGTGAGACTTCTTAAAGCGCTCTATGAAAGCCCAGCCTTTCTCTCACCCGTCCTTCCCTCCTCCCTGCTGCTTTGTCTGTGGATGTCACTACTGAGACTCACTCATTTGGGTCATATCATGGGACAGTGGGGTGGTAACCAGGAGTCTCGTCTTTGGTGACTTTGTCGTGTTCTGATAATGGACTTGCCTCTGGAGGCCTCTTACATATGAGAGAAAGGAGCTTCTATCTTAGGTCCCCTTTTTGTTGTTGTCATTTTTCCAGGCTCTGCTACTTACAAGCAAACCCAATTCGACTCAATATCGGATATTCTCAATCTTGGTCTCTTCTTCCATAAATTGATGTAGAAAGCCACCCAACTATGTGCACTCACATACATTCACATACACACTAGTTTTTAGATGTTCTTTGTTCAAAAATCATGTCAAGAAATGTTTCTGCTTCTATCTTTTCCGAAAAAAAAAGAGAGAGAGAGAGAGAGAACACAGTAAATGCAGCATTGAGCAAAAACGCATACTATGTATCACTCTCTAATCAGCAAATATGTTTAAAAGACCAATCTCAATATTGGCAGACATAAACTGAATGAGTATGCTGTAACCCTCTTTGTAGGGAAGGAATTAATAGAAACTTTCAGGGCAGCAATTTAACAGCATGTAACAAGAGCTTTAAAAATGTCCCTAATCTTCCACGTAGCAATTCCCTTCTAATTTATGTTAAGGAAGTGGCCACACAGTCAGCCATCCATGTCTGGCAGCGTTCGTGACCATGTTGCAATAACACTGAAAATGCTCAAGGGCTTGGCAGTCAAGAAACAGTTCAGTGAATTACGGTATGTCCACAAACGGAATACCATGCAGTCATTAAAAGTAGTGTGTAAATCGTTTTTGTGACAGGAAACTGCTCCCCGTATAATGTGAAAGAGCAAGCCATAAACTATACGTGTAAAACTATACAGATCACACTTGGGAAAAAACCCAAATGGAAACATTTTAAAATGTTGATATCAGATCTCTGTAGGGGGACACTGCAGGTGACTTTGAGTCAATTTATACATTTTTTTTGTCTTGTTTTCCAGATTATGGTTAATATTTCCGAGTTAAGCATTCTGGGGCAGGGAGGCAAAGTCTGAATGAACGCAATCACAAACGCTGGGTCCTGACAGTGCAGTTGATGCCAGGCACCCCCTGGGGAGCACCTAGCGCGTCCTGGTACCCCACCCCCAGCCACCCCTCAGGCAGTAAGCAAAGAAGCCTGGGTTCCTACCCAGCCCTCTGACTGCAGGGTTCGGTGCTCTGCCACTGCACAGCCGATGGACAAGCCCTGCCTGGTGGGGCAGGAGATGCCCAGTGGTGGATAAAGTGCTTTCAGGCTTCTGGCACTCGGTGGGGAGCAGTGAGGAGGGGGGGGAGGAGAAGAGCTGTGACAATCCTGCTCCCATGCTTGGCCCTTCACATGCACCCATGGCTCCGCATCACGCGTGTTGTCCCTTCCCAGATGGGAACTGCCAGGACCTAGCCCCTCGGTGATCCTTCCCCAGTCGCACGCTCCTTGGCCCCGGTCATCTGTCTGTGTTAGATTATGCCATGCACATGGGGCCCAGCTTACACTGCTGAGGCCCTCTCTGTGGGCTTCACTTCCCCTCGTCTTTCTGCAAAGCCCTTCTGGACCTCCAACATGGGCCAGTCAGGACCTTAGGGGGAAGGGGCCGGCCTCGGTGCTCAGGAATCGGGCCTGCCTCAAGCAGCCTGCCCACAGCGTCTCCACCCTCTGTGGAAGTCCACGCTCACGTGGACAGAACAGGGACTTGGTCTGTTATTATCCAGGGGGAAATAGCCCTCCCCGTGCCCTCGCGGCCAGTGAGACCCTGCAGAGTGAGCGCAGCCCCAGACGGCACTGGCGCGGGGTGGGGGCCTCTGCAGGGAGGCCCGCCGGCCCCACACGCACCATCCGTCTTCCGCTCCGTCTCTTGGCAGCTATATTGTCAGACGGGCAATAAACGTTTCGGAGTGATAGGAGGCAAGGTAATAGAGTCTGGAGGATAAAAGCTCGTCACGGCTTTGAAACGGGCCTGTTCAGATGCCTTTGCACGTGGCTCCTCACACAGGAAAGCAAAACAAGAAGCCAAGCGTGGCTCTGGTTTGCTTCTCCTCTTTTCATTTGATTAGTTTTCTTTTTTCCCCTCAGTTATAAAACCTGAAGCTGAAGCATGAGGCTGTTGAACCCAAACTGCCTGCTCCCATGCAGAAGGGGAGACCGAGAGGCTGGGAGCTTTTGCCTTGGCTATTCCTTTTCTGGCACTTCACCTTCAAAGGTCACCCCCTCAGGGAAGCCCTCCCTGAACACCTGTGTGGCTCTTGTTGGGTTGTTTCTCTGCCTCTCTACCCAGACATTGAGCCTGTGGTGTGAGGGCTGGGTGCAGGACTAGCAGCCACGGCGAATGGCAGCTCGTGGCCTGGGGGTGATCACACCAAGGGAAGTAGGGCCTGAGTGGATTTGTCCAAAAATTCCTCCTGCCTAGAGTTCATTGTGAAGGGTAGGGACCGCTTCTGGTTCCGTCCCCGGGCCTAGAACCTGGGAGGTGCTAGGTAAAGATGTGCTGAGTGATAAACTGAGCGCCAGCATGAGCGGCCTGTGGCGGCCCAGCCCCTCACCTCCCAGAGTCATTCTAACCATCTGAGGCAATGGAGGAAAAACTCCTCCCCATTGCATGGGTGGACAGAGTGCTTCATGGGGGGCCGGGACGAGGGGTGTCCCTAGGCCTCCCTCCCACAGCCAGTACGGAGGGTCCAACATCACCCTGGTTTTGTGATGTGAAAATGGAGGCCCAGGTAAGTCACAGAACTTGTCCAAGGCCACAGAGGCTACAGCCGGAGCCACCTGACTCCGAGAGCTCTTGAGCTCCCGGGAGACCCGGGGGGCAGGGCTTGCCCAGTGCCCCCTCTCCCTGCTGCTCACCCTGCCCCCCGGCCCTGCCCCCTCTCCCTGCTGCTCACCCTGTCCCCGGCCCTGCCCCCAGGACCTGCAGATCATCAGCACAGACGAGAGCCAGGTGTTCGTGGCGGTGCAGGAGTGGTACCAGGTGGACACCTACAACCTGTACCAGTCGGACCCGCGCGGCGTGCACTACGCCCTGGTTCTGGAGGACGTGCGCAGCTCGCGGCAGGCCGAGGAGAGCGTGGTCATCGACATCCTCGAGGTGGGCCCGCGGGCGTGGGGCGGGCTTGTGCTTTCCCTCCCCACTCCACCCCGACACCTACAGAGGGCAGGCTTTGCAGGCCAAGCGGATATGCTGTAGCTACTTTCCGAGGAGAGAAAACTTGCTCTTCTGACGTAATTCAAAAATATAATCATGGAGGGGACCAGCAGTTAGCATAATGGCTATGTCACTGGACTCCCACGTAGTCGACCGCGGTTCGTGTCCCGGACCCGGCGGCTTAAAACTCACGCCGGGCGCGTGAGCGTGCGCG
>NW_006159886.1:360292-403096 GCF_000334495.1 Tupaia belangeri chinensis | reverse complement strand
GCCCAAGATCCCAAGAGGAGAATGGAGGAGAAGGGATTGCGGCGTGACCATCCCCCCTGGGGGGTGATTTCTCGCTTTCTGTCTCTCTGTCTCCCTCTGTCTGTCTGGCGAGCGCATGCGCCCTACAGTAAAAATCTCTCCAAAAAAAAAAATATATATATATATATTCATGGAGTATGATTTTCTGGGAACGAGACAAAAAGAAATCTTCGGGGGGATAGCATTTCACTAAGTGGGGTTCGTCCACCGGTGGTCATCTGGAAAGCTCTGCCCACTCTCCTGCTGCTCCGAACCGGCTGAGCATGAGCAGGCCCCGGCCAGGGCTTGGCCAAGGGCCTCCGTCAGCCTCCGCCCAGCCCTTGCCTCCCCTTTCTGTGGTTCTGGGTCTGCTGCTCACTCTCCGTCTGTGTCCCCTCAGCTCCTTCGCCACCTCTCTCTCTGGTCTCTCCTCTCACCAGATAAGGAGCAGGGGCAGGCCTCCCTCCTGAGGCCCGACAGGGTGGGAGCCTGTCCTCAGGGCCCCGCCCCAGCCTACCTCCTCGTAAGCCTACCCTGAGCCAGGGTCCTAGGCTCTGACCCGGGCTCTCACCGCCAGGTGAGAACACCCCTGCCCCGTACCACCTCAGGCCTCGTTCAGTCTCTGGGTTCCACACACATCTGGGCCCAGGCCTGGCCATCCCAGGCCCCCTCCTTTGTCCTTATTGATGCCATAGCCAGGCTGGGAGGCTTGCCCAGCCCATTTACAGGTCTGGAAACTGAGGCTCAGAGATGCAGCTCAGAGATGCAGACAGACCCGATGCAGGCAGCAAACCCAGAGCCGACCGGGGCTGCCTTCTCCAGGGTTCAGCCTCCTGGGACCCCTCTGTCACCGCCCAGTCCCCTTGCCCTGCCCGTGGCACTGAGTGCAGCGTGGGGGCGTGCCAGCAGTCACACTGGTGCACGCGGCCTCCTCTCGTGGCCAGGACTGGGGAGCGCATCGCATCGGTGACTAGTGGGACCCCGGGCAGACAGTGCAGTTTATTGGCGTGAGTAGGAGGCGACCTCCCGGATAGAACGGCCAGCCGGGCGCTGCATCCATCTCTCAGTCATCAACAGCAGCCTGGAACCATTCATTGTCCCCGGGAAAGTAATGAATGTGATCATGTGTTTACAACGAGAGCCCATCTGTCAGGGCTGGCTCCCCAGCTGCACCCTGCAGAGGGACACACGGCCCCAGGGCTGCCGGCAGAAAGCAATCGGTGGGGTGGGGCTCCTTTGTCCGCCTGAGGCAGGACCCCACCCCCAAGACCCTGACCTGCAGGACATCTAAGGGTGAGCCGGCACAGCACAGACCTGGCTCTGCCAGGTGCTGACGTGGCTGCTGCTGATGCACCCCATCTGGATGGGGACCAAGGATGGGGCTCAGACAGGGTGACACCTCATGGTCTGCTCTGTCCATGTCTCTGTGATGACTGTACCACTGCCCTGCTCTGGGACCCACCCTCAGGACACAGGCCGCCCACCCACCTGGGACAAAGCGGGAAGACCAGCTCAGCTGCCAACAATGGACCCAGTGTGCCTGAACCTGGGGACACAATGCAGAAGTGGCAGTCAGCCCAGGGCAGGAGTCAGGGAGGGCTTCCTGGAGGAGACAGTGCAAAGACTGAATGGAGACCCAGCAGGAGTTTACCAGGCGAGGAAGCAGGATCCAGCACAAATCTGTGCACAAAGGCCATGAGTTGAGAGGAAGTGAGCTGACAAAGATTCGTCGTGGCCGGGCCCAAAGGTGGCCATCCCTACTCCCCAACTATGCCCCCTCGAAAGGGATTTGCTTCTCCAAAATGCATCAAATAGGGCTGACAGAGGCTGGTTGCAGGCACAGCTCTCCAGCCTGACAGCCCGAGTTTAACTCTGTGTCCTGGTACATGTTCGCTGTGCGACCTGAGGGAGGTTACCCCACCTCTCTGTAGTTCAGTTTCTCCCCCGTGAGAGGGCTAACCCTCCACGGGGTAGTGGTGAGGATTCAGACATCAGTCCTGTGAGACGCAACAACTCTCGGTGCCGCGGACACTCAGCGTTACGCTCACAGCGCTGGTCCTTCCTGGGCACGGGGGCATCGCGTGGGAGGGCCTGCACTGCTCGGTCAGGGCAGTTGTGTATCCAGTCACAGCAGGAAAGCCAACGCCGCCGCCGAGCCTGGGCTGTGGGTGCCCCTGAAGCTGCGTCTCTGAAAGCACACCAGGGCCCGACGCGGGATGGCGAGCCTTTCCTGGGCTCTCTCTGTGCTGGAGCTTGGGTTGGAACAGTCTCCGTATCACCGCCCTGAGGAGCCCCGGGCACAGCTGGGAGGCAGCCTGTGGGGGCTAATGAGGCTCGCAAGGAGCAGCTCGCATGACCCGATGCCCAGACCCTGCCATGCGCCCTTACTTGGCCAAGTCATCCTTCATCTGACAAGGAGTGAGAGACACAAGGGGAGAGCACCCTGGCTTACCCAGGCGGGCTCTAAATCCAAGGACGGGGGTCATTGTAGGAGAAAGTGGAGCTGCCCGCAGAGAGAAGGCCATGGGTAGATGGCAGGGGTTGCAGCCCCAGCCCTGGAAGGCCTGGAGTCCTCAGAAACTGAAGGCAGCAGGAGGATCGGTCCTCTGGGCCCACAGAGGATGCCAGCCCTGCCGACACCTTGGCTTGGACAGACCTCCGAGAGAATACACTTCTGCTGTTCTAAGCAGCCCGGCTGATGGTGACTTTTACTGCGGCCACAGGGCGTGAGCGCGGCCATGAAGGGGGCAGCTGTGTGGAGCCACGCTGATATTCAGTCGGGCCTGCCCGGGGCGATGGCCTGTATCTGCCATCCTCCCTGGGCTGCCAGGGGCCACATTATCGCCCAGTGCCTTCGTGGGGACCCAGTTGACAGAGGAAACAGCAGTTACTGACAGAGGAAACCCTCCCTGGCCAGATCAGTCTGGGGACATGGAGGAGGCACCCTGACCCAGCTCTAGGCAGGGAAGAAGTCCTCATGGGGGATGTTCTGGGCCCTTCTACCTGTTCTTGGGTTTTATGAACTAGAAAATACAAAGTCGTTCAGTGTTCCCCTGCCTGCCTGGGTCTCCCTGTATCTCTAGACCACACCGACAGAGGACACGCACCATCATTTGGTGTGTTTGTGGCTGCTCCAAGGCCAGCCCGGAGGGACTCATCAAACAGTGTGCAGCCACCCCCCACACCCCCCCACACACACGTATGTGTCTCCTCTACAGATGTGCACACGCTCACCCTGTCCTCGGGACAGACACACTCACACGTTCGCTCACACACACCCGTGTCCCCTACACAGACACACACTCACACACTTACGCATGCACACCCCCGTCGTCCAGCTCCAGACAGCTCCAGTGTCCTGTGGATGGAGGGGTCTGGAGGGAGTTCCAGGCTCCTGTGACGAGGGGCTGTGGGTCCCTGCAGGGCCCAGGCTTGGAGCCATTTCTCACTAGGAATCTGGACTCCAGGCCAGGGACCCCATTCCTGGCCATCAAGTCTAGAGGGTGAGACATGGGTGAGAGAAGGGGCTGTCACTCCCAGGACCATCCTGAAGCTGCCTCTGGGGAGGTGAGGAGGACCCCCAGACAGCAGCATCCACGCAGCCCATGCAGCCACGGCACTGTGCGGGTGTAGCTCTGCCCGACTCACGGAACGTCCTTGAGAAGCCAGGAGGCGAGTGCAGTGCGGCCACTGGGCTTCTAGCTCCGCCTGCCCCTATCAGTAAGACCGGGCAAGTCCCAGGGAAGAGCCTCCCCTCCCATGTCCATGCCTCACACCCATCCAATGGAGTCGGCCTCCATCTCTGAGCGTCTAGCTCGTAAGGATAACGACAATCCCACCTCTACCTGTGGGAGGCAGAATAATGCCCCCTGCCCCCAAAGGTCCACGTCTTCATCGCTGGAGCCTATGAACATGGCCTTCCTGGCCACAGGGGACTTTCCGTATATAATCAAGGACCTTAAGAGAGAAGTTGGCCTGGATGGCCTGGGTGGGCCCAGGGTGTTCACAGAGGCCTTCAAGGTAGAAGGAAGAGGCAGAAGAGGCGAGGCAGAAGGAGACGTGCATGCGCAAGGTAGACAAAGGCAGACCAGGATGCCGGCGGCCTGTAGGAGGCGGGAAGCAGGGACACAGATTCTGCCCTCGGGCCTCCAGCGGGAGCCAGCCCTGGCTGTACCTTGATTTCTAGCCAGTGAGACACAGGTCCGAATTCTACAGAACTACGAGACCACATTGTGCTGTTTGAAGGCACTGAGTTGGGGATCGTTTATTACAGCAGCCGCAGGAAGTCGGACGGGTTGTGACCCCTTTAAGGGAGGTGTTGCTGTGCCCAGTGCCAAAAAATGTGGAGTTGGTTTGGGATTCATAGAGGCTGAAAGAATTTTGAAGAGCATGATAGGAGCAGCCTTGACTGCCTTGGACAAACTGCCAGCAGAAGAGTGGGCATTAGAGGACCGCAGGTGAGGAGTCGGAAGGAAACGAGGAGCACGCCATTGCCAAGTGGCAGGCGCGACCTGTGTTACGGAGTGGCAGACAGCCCATCTGAACTGCGTCCTGCGCGTCCGTGGGACACAGAGCTCTCACTGCCAGACTGGGCGATTTACAAAGTGCAGGGAGTGGGGCCTGGTTTCTCCTTGCTGCTCGTAGAAAAAGGAGGCAGGAAAGAAATAGAGGAAGAAACTGTTCAACCAGAAGGACCCCGAGTCCGTCGATGGGAAATCCCCAGCCTGGGCAGGTTACAAGACGCTCCCGTGAAGAGCCCCACTGTGAAGACAGGAGTCTTTCTAGAAAAGAAAGCACCAGCGTGGCTGATGATCTTAGTGATCAGAAAGATCAAAGGGCCAGATATTCACTCATGCAATAAGCTCTTGGAAGAATCCGGCAAGTTATTCATGTCCCCTCTTAGTCATCTGAGCAGAAGCCAAAAATAGAGATGGAGTTACCCAGGGAGATCGGTGGAACGGCCTTTCATCCAATGGAGTGAACCCCTGCGACATCAACAGGAGACCTACAGGGTCCCCGAGAATGTTCTATTAGCAGAAGCACTGTCAGCTGAGACAAGAAACCGAGAGAGGCTAAACGGAAGGCGACAGCCAGATCGCCAACATTCCACAGGCCAAGCTCAGAACAGATCAGACTGGTCCACTGCGAACGTGTGCTCCCCTTCGTGAAAGAGAAGGGATGACCCAGGGGCCAGAGCTGCCAGCCAGGATTGTTCCTGAGCCTGGAACCCTGACGGAGACCTCTCAGCTGGATTTCAAAATTGCTTGACAGCAGTGAGTCCTATTTTCTCTCCGTCTGTCCATCTGGGGACTGGAATATCTACAACCATTATCCCGCACCCGTCCTAACATCGTATTTCGGAAGCGTTGTGTTTTGTTGTCTAGTTTCACAGGCCCACAGGTGGATTCTGCCTAGAGCTCACCCGTCTGCTTTAGACGAGGTAGATAACGAGATTGGGGACTTTTGAGCTGCTGAGGCTTAGACAAGATTTTTGACTCTGAATTAATGTTGTCATGAGATGAGATTGGGGGTGCCTTGGGATGGGGTGAATGCATTTCGCATGAAGGACTGAAGTGTATCCTTGAAGGAGACACATATCCCAGTGCCCCAAATCTCATCTGTACTTTCGGTTACATGGAAAGGGGCCAGACAGTCGCAGGTGGGATTGGACTGCTATGAGCAGGTAGGAAGACCTCAGGGTACCCATGGGCCAGTGTCTTCACTGGGGTTATTCAATGTGGAAGGGGGAGGCAGAAGAAACGGGTCAGAGAGAAGACACGAGCCCACAGAAGGGGGCCAGAGGGGTGCTGCTGCTGGCTTTGAGGATGAAGGAAAGGGGCCGGAAGCCAAAGAACACGGGCAGCCTCTCAACACTGGAAAAAGTAAGGCAGTGGGTTCTTCCCTGGAGCCTGGGGGAAGGATTGCAATTCCATCCACACTGGATATTAGCCCAGTGAGACCTGTCCCTTCCTCTGCCCTCCAGAACTGTAAGATGGTGAGTTTGTACTGCCCGAAGCCACTAAGTCTGTGGTACTCTGTTATTGCAGCCATGGGGACCCCACCCACCACCCACCACCCATTCTCCCACCCATTCCAGGTGGAGCACTGTGCGCCAAGTACTTGGCAGACCTGTGCTGTGAAGGTCGTCAAACTGACCTCCAGGGGCTGTAAGCATCTAACGAGTTGACATGTGTTAAACTCACTGCTTCCACATAAAAGGCACTTAGTAACTGTATTACGATTGTCATCATTATCATTTTTAGCTCTGGAGGTTTAGGTGGATTATATAATCTCCAACTCTTAGCTTCCCACGGCTCCTTGTGGGAAATGCATGCTGCAAATAGAGGGGTTGACACAGCTCTGGCTTCTGCCTGTTCATGCCTCGGTGGGTCCCAGAAATGTTGGCCTAAGCCCCTCACTCACCTCAGTGCAAAGGGACTTGTAGACAAAGGTCATGCCCAGGCAGGAACCAGATGAAGTGGCCGAGATTTGCTCATTTCTTATGTGGCCAGCTTCATGCCCATTCGCAGGTGTGTTTGGGTCTCTCCACGGGCCTCACAGGAAGCCTGAAGGAAGGGAGAACGACCAGGCCTGGACAACGAAGGCCAAACAGAGCCCTGTCCAGGCATGCTGGCTGAGCCTGGGCCCGCCGGCCATAACACTTGGCGTTTTCTGTGGGCACTGAGCTGACAGCATGCCCAGTGGAAAGCCCAGAGGTGATTCCACCGTCCAGGACCTGCAGGCCCAGTAGCACCAGAGGCACAGGAGACCCTGAACTCTGGGTCAGGGGCTCCAGGGCGGGGCGGTGACTCTATGCACAGGCATGTCAGAGGACCAGGGCTGTCTCACTGTCTGATGGCTGAAGTCGGGGCCTGGGACAGCTCAGTGCTACGAACTTCACTCAGGCTTCGGACCCAGGTCGAACCAGCTCCCAGCACAGGCCAGAGATGGCCCTCGCCTCTCCGGCTGCACGCTCCTCTAGGACGTGCCTCGGCGCGTGAGAGTGAGATGAGGCGTGAGCACGCAGCAGGTGCAGGCGCTGGCTGGGCGCTCGGGCGTCTGAGACTTCAGGCCGTGTTGTACGACCCTCCTTGTGCTTCGTCCCAGGTCAGAGGGGTGAAAGGAGTCTTCTTAGCAAACCAGAAGATCGATGGGAAGGTGACGACGCGCATCACCTACAACAAGGGCCGCGACTGGGATTACCTGAGGCCGCCCAGCGCGGACATGAACGGGAAGCCGACTGACTGTAAGCCTGTAAGTACACCTGCTCACGTCGGCACCTCCAGGTGGGCGAGGGGCATCAGGACAGGGCCCAGGGCAGAGGTGGGCGTGTCTGAGAAGGACCACCCGAGACACTAAAACCACTGTTAGTGCCAGCTCCCGAGGCGACGGTCAGGAAACTGCCGCTCGCAGAGGCATGAACGAGAGGGAAGACGGAAGCGTATCGCTTGGCCTGTGCATAAAATCACTGAGTAAGCCACTCCTGACAGCAGCCACTTACCCTCCGAGCTGCACCTGTGGTGGGCGAGCGGGGAGGGCTCGGTCCCACATCTGGGAGCCGCCTGATTCGCTTGGTCTCTACTTCGTGCATCCTGTGTCCTCCTAGATCCAGCCCAGAGGGGCTGCTGTGGTAGCGGGGTGCCGGCAGATACATGGAGACAGGCGAGCACGTTCCAGGCCTGCTCATACACAGTGGCCCATGAGAGGGGTCGGGAAGGCAGACGCGACCCTTGAAGTAGATTTGTTTCTACTCTGCCACCGAAGGCAGCACCCCACCCCCGCAGTCTGCACCCCACTCCCGCAGTCCGCGCAGAGCTGACCCGAATGTGCTGAGTGCAAAAGCCGGCTCTGCCCTCCCGGGTGCCTCTTCACGTGGGTACAAGTGTAGAGGTTCTGAGTCCCTCGACCACCTAGTGCAGGTGCAGAGATGTCCCCAGCTCTTGTGCAGCTCTGGGGCTGCAGTTGGTGCCCGGGCCCATGTCAGGAGGCCGGGAGGCAGGATGCGGCGGGCCCTGGCCACCCCTGGCTCTGGATCAGGGGCACACGCAATGCCAGCAGCTCAAGGAGGGAAGAGGCTGAATGGTGTGCCCAGGCTGCCACCCCCCCACCCCAAGGACCCCACTGTTCCCGAGGCCTCTCTCCTGCATACCAAAGGGAACTGGCCTGCCACCTGCAGCCCTGACCGTCCCAGCAGCTGGCCTGCTCAGGGTTGAGGAAGGGCCCAGCGTTGGGGCTGCACAGGCCTGTGGTCTCCGCACTCCCACTACTGTGTGGGCTTGGCCAAATCAACCAACGTCTCTGAGCCTCTGCTGAAAACAGAAGGAAGATGATAGCGACCCCTTGTGATGTTGTGGCAAGGATAAAGTGGAATGACACAGAGTCCCGTCACAGTCCCTGGCACAGAGCAAACAGGCAAGGGAGAGCCGATCCTTTCCTCTTCAGACCTCTTTCCTTCTCACACCGTGAGGCCTAGGGTGCCTGTCCCCTTTCCTCGCCCATCAAACTCCTATTGATTCTTGAAAACCCTACCCATATGTCCCTTCCACTGAGAGACCTTCACTGGGCATACTCGTCTACCTCCCATTGTCAAAGGCAGGGGCCACATACTGGAGTGCCCAACCCCAATATCGTCCACTTCAGTTTCATGACATATGAAGTAGAAAGAACAGCAGTGCCTATGTCCCAGGGCATCCATCCCACAGATATGCGTGAGCACCTGCCGTGTGCCAGGCCCTGCTCTGGGTGTTCAGAACACGACAATCAACAAAACAGAAAACATTCCTGCCTCGGTGGGACTGGCTGAGGGGCCGCCATCCTGAAAGGTCCAGGAAACCGTGGCCCCCGAGAGCCGGGGGCTGGGGGTGGGCTCCGCAGTCCCCACAGCAACCTCCTCTCGGTGGGCATAGCCCTTGCTCTGAGCCCGAGGCCGAGCCTAGATGCCCACTGACTTCCCCTCGAGGGCTGCCCTCGGCCTCTGCACAACCCTCCCCCGTTGATAACGGAGGATAATAACACCTGTCGACCTGCGTGGAGAATTAATTACCTGTCGTTTGTAAAAACCCTTCCGAGAACAGAATTGCTGTGAGAGGGCGAGTTTTTGTGTCGTCATCGGCAAAGCTAAGCCATATTAATCTGTCAAAGCAAGTTCTCACTAAGAAGAGAGTCTTGTCCGCAATTATGCAGCTCAGTGAGGAGATAACCTTTGCGAGATTTATGTCCCGGCCTTAAAATAATAAAAATAGGAGCAAACTGGTGGGGTGCACGGCCCCAGGCAGGCACGCGGGATCCCAACGGAGCCAGAGGAAATGGAGAAAAAAGTACGGTGGACGCCCAGTTGGATGCAAAACACATCAAACTGAAGCTCGAGAAGCTGGTTACCCAGTGGGTGGCCTCCGCAGCACCGTGAAGGGCCGAATCCGGGCCTAGGACAGCGCGGCCACTCACAGGGCCTGCTGACTGTCCGTCACTCAGCCTCTTCATCGAGAGGACACAGTGCATTTCAGGGGGTATTCCTCATAAAAGTGACTCTGGCTTCTTGCAGAACACCGGGGAAAACTGTATAGAAAGCGAAGTAAGAGGCGACTGTAATCTCGTCACCCGGACAGCATCCCTGGGTATTTTGCTTTACAAGTTTTAGCTTTTCCAAGTGCCTCCGTGGGATCCTAACACGGGACTTTCCAGCCTCCTAGCCTTCTCTTAACTCTGCTCGTGAACCTTTTCTTGGGCTACCGACTGGCCGGCTCGGTCTGGGCATGTCTCCTTGCAGGAACTGGACAATGAGGGGCCTTTGTTGCCAGTGAGTGACGTGAGCAGATCGGCTTTGCGGTAGTGAATCTTGAGGATGGTTTTGCATCTGCACTTCTTGGATTCAGCCTACTAGCCGATCCATTCTATAGCCCTGGTAACTCTCGCTAGATAGGGGCTGAGGCAAGGGCTGGGCCCAGGTGGCTGGCGACACAGCTCCTTCCCCTCTGTGCATCTGGTAGTCTCTGGTGAAGAACTGGACCTTCCTTAGCTGCTCTGTGTGCAAGGGGACAGTGAAGAGGGTGTCTTAGGGACAGCTCTGACCTCTCCAGCCCTGTGGGGGCTTGGTCCCACCTCTTTGAGCACCAGAGCGTTCAGCACTGACTCCATGGCACTAGCCTGCCCGTGGGGTCTCCAGCCCTCACTGTGGGTGCCCTCAGAGGACACGCCCATGTCTGATCACGTGCCCCCTGAGAGGCGCTCTGGTGCGCTTGGACTCGCTGTCCCATCACCTTTGCAGGGTGTCCCCGTGCTCTGATCAACCCAGCTTGCCCTTTCTTTATTCACTCGGCCAGGCTCCCTCTGGAGGGCATGTGGAGGCCTCGTCTCCAGCTGCCAGATGCCACAGAGTACACTCAGCTGCTCCAGGACTGGCAGGGCCAAAAGGGACTGCAGAGGGACTGCAGCTCTGCCTGTGTCTGCCAGCGTCCTGTGGGCCACAGCTGGCCTCAGGGATCCCTGAAGAGTCTTCTGCCTCTGACCTGATAAATGCTGAGCAACCAGGACAGGCCACAGCGCAGGGGCAGGGGAAGAGCAGGCCTATACGTACTCTGCTCATGGCACGTCCAGACAGTGATGGGACGTGCTCCGCGTGTGGGAAGGCTGATGACAGCCCAGGAGACCAGCCAGGTGCTCGGCCACTCCAGACCTCACCTGGCTCTCCAGGAAACCTAGGGCACCAGGTAGGCTGTGCACAGTGGCCTGTAGTGGGCGTGCTGTCAGGGAGGACTCCCGTGCAGGATCCTTGCCAAGGATCCTGCTTCCCCTGACTGGAGCTCACCTGCACCACGGAGGCCCCGCTCACCTACAGAGACCACTGGCTCTCCCTCCCCTGCTGGCCTCTCTACCTTTGTGGCTATCCATCCAGGTGGACAGGAGAACAGACTGAAGGGTCTCACCACAGGAATTGATGCATCGATCTGCTTTTCGAAGCAATCAGGAGAAATCTGTTGAAATGGGCACTGTTTTAACATTTCATGGGGTTTCAGTGGGGCTGGTTTGTTCCGATTCAATCCAAGTGTTCCCAGATTGGGGGACAGGGCTCTTCCCTAGGGTGACACAGTGACTACGCTTCTGTCAGCCTGGGGTCCTGCCGTCTTCATCCCAGACTCCCTAGGTCCCCCTGGGGATATGCCCGGCCTGCATTCATCTTCAGAGGTGGACCTCTGTGGAGAGCAGAAGGCATTCTTTCCGCTGAGCCTGTCACCTCTTATTTCCGTGTTCTGTTTGTTTCTGTAACAGCTTTAGTGATGTGTAATTCACTTGCCATGGGATTCGCCCACCTAGAGTGGTTGTTAGCACATTCACAGGGCTGTGCATCGTCACCACAGTCCATTTTAGGACATCGGTGTCACCCTGGAAGGAGACCCCGTGCCCTTAGCTATCATCCTCCTCTCCCATCACTCCAGCCCCTGGCGGCCACTAGCGTGCTTTCTGTCGCTACGTATCTCTGGACAGTTTCCGTGAATGGAATCGTGCAGCATGTAACACGACCAATTTTTTTTTTTTTTTTTTAGGTTTTTGTCATAGGGCACCTGTGCTCAGCAGAGAGGAGAGAAACAGAGAGAGGGGAAGTGAGAAATCACCCCAGGGGGATGGCCATGCTGCAGTCCTTTCTCCTCCATTCTCCTCTCAGGATTTGGAGCCCATGGGATTCGCCCACCTAGAGTGGTTGTTAGCACATTCACAGGGCTGTGCATCGTCACCACAGTCCATTTTAGGACATCGGTGTCACCCTGGAAGGAGACCCCGTGCCCTTAGCTATCCTCCTCCCCCCCCACCCCCCCAGCCCCTGGCGGCCACTAGCGTGCTTTCTGTCGCTACGTATCTCTGGACAGTTTCCGTGAATGGAATCGTGCAGCATGTAACACGACCAATTTTTTTTTTTTTTTTTAGGTTTTTGTCATAGGGCACCTGTGCTCAGCAGAGAGGAGAGAAACAGAGAGAGGGGAAGTGAGAAATCACCCCAGGGGGATGGCCATGCTGCAGTCCTTTCTCCTCCATTCTCCTCTCAGGATTTGGAGCACACTCGCACACACACCTGGAATATTTTTCAAGCCACCAGCTCTGAGATTTGAACCATGGTCACTTGCTAGCACCATGCAACTAATTTTTTAAAGTTTATTTTATTTATAGTAGGGTGTGTGTACGTGCATGAGAAAGAGAGAGGGGTGCATGCAGTAGGGTCCCGTTACACTGTGACCCCCTTTCCACAGCCCTCCAGCTCCTCAGTCTCGGATGCATGCTCACAAGCCCTGCGTCTTTTCAGATCAATGCACGGATCTGAGTCCACAGTCAGCATGCGGCTTCTAGCGCTGCGGTTCAGTTTGCTATGAACTGCATCACCAGGCTGGGGACAAATAGAGCCCATTGGCCAGTTAGGGCCACCACCCCGTGGCAGATGATTTAGATCAACGTCCAACTTATCGAATGCTTTCATTTTTAACGTAAGATAATTGTGCAAAATATTCTTCAGTCCATGGGCCAGAAGAAAGTGTCGTAGAACACATAATGAACAGAGAAGCCTCTCTCACGTAGATTTGGTGGATGATGTAATTCAGACACGACAGTCAAGTTCTGGAATGACCTCCTATGGGGTGTGTGGCAGGCATCACCGGCTCCATTTCGCAGATGAGGAAACTGAGGTCTTAAGTCGCTCAGAATATGAGTGGCTTCTATTAAGTTAGAATATGAATCTCTGGATACCCAATTCTAGGGTATTCCTAAATTGAGGATTAAAAAAAAAAAAAAAACTAAAGAGGCCAAAGGAAATGTTTACCTTTCTTTTTATTTTTAATTATCATTTATTTTTTATATTTTTACCATAGGGCATGTGTTCTTGCTGGAGAGGAGAGAGACAGAGAGAGCAAGCTAGTGAGAAATGACCCCATGCCCCCAGTGGAATGGCCATGCCGCAGTCCCTTCTCCTCCATTCTCCTCTTGGGATTTTGGACATGTATGTACACATGCCTGGCATCATTTTTAAGCTGCCGGGTCTGAGACCCAAACTGTGGTTGGCCATGTGGGTGTCAGCGTGTCAGCACCTTATCTACCACATCATCTGCTGGCCCCCGCCTTCTTCCAAGTAAGCAGTTAGGTGGCATCTGGTCCGGGGGAAAGCTTAGCCCTGGCTCCCCTCCCAGAAGCTGTGCTGCATTGACCCAGCAACCCTGTGAAGCAGAGGTCATTGCCTCGTCTCACAGAGGAAGAAGCAAGAGGCACCCAGTGTTTTTCTCAAGGCCACAGAGCCTTTAAGAAGAGATACAAGGATTCTGAGCCCTGAGCTTCTGTGACCAGGCCTGAGGACACCCCTCTTCTCTCGCCCTGTGGGATTCTCTGAACTGGGGAGACCTGCAAGGCGGGCCACAGAGTTTTACCCTGCAAACCCTGTGGTGCCCATTGGTTCGGTAGTCTCTGGTGGAACTCCTGTTCATTAAGGAAGGCTGGGCCAGCCAGACCCCTGACCTAGCATCTCAGGCAGCAGGAAGGACAGAGAAATGGGAAGGGGGCTCTAGAGCCAGAACCCTGCAACTCTAACACACCTCACTTGTCCCCTGTCTATAAAAAGAGGAGGTGAATTGTGGCTGTCTTCTGAAGCCTGAGCTACTGTGGTCACATGTGAGGCCCCCAATAAAGGCTCCAGGAATCACATCTCTTGGTCTGTACTGGAGGGAGCCAGGCTGGGAGGCCCACCCTTGACGAAGGCCCCCTGAATGTAGCTGGAGTAGAGGCACTGCACCCAGATGCTGCAGGGGGCTCTGATCTGGGTCAGAGGATTGGCTGATCATCCCAGGACCTTGCTGTCCCCTGCTCACCTGCCACCACCTCCCAGGCCATCTGGCAAAGCACCCACTGAAGCCATTATTGGCCTCTACCACTTCACCTAGAGGTCAGCCCAAGAGCCAGGTTCCCACTTTCCACCCACCCCTCCAAGGCACTCCTGACCCTGCTCTCCCCCTCTACAACCCCCAGGGTGCATTTGGCCTCAGGCCTAGTTTTTCTAAGGACACTACTACTGAAGTGCTGACCGTTGCTTCTTTCTCTCCTCCTTGTAGCCGGACTGCCACCTGCACCTGCACCTGCGCTGGGCAGACAACCCCTATGTCTCGGGTACTGTGCACACCAAGGACACTGCCCCAGGCCTCATTATGGGTGCAGGTAGGTGCTGCCAGTGTACTTGCCTGTCATGCATTCAAAGGAAACTCCATTCTCAAGGGTAAACATTGATGGCCATCTGCCTGAGGCCATGATGGGGCCATTAGAGGGCAATGTCACCTCATCTATAGGAAGTTCAACTCTCGGGGTAAACCACAAGGGATGAGAGCATGGTCTAGGGTGTGCATGATAGGTATTGGCTGAAGAGAAGGATGGCTATATGGAAGGATAGAAGGGTGGAAGGATGGATGGATAGATGGAAAGATATATGGATGGAAGGATGGATAGCTAGAACAATGGATGGAAGGATGGGTAGATAGAAAGATGGATAGATAGAAGGGTAGGGAGAGCTAGAAGGATGGATAGATGGAAGATGAATGGATGGAAGAGTAGATGGCTAGGAGGATGGATGGATGGGAGGATGGATAGGTAGAAAGATGGATGGATGGAAGGATGGAGAGATAGGAGGATGGATAGAAGGAAGGATGAATGGATGGAAGGATAGATGGATGGGAGGATGGATGGATGGACGGATGGATGGATGGGTGAATAGAAGGAAGGTAGGTAGATGCAGTAGATGGAAAGATGGATGGGAGGATGGATGGCTAGTAGGTGGATGTAAGGTGGAGGCTGGATAATAGATGAATGATGGATGAATGATGGATTGATGGATAATTTGTATCATGGTAGACATTTATTAGTGCCTGAAGAAAGTCCTAATTTAGTAGGAGAGAGAGATATGTATACAACTAGCATCATTTTAAAAACCAAAATTATGGGACCAACAAGCAGCATGGTGGTTAAGGTGCTGGATCCCACATGGCCAATTCCGTGGTTTGACTCCTGGACCTGATAGTTTGGAAGACACACTGAGCGCACGTGCATGTGTGCCCAAAATACCAAGGGGAGAGTAGAAGAGACGGGAATTGTGGCATGGCCATCTTCCTTAGGGGTAATTTCTCACTTTCTCTCTCCGTCCTTCCCCCCTGGTGAGTGCATGTGCCCCATGGTAAAAGTCAAAAAGAAAGAAAGAAAATAAATAAAATTATAATGCATGGATGTAGCTGCTTCCCCCACTAAACTAGATCTTTCTTCAGGGATCATTAAGTGTGTGCCTACTGAGTAATACCATAAAGATTTATTTGAGTTTGAAAAATCATTCAAAATTGAAAGCAAGGCCACCTACCTAAGGCTACTTGATTACCCCTTTGTAGATGGGGTAAGTGACAGGTCATGTCCCCTGTCCTCTTTTCTTTTCTTTTCTTTTCTTTTCTTTTCTTTGGAGAGGTTTTTTGCTATAGGGTGCGTGCGCTCGCCAGACAGACAGAGAGAGACAGATAGAGACAGAGAGATAGAAATCACCCCCCAGAGGGGATGGCTGGTCCCTCTCATGGCTTTCTCAACCCAGGACCCTGTCCCTCTATTTGTCCAGCACCATCTGCCACACAGAGGAGGGCTGGGGGTCAAAGTTCAGCTGGATGTTAGCCCCAGACTCTGAGCTGGATGCCACACCCAGCCCTCCATCCCACATCTCAGCACAAGGCTCAGGCCTAGCCCAGGGTTAGCCCTCCAAGACCGTGTATTTAAGTTGCATCACTGTGGGACCAGCAGTTAGTGTAATGGCTATGTCGCTGGACTCCCACGTAGTTGACCGTGGTTCGAGTCCCGGACCCGGTGGCTTGAACTCAAGCCGGGTGCGGGGGCGTGCGTGCCCAAGATCACAAGAGGAGAATGGAGGAGAAGGGATTGCGGTGTAGCCATCCCCCCTGGGGGGTGATTTCTCACTTTCTGTCTCTCTGTCTCTCTCTGTCTGTCTGGCGAGCACATGTGCCCTATAGCAAAAACCTCTCAAAAAAAAAAAAAAAAGTTGCATCACTGTAAATGGCTGCAACCTCAAATTGGTGACCAAAGTAAGAGAGACACCATTTCAAGTGTTTCTACTGCTCAGAGGCCTTGAAAGCCCAGGATGAATGTTCCGGTCTCCAAGAGCACTCCGTGCAGTGTGGAATTGCCCGTTGTCATGCAGAAAACTGGGACTGTCCACGATGCGCGGTGGAGAGCTTGTGGGACTGCAGCCTCTCTCCCTTCCTCCCACTGTCCCTCTGAGGGCGGATGCTACATTCAGATTTCATTCTGCTGTTTTTTAACGCTGGCCACAGCTTTCCCCTAAAAACAGTATCTTCACGTGATGTGGGCCAGTTGATGTATAAATGTTTTACTTCCTCCTCTGGCCCTGAGCTGCTGCTGGGAGCAGGAGAGGGAGGTGGGCGAGCCGGCTCCTTGAGGCACTGGGGCAGTGGCTGCCAGGAGACCGCTGCTTCACACTGTCTGACCCTACACCACCCACTGGCCCGGCGCACATGGGGCCAGGGGACTGCATTGCCAAGATGGCCAGGGTGATGACCGTGTGTTTCCACAGGGTCACGCCCCTGCTCTGCCTGCCATCCATTATCAAATTCTACCGCTGAGGCAGGGGGCAAGTTATAAGGCCCAGGCTCTGGGCCTCAAATTCTGGGCCCTTGTGCATCTCCCAAACTTCACTGAGCCTCAGTTTCCTTGTCTGCAAACGGAGAGGACAAAATTTCCACTGTAAGGACGACGTGGAGAGGGATTAGGTGGAAAATGTCAAAGCCAGGCATTCCAATAAATTACTTTCATTTGAATAGTGACCAGGCGTGCCCCATGCCAGGTGCTGTGCCAGGGTCCTAGAGATGAGGCTAGATGGGACTCAGCCTCTGGTCTTGGGGGTGCATGGAGGATCAAAGGGAGGGGAGCATATGGGACCTGGCACCAAGTCCCTGCGAGATGCCCCAGTATAATGCGCCACCTGGGGCAAAAGGTGAGACGGCCAGACCTGCAGCCCCTGCCGAGCAGACCCACAGGGAAGGCGTTCCAGGGAGAGGGCTGGTACGTGCAAGGCTGCGGAGGTGGAGAGACTAGCACTGGGGTCCATCTCAGGGTCAGATAGATACACCCCGGCTATTGGAGGCCTGGCTTCGGGTCCAACCAGCAGGGCCAGACCTGTGAGGGATCCAGAGGGTGGGGCCATGAGTCCAGTTAAGAAGGCAAAAGGATAGATTCAAGAAGCAAAGACAAGCGCCCTGGCTTCTAACCAGCAGGGCAGAGAACCTGGAGGTAGACCTCGCCGTGACCGAGGATGCTGGAAGGGGACCTTCCTGAGGAAGCATGGTGGGGGAGTACGGGACAGCCAGCTTCCTCGTACACTCTCCTGGTAGAGTAACCCGCTGCACGGCCTCCTCAATTCCTCAGCTTTGTGCTTTCCTCCTTTCGCTAGACTAGGGTTTGGGTCTTCGTGGTGGTTTAACCTCCTGGGAGACAAACACTTCCCTGCCCTAGACCTCCAGGGGAACCCTCTGCAGCCAGCATGGCCCATGGCCAGCTGGCTCCTGCCTCCCGGCCTCTGCCTGCTGTGCACCGCCCCAGAGTCTCCTCCCACTCCTGCTCCTGCGCCTCATCCAGGAAGCTAAAAGATGCAGAGCAGGTGCCCAGACGCACCTGCTCATCAGAATCTCCTGGGGGTCTCTGAAGTCCCTGGAGGCAGGGCCCTGGATCTGCATTGCTAACAGGCTTAGTGAGTCCTGAGGAGGCAGGAACCCCTGATGGTCAGGAAGCCTGGTGCTTAGGGCCTAGGGTAACTCCAAACGTTAGGAGCTCTATGGTCTGGAATGGGCTCTATGCCTCCCTGACCCTCGGTTTCTCCATCTGTCAAATGGGGACAGTCTCTCAGCCTTGAGTGCACTAGGAGGAAGGTCTGGTGTGCACGGAGCAGTGCTCAGGCAGCCCCTCCTCCCCCACCATACTCGGTGTCCTGATCCTGGTCTGCGTCATGGCCACTCACCCCTGTCCCTGTGGAGATGGCAGGTGCTTTGCTCTCACTGGCCCTGGCAGAGGGGGCTGACATCTACCTCAGAAAGCCTCGAGGGAGACATTTCGGGAGCTGGCAGGACTCCAGCCCACTCCATGCTGAGACCCTGGGAGCATTGGCCATGGGATGGAGGCCCCTCCTGTGAAGGAGCCAGGTGCCGGCCTGGCTCTCCCTGGAGTCTCTGCCACTGTGTCCTGGCTGCTCGGGCCCAGCAAGCTCAGGCTATGCGCAGAGGTGAAGGCAGAAGCCTATGACCTGGCTGAGGGTCCTGGACTGGGTCCAACGATGACCACAGCCCTGTGACACGCCCCAGCCCTCTGCAGCTGGGAAGACAGGTGGTGGCCCCAAGGGCCAGAGAGGAGTTGCTGCCCTAGTGGGTGCTGTCCTAGTAGGTGCTCCCTGGGCGACAGGCTGCAGGGTCTCCAGGCCCGTTGTCCTCCTCAGGAAGTGCCTAGGGTGGATGGCAGCTGTTGCTTCACTCTGTTCTGGCCCTGGGACCTTCAGAGGGAGGAGGGAGAGGAGAAGCTCTCATTCAGTGAGAGCTTACTGTGTATCAGGGTCTGGAACCCCAAGGCGGAGTGGGGAGGGAGGAGGCGGGGAGTGGAGCTCAGTGCATGTAACCCCCACTCCAGAACAGCAGGATGGAGATGCACTGGGGAAGCCCCTCCCGTCATCCCCTCATCCCACCCTTGTGCCTCAGTTTCCCCTCCATAAAACAAGGGTATCGGCCTCTGTGTTCTCTGTGGGCCTTCCTCTCTGACAGCCTCTGGACACGTCTGTGAATTTCCCATTTCCCTCCAGTGCCAGGGAGGTGACTGGCAGCCCGACAGTGTTGGTAGAAGGGGCAAGGAAAACAGCATCTCTTAAAAGGCGGACACCCGCGCCACTGAAAGGGCAAAGTGAAATTCGCCTGCTGAGTCGTGCTGACACGCTCGCTGCGCGGCCTTGGCGTTGATGCGCGTGTCCTGGAGTGTCTGTTGGCATCGGGAGTGGAGGGGAGGGGAGGGCGAGCCTGCCCGCCTTCCTCTCTGCCCGCACGTTCCATCCATCCCTTTGCTTCCCTCATCTCATCCCTTCATCAGTCACTGCCCAGCACCTTTTGTTGGCCAGGAATGACGCTCCACAGGAGAAGGTGCAGGCGTGTCAAAGCCCAGCTAAAACACCTGTCACCCTGCCCCACCGTGTGTCCACACCTTTGCCCAGGCTGTCCCTCCTGCCTGGCATGCCCCTTCCCCCGGCCAGGTCAGAGCTGTCTCTCAAGGCTCTGCTTGGAGCTCACTTCCTGCAGGGGTCTCTGAGCATTCCCCTTCATGGGTCCCCACTCCTGGCTTTGTGTCCAGTCACATGGCCACCTTCTCCGCCTGCTAGCTAGAGAGCACTCAGGGGCAAGGTCGTGGTCCGTCTGACTCAGAGTCCCCAGAGCTTAACCTAGAAAGGAGCAGCGTCAGCACTCAGCACACGCGATGAAAGGGGCGAGGATGGAATTAATGAACAAAGGAGACGAGGAGTAGATTGGTTGGAGGATAATAGACTAATGAGGGATGGATGATGGATAACACGGACGGATAAATGGATAAACAAACTGATGAGAGATGAATGGATGGGGAGACAGGCACACAGACACTCTGCCACTCTCAGAACTTCCTGTAACTCAGCTGTGTGGGACGGTCCATCTCCTTTGGAGCTTCCCAGTGACTTCTCAGCTTGTCTCTGGCTGGAATAGAAATGCCACACGTGTAAGGCTTCCAGCAGCAAGTGATGGAACAGTCACCGGGGCCAGGGCTCCGGGGCTCCAGACGAGAGTCCAGAATAGCTGCAGTGTCACAGGTCTCCATCTTCCTGGGGACTTGGACCCCTGTTCTCTGCCATGACCATGGGGGACAGTGGAAGCCTGCCCAGCCTGGCTCGTCAGAAAACCCCTCTGTCCAGAGGCTACTGTGAAAATGTTGGTGCTCTTACATGTGACTGGCGTTCTTGCCACGGGACTCCACGGGCTGTTTCCTTATCCCTAAGATGGGATTGGCTTTGGTTCATGAAGAAAGTTTTTCCCATTCTGACACCACCCACAGATTTAAGTCTGGGCCCCTTAAGAAGGGTCTTCAAGGCTAGTGACTGACCCAGCCAACCTGGTCAGGGGCTCACATGGGCTGGGATGAGGCAGAGCCTCCTGGCTGCAAAGTTGGCTTGGTGCTCACCGCCCTGTCCTTCCAGACTTCCACTCTGCAGGTACTCAGGGAGCGGGCCTGGTCCTTCCAGCCGTCCTCACTTCACCTTCCCGGGGCCTCCCTCCAGTCTCCCTGACACCCAGCCTCCAGGAGCTGACTCGAAATGCAGGCCCTGCTGGCCCGCCCAGCCCACGTCCCTTCTAGCCTGTTCCCCATCACGCTACATCCTTGGGCCATACCTCCAGGTCCTCCGCTCCAGCGGAACCCAGCGGGAGCCACCGAGCTCCTGAGTTTGGCTCTTTGGGCAGAGTTGATCCTCTGTCTACTGCATGGACAGAAGCCCAGGGCCCAAGGCCAGCAGTCACGGTGGGTCTGTGATGCAGGTGTAGACCAGGGCACAGGTAACCCTTGTTCTAGGACTTTCTGGGCTGAGACTGTTGCCCCTGTTTCTTCTGGACCAGGGAACCTGGGCTCTCAGCTGGTGGAGTATAAGGAAGAGATGTACATCACGTCGGACTGCGGCCACACCTGGCGGCAGGTAAGGTGGCGGGGAGGGGCCCCACCTGCTAGGACGCCTAGATGTGACTGTTCTGTCATCCCCTCCCTGCCCCGAGGCTTCAGGGGAGATGTTCCAGGCCACCCTGCCCCCTCTGTCAGCTGGCCCCGGCCTCCCTTAGCAAATGGCGCATCTGTCCTACCGGGCGGGGCTGGCTCAAACTGTCCGGGTGCTGTTCTCACAGTCGCTGGTGGGAGACTACAGAGCTGAGAAGTGTCGTCACACAGTAGAGATGTCATAGGGACGTTGAGGACAGACAATTGATGCCAGGATACAGAGGAGGAGGAGGTCCTGGCCACACAGCAGCTTCCAAGGCTGGGGCTGAGCTCTTTCGGGAGCCTGAGGTTAGGAGGTGGGGGTCCCAGTAACTTCCGGAGTCCTGGCAGGGCAGCTGTGGGGTTGACGGCAGACACGTCAGTAGAGGAAGGTGGTGTGGGACAGGACAAGCGGCTCCTTCAGGCCATGGTGGGTGTGGGTCGCAGTGCCCGGAGAACATCTAGGGGTGATGGTTTGATGGCGCAGTATAATCCAAGAAAAGGCAGGAGTGGAGGAGAGGAGGAAAGGAGGAAGAAAGCTCGTCCTCAGGAAAGGATCCCACACCAGCAGAGCCGGTACAGGGCTCCTCTGGGCTCCAGGCAACCCCACGTGGAGCTCAGGCTCACAGACCACGGGACCATGCCACTGGCCAGCAGCATCCAGGAACAGCGAGGCCAGGGAGGGCGGGCCCTGAGCATCTCTGAGCCCAGCAGAGGGCTCCTGCCTCCTCACTCTGCTTACTCTTTCTGTCCAAGGGAGAGGAGAGGAAAACTAACAACCACAGCAAAAACCCTTCTAGGTTAAAGCTCGTCTGCTCATTTCAGGAAGTGACAGTCTTTGCTTTGAACACTGAAGAAAATGAACTAAACGGTGTGTGCCTCTTTCTCGGGGACTATGTAAGAAGTTGTGCTCCCCACGTCTGAGTACCCCAGCTACAGGCCCCCCCAAGAGACACGCTGGACCAATACATTCATTCCAAGGGTACAAAGTTCACCTGCAGTCTCAGTGTAAGGTCTTGACGCTTTTTCACAACATGCAAGAAGCAAGGAATTTTGAAAAGGGCAAAAGAGATTTATTGTATTATACTATTTCTATTTCACTAAAACTAGTGAAACGTGTCTAAAGTTTCTTAAAGGTCACTATCTGTCCATTTAGTAGAGAAGTTCCCCCTTCCTTAGATGAAATAGACAGGGGTGAAATAGAAGAGGTTTTCTAATTTTCTAAAAACCAGTTGTAAGATATTCATAGCAGTCGCGGCAGCCAAGCCGTCTGCTCAGATTTCAGACTTGGGGCTGTCAGAGGGCAACGGGAGGGTGTCTGTCCAAGCCCTGAGTGCGGGGCTTGGTCTCTGGAGTGCGTACTGCTTTCCTGAACTGGGACGTGTGTGTGTGTGTGTGTGTGTGTGTGTGTGTGTGTGTGTGTGTGTCAAGGGAGGGAGAGAAGCTTGTGCTGGGTTTGGGGAGTTATTGGGAGGAGGAGGAGGAGGAAGAGCAGACCCCCAGGTGGGAGACAGAGGGGGACTAAGCTTAGAGGACAAGCCATGAGTCCAGGGGTTCTGGCTCGTCCATCATTCCAAACTGTCAGGGAGAGATTCGAGGTGTGTCTGAGAGTGGAACTCAGAATGTGACTTACGCATGACAGAGCATGTATTCTTTAACGGACAGGCACAGAATTCCCAAGGTAACCAAGGAAAGCCAGGATACGTTCAAGTTTCCAGCTGGGACTCCGTGTATGGGGGAGGCGGAGAAGGGAGAGGTGGGGTCAGGGTCCTGTGGGTCTTCCCCACCCAGCCCTGCTCCTGGGAGGTGAGCCAGGTGCAGGAGATGTTTGGAGACCCTGCTCCCTGCTGTGGGAGTTGGAAGGCCTGGAGCTCTCTGTCCAGAGTCCCAAGCTAGCAAGAACAGACGTTCTGGGGGCCCTGGACGGCTTGGGGGCGTTCTGCCCATCGTCCTCAAGGAGGAGGGTGTGGGGTCCAGGGTCGGGGTGTGGGGCCTGGGGCCGTGAGTGTGCACACCCTCAGTGCACCTGGTTCCAGCCCTGGGGGAAATTGGGTTCTAGAAGCCAGGCTGAGAAGCCCACTCCTCTTTCACTCTGCCACACCCTTGCGTTCAGTGACCCCCATCTCCTCAGGGGACCCCAAAAGGCAGTAGATAAGGCCCCAACTGGCAAGGGCATGGGGTCTTTTACCACTCAGGGCAGAGGCTTTGCCTGGCAGGTTCAGAGGGAAGTGGGTGGGCACGGGACGGAGATGGGTCTGACGTGCTGTGATGTTCGCCTGTATAGCTTCATGGGCCTGAGGGCCAGGGCCGGGGTACACGTGCTTGGTGAGGGAGCCCGGATTCTCCCAGAACATGCCCTGAGACACGGAGCTCCCTCCCTCCTGGAGAAGCTGTTTGCTTCGGAGTTCACTTTCCTCCCGAATCACCACAGCCTCCGCCCCCTGACCCACCTCCCCCAGCACCTGAGGAGACTTGCACAAGGGGATCTGTTCTGTCACTCCTGGGTCAAGCCTCAGCTGTTGCACGGGTCATCTGCACCTGTCCCGGCTGCCCAGTGCCCAGCCTGGGCCTCTCGACTTGTTCCCAGAGCTCGGGCCCTGCCCTGCACGGCCTCCTCCATGCACACCTGCTCTCTGTGACCTACAGGCCTTCATACTGCGGCTCACCTCCCCGCTCCCCCATGATGCCCTTGTCACTCCTGAGACCACCTGAGCTCCACTTGCCCTAGGGACCCCTGCCTGGGTCATAGTTTCATTGGGATGTGACATCATTGTCCCCAAATGTTGGCTTGACCCATGTGCTGTGACAAGAACTGGGCTGAGACCAGGTTTTCCAAGTCAGAGATGACAGAGCCTTGTAACAGTCGACACCTGGGTGGTGTCTGGGAGGATGAGCCCCGGTGGAGAGGCCTCCCTGGGGGTCTCTGCCCGGGCTGTGAATTCCTGGAGGCTAGGCCTGGAATCCCAGCCCCCCACAGAGGGGGCCTACAGCACTGAGTCTGTGAGTGTGCCGATGGGTAGGCAGGAGGGTTGTGGGAAGTTCTTCTGCGGCATCCTAGAATCCCCAGGCTGTCACCTCCCACGTCCAGGAGCCCTCATCCTGGGATCAAAGACTCAAAATGGATGAGCAGAGAAGATGCTGCTAATACCTCTTTTTGCAATTTCCCCATTTTCGTTGTGCAACTGGCTCACAGCCTCAGAGCAGCCTGCCTGGAGTCGGGGGCCTCTCGGCTCGTCCGCCTTGCCAGGAAGTGCAGGTGCAGCCCCTGTGGACCGACCTCTGTTAGGAAGGAGCCAGGAGCCAGCTGAGCCCATTTACTCCTGCCTCGCTGGGCTCTGGGCCTATTCACATCTCCAGGGAGCTGCGTGGCGGTGCCGTCCCTGGGCCAAGTGTCCACGGTCCTTGCTGCCCGCCGGGGCTCACCAGGCCCTTCCTGCAAAGGCCGCAGGGAGACTGAATAAGTCTCAGGCCTGGGAGACAGGACAGGGTGGGAGCTGAGCGGGGCTGCTTCCTGGGAGACGGGCAAGACGGGGCAGCGTGGCAGGGATGGCAGTGACTCCGCCGGGCAGCGTCCAGGAACACGTGCCTGCCACCTACACGTGGATGTTCCTGAAGTACTGGTGAAGGCCCTTATGTCCTGCAGGCCACACCGGGCTCTGCCTTCTCCCTGCACCCCACTCTGGCTTGCAGCTTCCTCGTCTGTAAAGCGGGACCCCACCCCAGGGCCATTGGCAGACTAGGGAGACCACCATGGGTATCTGCTCCCGTGCGAGCCCTGTGGGGCTGCTTAGCCTTCTGTCCCCTGAAGACTTGGGGTGGTTCATTCAGTCATTTGTTCATTCATCCCACACACGCCCTGCACACCCTGAGACACCGAGCTCTGAGCTGAGCTGGGGTGAGCACCAAGAGGCCTTGAAGCAAGCCCTCCTTGAAGGAGTTTCCCGGCTGGAGGACACAGTGATAGATTAGTGTAGTAAGTGCTGGGGTGGGGCGCTGTGGAGCCCAGAGCCAGCATCCCACCCAACCTGACATCAAGGAGGGCTTCCTGGAGGATGTGTTATTTAAGTTGAGTCTTCATGTCAAATTGGGGTTTACTTTTCCTGATACATTGATCACAAATGTTTTCTCAATTCACTGTCCTGCTCTCCTCTGCATGTCGCTGGCCCTTTTTGTGCCGCATCCCTGTGTGCGGAGGACCATGTGTCGCGTCCCTGTGTGTGGAGGACCATGTGCCGCGTCTCTGTGTGTTTTTCTCTCCCACATCCGTTCATTTGGTGTGTGCTGAGTCCGTGTGGGGATCCGGGAGCTTGAGGCCTGCCCCAGCCTCGGTGACCTAGCCCGCCGACGCCCCAGCCTGCGCGCTGTCAGTGCTGCTCCCGAATGACCCCTGACCTTCTCAGCCTTCCCCCTCTGCAGGTGTTCGAGGAGGAGCACCACATCCTGTACCTGGACCACGGCGGCGTGATCGTGGCCATCAAAGACACCTCCATCCCCCTGAAGATTCTCAAGTACAGTCGCTCGGGCCAGCGGCAGGCTGTGCAGGCGTGGCGTGGGGACGGGGCCCTTTCTCCACCCGGAGCCCTCTCAGAGTGTCCCCACAGCGGACAGCAATAAGCATAGCAACAGGGGGAGACGCGAGCCTGGCAGACCCTCCCATAACTGGGTCGTGAGGCCTTCAGAGCCAAGCCAACGCGGAAGACAAGACGGCAGGGTCGGGGAGAGACAGGAGGAGGCCTGGGGCTGAGGGCCCCACTGGAGGCTCCACTCTATCTGGAGGAGCTTGGAAGGCTTCCCAGAGGAGGAGACTTTTAAATAGTAACAAGAATTAGTTGAGTGGAGGGCATGAGACCAGGGTGATCCAAACAAGGAAACAAGGAAGCTACCTGAAGGTACTTAGGTGAGAGTGGGTTGCGACCTCTTCAGATCCATCAAAGAGCCCCTGAGGAATTAAGGGGCCATGGGACCCAGAGCCTAGAAGGCAGAGAGGGCAGCTGCCAGTAAGTATCACTTCTGGCAGAGAAAAGAGCCTTCTGCCTTGTAAGATGGTGGCACTATGACACTCCTCCTGTCACTGGCCTGGCACCCCTGGGCCAGTCTGAGGCCTTGGGTAGGCCAAACCAGTGTTTCCAAAGCCATGCAGGGACTAAGACCATCTCTGCGGTCGCCAGCACCACGCCCAGCACATGGGCCTTGTGGTTGCATGCGGGATTTGGGCTGCCACGGGGAGCGTCCAGGCCTGCTTGGCCAACGTCCCTTCTCTTGGCAGGTTCAGTGTGGACGAGGGCCTCACCTGGAGCACTCACAACTTCACCAGCACCTCGGTGTTCGTGGACGGGCTTCTGAGCGAGCCGGGGGACGAGACGCTGGTCATGACGTGAGTGCATGGGCTAGGGCTGGGGGCATGGGCCCAGGCTCGCTGCCCTGAAGTGCGCTCAGGCTCGGGACCCGGCCTCCACCTCAAGTCAGGGCCCAGTAGTTCCCCTCAGCCCCCATCCCCAGGTCCCCTGGGAGGTGGCCACTCTTCCCTGTTCCAGGGTGTCTGCTGCCTGCCCAGGGTCTGCTGGCCAGCAGAGGCAGAGCTGAGGCTCAGGGTCACTCTGGCATCCTGTCTGCAGTTAATGATGACAGTGGTACGATCAGCTGTTGGCACCTTCCTTAGCTACCCGGTAGGGGTGAGGTCCGGACCCAGACAGGCCAGTACAGGGAGGAGCTTGGCTGTAACCCTACTCTGTGTCGAAGGCACGGTCCTGCCCAGCTTCCATCTCCAACCCAGCAGCCTGTGCCGAGCCCCACCTTGGGTCAAATGCTACATGAGGCCCCATGGGGCTGAGAGGTGTTGGAATCCCTGGTATTCAGAGCTGCCTGGCCCAGGAGCGAGACTCAGGGGACAATGAGAACTGAAGACAGGCACACAGGGCTTAACCCTGCTGCAGCCATGCTAAGGAAGAGCAGGCATGTCCCCAGGACCCGATGAAATAAAGACTCACCCAGGCACCTTCTCCTTGGGCATCCCGCCACGTGGGGGACCTATTGTAGACCGAGCTGGCTCTGAGCTGGGCCAGGGCCCCGGACTCTCAGCACCCCGATGCCAGGCACCCAGGCGCACTTGGCGCCGCGTGGTGGGGCTCCCCTGTATGTCTTTATGATGAGACCTGGCACCTGTGGGTGTCCCTTATTTGGAGATAGGGTCGCGCTGGTGGATGAAGTCAGGATGAGGCCGTGATAGGGCAGGCCTACTCCGTGACCGGCGGCCATGTAAGAAGAGAGGACAGACGCGCAGACACAGATGAGGGCCGCGTGCAGACAGGCACCGAGCACTACGGCCGCAAACCCGGATCACCTGGAGTCACCGGGGGCTGGAAGAGCCAGGAAGGCTCCTCCCCTAGAGTCTTAGGCGGGAGCATGGCCCCAAGACCCCTTCGTGTAGGACTTACCTCCAAACTGTGAGAGAACACATTTCTGGGTTTTTATTATTTTATTTTATTTAGAGGGTTTTGCCTTAGGATGTGTGTGCTCACCAGAGAAAGAGAGACAATGAGAGCGAAAGTGAGAAGTCACCCCGCATGGGGATGGCCGGGCCGCAATCCCTTCTTCTTCATTCTCCTCCATTCTCCTCCTAGGATCTTGGGCACGCATGCCCATGCACACACATGCACACACATACATGCACATGCACGCACATGCATGCCCATGCACGCACATGCACGCACATGCATGCCGTTTGAGTTTCAAGCCCCCAGGTTTAGAACTCGAACCTCGGTCAGTCAGGTAGGAGTCCAGAGACGTAACCGCTGTGCCATCTGCTGGCCCCACATTTCTGTTATTTTAAGCCATCGGGTTGTGGCAATTTGTTAGACCAGCCACGGGAAACTGCTGGAGCATCCCACCACTCTTCCCTTTCCAAGTGCTCAGCTCGGGGCCAGGGGCGACTGACGTGGGACTGCCCCCTGGACTTTGGTTCTCTGCTCTGGCCTTTCTGGAGCAGACAGGCCTGTCCCACCCTCTCCCCCGAGGCGGCTGGGCCCTGTGACCTTTCCCTCGCCCCCTGGCTGGAGCAGCCCATGCTTTGTGGAAGTGGGGACTGAAGGCCGTGATTCCCGGGCTTGGTCTCAGAACGAAGAGCCAGCCGAGTCATTACCCAAGTCACACGTGAGTTTGCCCTCCCTGCTGCAGTGGGCCTTCCCTCTCACGACCCTTCTGCGCTCTCCCGCCAGCCGGAAAGGCACGTGCAGAAAAGCCCAGAAGTGCCTGGCCCTCGCCCCACCTCCCTTTTCATGCCCTGTCCTCCTCTGCAGGCCCACAGAGCTCTCAGGAGGCCACACAGGGGCAGCCCCAGCCATGGGACGCAGGCCTGCTTGTGGCAAAACCACTCCGCGTCTTCCCTGGGATGCCCTTGCACGCTTTGTCCCCAGGTCACCAATATGGCCCCGGTGATGGGGCTGTCAGAGGCTTTATTGAGCTCCTACTGCATCTTAGGGGCTGTTTTTATCCATTATCTCATCTTATTCTCTTAAGAAATCCCACCTGAAGGCTTTATCTCCCATCTCTAGAAATGCTAAGCTCTCAAAGAAGTCTACCCCCTCAGGAAATGGTGGGAAGGGACCCCACCCAGAGAGGAGGGAGGCCCCAGGATCCCGGTGGGGAGTAGCCCCCTTCAGAGTTTCTTTTTTCTTTTTTTCTTTTTTTGGAGAGGTTTTTGATATAAGGCACGTGCACTCGCCAGAAAGACAGAAAGAGACAGAGAGACAGAAAGCGAGAAATCACCCCCCAGGGGGGATGGCCACGCCACAATCCCTTCTCCTCCATTCTCCTCTCGGGATCTTGGGCACGCATGCACATGTGCCCGGCGTGAGTTTAAGCCACCGGGTCCGGGACTGGAACCATAGTTAACTACATGGGAGTCCAGCGACATGGCCCTTACACCAACTGTTGGTCCCACCGCTTTCAGAGTTTCTGATGCCTGGTGTTGGTGGCTCCCCTGGCCCTGGACACAGGCTCACCCATGACCACACATTTCACTCCCTAAAGCTCCTACCGGCTTCACCGGGGACAGGCGGAGTGCATCCCCTCCTTTCCTGAGACCACAGGGGAGGCAACAGGCAAAAGGCCCCAGCCTGTGAGTGTTTGGAGGACTGAGGGCAGGCTCGGCACGGACCCCTTGCAGGGCTGAGCTGTTTGCCAGGGCAGGAGCCAGCCATGCCTGGTGGTGACTGACCTGTATACAGAGGGCAGGAGGTCAGCGTCTCTGCAGGGCCTGAGAAATGGGCACCTTCCACCCCAGGGCATCACCGGCTCGTCCTCGCAGGATGCCCGGCCCTGCACCCCGACCGTCAGCACATCAGAGCTGGTGTGGGCTTCAGAAACAGCCCAGCTTTCATCTCCCCCGGCAGACAGGACATTGTGTCCCCAGAATGGCAACGGCAGAATTCACGGCCAGCCGCTGTCACCGTCTGAGGTTTTGTGTTTCAAAGATCAGAATGGTTCCTGCACATCCCCTATTTCACAGTGCCGCAGCTTCAAACAAGTTTCCAATTCCAGCTGACACAGAAATGATGCAAACCGCGGTAGAGGGGGCACGGCCGCGCTAGAACACAGAGTGGGGCGCAGGCCTGTGGGGGCCGCCTGCTCAGAGGACCTCACCCCGCTCCCCTCTCCTTCCCTGTCTCGCTCTCATCCCCCACACAGGGGAGCACATTTTCCCAGGTAGCCCCACTGTCCAAATCCAGGCCAAGATGACATGGCTGGCCCTGCCGCCTGGGGATGTCTCCCATGCAGAGCACAAGACTGACTTGCAGCTGTGGAAGGGCCCTGGTGGCAGCTGGGAGAACGGGGCTCCTTGCCCATTCATCGGGGGCTGACCACACAGGCTCAGACGAGCTGGCCCACACAGTGCTTGTACATGACCCACAGTACAAGCCACAGATAAGGACCAGCAGCTGTGGGATGCTAACACCTGCGGACACCAGGCACGGTGCCCGGGTGCCCCATTCTCACCCCAGCCAGGGCAGCAGAGGCGTTGCTGCACCCCTGTCCACGTGGGTTTGCACAGCACAGGTGGAGCAAACTAAGGTGCTTTCCTGTCCCTTCCCCTTTCCACCCAGGGTCTTCGGCCACATCAGCTTCCGCTCTGACTGGGAGCTTGTCAAGGTGGACTTCCGGCCCTCCTTCTCCAGGCAGTGCAGCGAGGAAGACTACAGCTCCTGGGACCTCACCAACCTCCAGGTGGGCAGGAGGCAGGCAGGGCCCTCTGTCTGCCAGAGTGCTCCCCTCCAGGAGGTCCTCAAGGAGTCCCCCAACTCTACAAGTCTGATCCTCCTGTGGATTGTCTGGACCCTGGGGTGGCTCTGGGCCGAGAGTCGGTCACACACTCCACTCACGGAATTATGGATCATTCACTATCCCAACCCATGGAGGAAGAGTATGCTCGGGATTCCGGGTTTTCCGGATCTCAGGAAGACAACACATGTGTGCTCCGTATGTGACAGTGGGGTCTGGAGAAATGCGGTGTTTCAGTGCAGGGCCTGGGATTGTTGGAAATTAGCTAGCTCTCTGTTAGAGAGAGGATTGATGAACATTTGCTAAAGCATGATGCAGAAGCTTTACCCAGGCCCACCGTGATAGGAGTAGGAGCCGTGCTGGGGTCTGGTAATGGGGAGACAAGGGGCTTCTCTGAATCCCACATGGGCAGGTGGGAACTTAGAGCCAGGGAGCAGCCTGGCGTGTGTGTGTGTGTGTGCGTGTGTGTGTGCATGTGTGTGTGTGTGTGTGTGTGTGTGCATGTGTGTGGTGAGGGGGCCCTAGGGTAGAAAATTACTCAAAGGGAATTTCAGGATTAAGGGGTTTCTGACTAAACTGGACCAACAGGGACATTGCCGCGGCAAGCCATGGACTAGGACGTCACCTGAGACGGTCGGGGGGAGCCTGGTCACATGTTGAGGACAATCAGGAATCCAGGGTGGGCTTCTGGCTAAATGGAGTTAGCAGGTTTCTTTCCTAGAGTTGGGTTTCCGAGTGCACGGGCCCCCAAGAAGGCTCAAGGAGCTGGCTAAAGTTTGGCTAATCAGCGATGCCTTGTCAGTCCTGCACCTGCTACTGCCCAGGTGGGGGAGGGGCCTGTTCTGATCACTCCTTGTGGCCCTACTGTGCATCCACAGGACCCCCAAGACCACGGTTAGGCCCCAGCTCCTGTACAGGCCTAGCACCCTCAGGGCCCAAGGGATAAAGAGGGACTTAATGGGGCTGCAGTTTCCACAGCTCTGTGGTCCCTGTACTCAGTAGGTGCCCAGTGAAGGCTGGCAGATTAGGAGGAGAGGGAGGCTGCCCCAGCTTGGCTTCCAGCCTGCTACTTCCCCTCAGGGGACACCTTTCTGCCCCAACTGCTGCCTGAGGTATCAGCCATGTCTGGGGTCGAGCGTGATCAGCGGCCGGCCCTTCTGAATTGCCTCCTCACCCCTATGTTTGTGCTGCAGGGTGACCACTGCATCATGGGCCAGCAGAGAAGCTTCCGGAAGAGGAAGTCCACGTCCTGGTGTGTTAAGGGGAGGAGCTTCACGTCAGCACTCACATCTCGTGTGTGTGAGTGCCGGGACTCAGACTTCCTCTGGTGAGCATCCAGTTCTTTGACCCATGGATCTCCTGTGGCTGCTTGAGCATCCTCACAACATGGCAGCCAGCTTCCCCCTGCAGCCAGGAGGGGGCCACAATGCCTGAGACCAATCATAGCCTGGTCTCAGGGTCATATACTGTCACTCCCTCTTATTCTGTCTGTTAGAAGCAGGTCAATAAGGAGACCAGCAGTTGGCATAATGGCTATATCGCTGGACTCACATGCAGTTGACCACGGTTCGAGTCCCGGACCCGGTGGCTTAAACTCACGCTGGACGCGTGTGCATGCGTGCCCAAGATCCCAAGAGGAGAAAGAAGAAGGGATTGTGGCATGGCCATCCCCCTAGGGGATGATTTCTTGCTTGCAGTCTCTCTCTCTCTGTCTTTCTGGAGAGCGCACGTGCCCTATAGCAAAAACCTCTCAAATAAAAAAAGAAAAGAAGCAGGTCAATAAGTCCAGCCCACACTCAAGCAAGGAGGGTTAAAGGATTCGTGGGTGTATTTTTTTCCTTTAAGATTTTTCACCATAGGGCAAAACCTGTGCTTGCCATGTGTTTGCCAGAGAGAGACAGAGACAGAGACAGAGAGAAGAAAAGCGAGAAGTCACTGCCTGGGGGGATGGCCAGGCTGCATTCCTCTCCCCGTTTCTCCTCTCAGGGCTCTGGGCATACACAAACACGCCCATTGTAGTTTTCAAGCCGCTGGGTCCGGGACTCCAACACAGTTGGTCATGTGAGAGTCCGTTGCCTTGTGGATTAGCTTCTGTGTCCCAGAAAACAGGTGCACAGCAGGCCCTTGGCATGAGGGTCCCCGCCCAGCCCCCCAGACTTCACCTCTGACACCCAGCTGTGCCTGTCACCTGGCCCCTGTTCTTTCCTTCCCTAGTGACTACGGGTTTGAGCGCACGTCCTCAGAGTCTGCTGCCGGCAAGTGCTCCGCCAACTTCTGGTACAACCCGCTGTCCCCTCCCGACGACTGTGCGCTGGGCCAGACCTACACCAGCAGCCTCGGGTGAGTGTGCGCCCGGCCATCCCCTACAACTCCAGGGCAGAGCCCTGGGCCTCCCAAAAGCTGTCTTCCTGGCTGCGCCTGCAGCTCCCGAGTGGAGTCAGGAAGAGGAGTCAGGCTGAGGGTGTGCTGTGCTCGTGAGCGTGGAGCCTGAATCCAGGACTCACGTGTGCCACCCGTCACTGACACGTGAACACACCTCCCAGGCCAAAGGAGGCCACGGTCTCCCCGCTGGGCTCATGTGGGCCAGCACCAGGGGACAGCGGCCTCAGTCGGCTCTGAACAGAAAAGGTGCAAGTTGCCCACAGCCCAGACCGGCTGCAGGTGCTGTGCTCACCCCGAGAAGCAGTTCCCCCCACCCTGGTCCTTCAAGCTGCCCCATCTACTGACACTTAGTGAGCCAGGCTCTTAGCTGGAGGCGTTCATGCTGCCTGGAGGTCTCAGCTTAAATGGCACTTCCTCCAGGTAGCCTTCCTTGACCACCCACCCCTGGCCCCGGGCTTATTGATGTTATTGTCATCACTCAGCTAATTGTCCTCCCTGCTGGACTGTAAGCCTCACAACACGCAGGTGTCCCTTCAGTCTGCTGTGGGATGAACGCAGCTATGCATGGGGGCTGGTGCTCAGCGGGTGTGAGCACGCGTGGTACTGTTCCTCCACCGCAGCTGAGCACACAGTTTATAAAGGATTAGCTTCGTAAAAAGGTTAGGGGTAGGACCAGCAGATGGCATAATGGTTATGCTGCTCGATTCTGATGGCCGCCCACGGTTTGAGTCCCGGGCCCAGAGGCTTGAAACTCACACCGGGCACGTGTGTGTGCCCAAAATTCTGAGAGGAGAATGAAGGAGAAGGGATTGCGATATAGCCTTTCCCCATGGAGGGTGATTTCTCGCTGTCTCTCTTCCTACCTGTCTCTGTCTCTCCTGTGAACACACATACCCTATAGTAAAAATCTGAAGGAAAAAAAAGTGAGTGGCGTGAATGCTGTGAGCCTCAGCTTCAGGAGGCCCCAGACGTGCTCCACCTGAAGGTCCCCACCCCCAGTTCTCAGGGAGAGCTCTCAGAGGGGGAGAGAAAAGCCTTCAGGCTTATTGGAAAGCCCCCACTGCTTCCCCTGGGGCGCTGAGGAAACTGGGTCAGAAGCTGAGCGCTCCGCTGGGTGACAAGCCGAGTTGTCCACACTCCATCCTTCCATCGCCCATCTGTCACCACCTCACCGTCAGCCGTCTCCCCGGGTACCAATCCCTCTATCTAGCCAGGTATCCAGCACCCACCCATCGTTCCGTCCCCCACCCCGCACCGGGCAGCCACAGCAGCCTCTCCAGCACACCCCCAGGGTCTGGCGGGCAGAGGCTCCCACCTGACGTTTCAGAGCTGCGGCCTCAGAGCAGAGGGCTCGCACCATCATCATAGCAGCGCCCTGCGGGGCTCAGGGCGGAGGCGGGTTGCTCTGAAGAACAGCATTTTCTTTCAAGCCACTATCAAATAGATCCTCGCAGGACAGACTTCCGAGTGTGCACTCAGTGTCTGAACCTCGGGGAAATCAGCCCTGAGGACAAGAAGAGGCACCGGCGCTGGGGAGCATTTTGGTGGCGACGCTGGGCTCACAGACTGATGCTCAGTGCGCCTGGGACCTTCACTGGTGCCGCGCTGCCCAGCTGTGGTCGCCCAGGGCACCCAGGGCTCCCAGGGCTCTGCTCCAAGGCCCGTCTGGCCTCATCCCAAGCCTGCTCCCTCTCTGGGCTCCTCCTACCCACCACAGGGCATTCACAGGTCTCCCCACGACTGGGGTGCTCTTCCTTCTCCTGCGTCACCCTGCCCAGCACCGTCCCAGTCGTGCTTTTCCATGGGTGGGATTTGACCGGGAAGGCACTGCGCACACCATAGTCCAGGACCTGGAGCGTAACAGGTGTTAGCGAATGTGAGCTGTGGGACGGGGTCCATGGGTGGGGTGCCATCTGGGCCAGGGATGCGGAGCTTTGGGACGAGAGATATCGCTTGCCCACAGCTGCATTGTGAGTCGCAGGCAGGGCAGGGTGGACCCAAGTCCCTCCTGGGCACTGTGTTCTCTGCGTTTCCCAGAGATTCCACAGGTTTCAGGCCGGCTCCTTAAATCAGTCCCTCAGCAGCAGCAACAACAGCTATTGCTATTGTAAGTAATACGAGCAGACCGAAGATGTGCCTGCTGACTGAAGCAGGTCCTGCTGTTACCAGTCTTCCCTGCTCTGAGCCTCGGTTTTCTCCTCTTGGAAACGGAACAGTAACAGCAATGAGGAGGAGACAGGAGGAGGGTGCACGTGGGTGACGGGAGCCTTGGGGGTCAGAAGCTGAAGTCCCCTCACCCGGGTGACAAGCACACTGCTGCCCAGACAGCTGAGCCCTTTCCCCCACCTGTCCGATCTGATCCTGACCGCTCTCATCTATCCAGGTACCGGAAGGTGGTGTCCAACGTGTGTGAAGGCGGTGTGGACCTGCGGCAGAGCCCAGTGCAGCTCCAGTGTCCCCTGACGCCTCCCCGGGGCCTGCAGATCAGCATCCAGGGCGAGGCGGTGGCCGTGCGTCCTGGGGAGGACGTCCTGTTTGTGGTGCGGCAGGAGCAGGTGAGTGGGCGCCTCCCCGGCTCAGATGTTGTCCCACAGGGCAGCACGCACTGGCCAGATGTGCACAGGTGCACAGGTGTCTTCTGTGCCCAGAAGTGGTTTAGAGCATGGCCATTGAGAACAGCCCGTTCCAAACTGCGGGAGGGGACGGTGAGCCAGACCAGCCTTTAAACGGGAGGCAGAGCAGACGCGAGGAGGGGAGAATGTAAGGGAGGGTATCCGAGTACGGCAGGGCAAAGGCAGGGTCAGACATGGAGGGCTGCATGTACATGTGTGTGTACTGGACTGGGGCCTGTTGATTACCGTCATGGCCGTACAGGTTTTTCAATTTTTGTTTGTGTGTTTGTTAGAAGGTATGATAGCCAGGGAGAGAGCGAACGGAGCGAGCATCCCCCAATGGGACATGGTCACACTGCAATTTTGTCCCTCAAGGAGTTTCATATAGCACTGTCCCTTTGACAGTGCCTCGACCACTGTGGTCCCTCAGAAGTATGAACAAAAGTTAAAAGAACAAAATTCTTTTAACTCCTTATCTTAGGGCTCTTCCATGTGCTCTTTCTTCTTCCTGGAACATGTTCTCTGTCATAATTTTGAACTACACATATTGTTCTAGATGTCTCCAGCGGATGTCAACAGGCAACATCATTTATGTCCAGTGTATGCTCAGTTTCTCTTCTTCATTGATTTTCCTTTACACCTTGTTTGCTCTGTGAGAACAATGCAGAATCTGAAGCCAACCAAGGAAACAGAAACGTACCAATACTTCTAGTACAAGAGTCCATGTGACCTTTAAGAAGAGTCCAACTCAACTGGCTGAAAAGTTCTCTGTGGGAAAAGCATTTTCTCAAGGTCAGAAGAACCTGCAGGTTGTTTTTACTTGGCTGGGCTGGTGATGCTTCATCAAAGAGGTGATTCTTCGTCTTGGGGATGAGTAAGCATTCATCAGCAGACAAGTGGGACGAAAGTGCAACCTCAGCAGAGGGAGCAGAAGAGATGAAAATATAAAAGGAAGAAACAATTTGGTATAAAAATATTGATGACATTTGTCAAGATAAGGAAAACAGACGGAGGAGGAAGTTTTCAGAGAAAGATGAACCTGTTGGATTTGGCTGATCTGGGACTGCATGGTGGAGATAGATGGAGAATGAGTGATTGGGTGTGTGAAGAAGGATATGAGCTTGATCTATCAAAGGCAGGAAAGCTCCCCGGGGCCTGCAGATCAGCATCCAGGGCGAGGCGGTGGCCGTGCGTCCTGGGGAGGACGTCCTGTTTGTGGTGCGGCAGGAGCAGGTGAGTGGGCGCCTCCCCGGCTCAGATGTTGTCCCACAGGGCAGCACGCACTGGCCAGATGTGCACAGGTGCACAGGTGTCTTCTGTGCCCAGAAGTGGTTTAGAGCATGGCCATTGAGAACAGCCCGTTCCAAACTGCGGGAGGGGACGGTGAGCCAGACCAGCCTTTAAACGGGAGGCAGAGCAGACGCGAGGAGGGGAGAATGTAAGGGAGGGTATCCGAGTACGGCAGGGCAAAGGCAGGGTCAGACATGGAGGGCTGCATGTACATGTGTGTGTACTGGACTGGGGCCTGTTGATTACCGTCATGGCCGTACAGGTTTTTCAATTTTTGTTTGTTTGTGTGTTTGTTAGAAGGTATGTTAGCCAGGGAGAGAGCGAACGGAGCGAGCATCCCCCAATGGGACATGGTCACACTGCAATTTTGTTGCTTCCATTTCTCCATCCCGTCAGGATCTGAGGCATGTCTACACACATGCTGACATATTTTTCAAGCTGCTAGGGCTGGGAATCGAACCATGGTCTGCCGTGTGGAATCCAGCCTTCTGTGTGCAGTGCTTAATTGCTGCATTATGGGGCTGGCCAGCTCTGACAGTTGTTTAAACCTCTAATTCTTGATTTAGTCAATTTGGAATCTTAAGAAAAGCAGAAAGTTGAAAAAGAAAAAAAAAAAACCCTGTAACTTAAAAAAAACACAACGATATATATAAAATTTCTTCTTAATCTCCTTTACTTTAGAACAAGTGTTACATTTTCTTCTGATTTTAAAAATCATGTATGTCCATTGTAGAGTGTTCAAAAAGCACATAAAAATATCAAGAACGTAAAGATCACCAAAACGTCTACTCTCCTATGGTAATAACCTAATTGTTGTATTTTATTGTAGTCTTTTCATTTATTCACTTTTCATTGTTTGTTTTTTGTTATAGAGCACGTGTGCTCGCCAAAGAGACGGGGAAAATGAGAAATCGCTCCCTAGCGGGGGATGGCCGCACTGCAATCCCTTCTCCTCCATTCTCCTCCCAGAATTTTGGGCACAAGTGTACACGTGCCTGGCATGTCCGGTACTCAAACTGCTCAGTTAGCTATGTGGGGTCCAGCGCCTTAACCATGACGCCACCTGCTGGCCCATCCTTGTAGTCTTTAAATTAATTTGTAGCATACTATATTTCTGACTGTAGAAGTAACTAATGCTTTGTAGAAAATTCAAAAACAAAAATTTTAAAAGCACACAAGAAATTCAAAACTCCAGAAAAGTACGAAGGAGAATAGACTCGCCCGTGTCCTCCTGGAGAGCGCTCAGCCGAGATTCTGGGCCGTGCCCTGGGTGTGCAGGTCTGCTGGGCATCTTTGGTTAACAAATATGGGGAATGGAGCAAGCACGGCTTCATAATTATGTGCATTTTACATAAATAGCCTTCAAAATATGCTGCCAAGGTGGGGCGGGGTAATGATGACCACAGTCCTTGGCGTGGAAAAGCAGGGACTCTGGATGGTACCAACAGGGAAACTGAGGCTGAAAGGGAGGCCGAGCTCTGCATGCCAGGCACACTCTGCATAAGCCACTCCCTCTCATGGTGTCCTCTTGCTGGCTGCTTGGCTGGGAAGCTGAGGCTCACACAGGGACGTCACTTTCCCAAGGCCACAGAGTAACAAGTGGAAGCTGGAGTCGCTTCCAGGCCTTGGACCCCATGGACAGACCCCCAGGTCTGAACTGTCCTGAGTGCAGATCAGATCCCACCCCCACCCCACCCCTGGTCCTCTCATTGAGTCTGGCCCTGAGATTCATGCTTTGAGCCTTGCAGAGAGCCCTGGAGCAGGGGTAGGGCACCTCTGTTCACAGCAGTATCTTGGGGTGGCAGGAAGACAAAGCCCCCTGCCTGGCTTAGGGCCACCCCGGACCCTCAGAGTGGAGCCCTCTGATTCCTGAGTTTCAGGGCAGACTTCCAGGAAAAATGGCCATCTGCTGCCCCCTAGAGCCTGGAATCGGAGCAAGTCCACCACATGCAGGTTCGCCAAGCTGAAGCCAAGGTGGGACAGGTCCTCAGCCCGAAGCTCCTCTTTCCCACCTGCCCAGTGTGTTGTGACCCTTGCAGGGCTAGGCTGCAGGCATGGGGCCGAGCTGGCAGAGGTGAGGGAGCCTCAAAAGGATGATCTTGGAAGAGAAAGGGTTCCAGGTGCTCCCACTGTCTGGGGGAAGGGTGTGGGGCTAGGGGTGGATGCACATGCTCAGTCGTGCTTCCGCGCTAACACACATCACACACTGATGCTTGCACACTCACATGCACGCACTTGCCAACACATCCACACACACCCACCCTCACACATAAGCCAAGCTAGGCTTGAAAATAGCGCTGGAATCAGAGGAGCCCCCTTTCGTGAATATCTAAGAACTTTAAACAGATCTGAAAGAGGACCCAGAGGTAGACTTACATAAAAGGCCCAGCTGATCCCTGACACCAGCACAGAGCAACATGGGGGAGAAAGAGCAGCCTTTCCGCCCAGTGAGGACGAGCCTCGCCCTCCCCTCGCTCCAGATAGAAAGTTAGCCCCAAGTGGATGGCAGACTTAAATGTAAAACTCTAAAACTTTCAGAATGCCTAGGAGAAGGTATTTGGGATCTAGAGCAAGGAAAGAGTCTTTAGATTTTGACACCAAGAGCACAATCCATAAAAGGAAAATATGATGAATTGGGCTTCATCAAAATTAGACGCTTTTGCTCAGCGGAAGACCTTGTTAAGAAGATGAAAAGGCAGGCTACGGCGTGGGAGGAAACGCTCGCGAGCAGAAGCCAGCAAAGCCTGTACCTGGGCTATGTAAAGCGCTCACAGAATTCAACAGCAAGAAAGCAAGCCGTCGGTTAGGAAATGGACAAAGGCCTGGAGACACATTTCACGGAGAAGAATATACAGATGGCAAATCTGCACCATTAGCCATCAGGGAAATGCAAATTAAAATTGCAATTAGAAATCATTATCCGCCTATCAGAATAGCTAAAATAAAACCCGACAACCCCGAACGATGGCGGGGATATGGAGAAGCTGATCATACATGCTGGCGAGAATGGGAAGTGGGACAGCCGCTCTGAAAACAGTGTGGCAGTTTAAGAAACTAAGCGTGCAATTAGCACACAACCCAAAAATTGCACTCATGGGCATTTATACCCGGGAAATGAAGGCGTGTTCATGCAAAAACTCGTGCATGCATATTCAGAGCAGCTTTGTTCACCAAAGCCAGAAACGGCAAACAATCCAGGTGGACGCCTCCCAGGGCAAAAGGTGAAGCAAACGGTAGTACACCCATCTATGGGCACTGCCCCCCAAAACCAGAATGGGTTACTGACGTAGCTGACAACCAGGAGGAATCGCAGCTGAGTCACGCCAGATTTTTAAAAAGGCCATTCCGAATGATTCCGTGCCGTTTGGTTCCGCTTATAGAACACTCTTGAAATGATGGAGTAGTAGAAGTAGAGACCAGGTCAGTGGTTGCCACACAGTCAGAGGCTGATGGGGGGGGGGGGGTAGGCGTGGGTGTCCAAGGCAACAGGAGGACCTTGCTCTGTGTCGTGACTGTGTCGTCAGTTTGCAAGATGTTAGCCGTGGGGGGCCTGGTCAAGGGCATGTAGAAGGTCTTTGTGCTCACTTACAGTTACATAGGAATCTGTCATTTTACAATAAACTTCCACTTTTTTTTTTTTTTTTAAGTTTTTGCCATATGGCGCATGTCCTTACTAGAGAGAGACAAAGCAAGACAGTGAGCAATCACTCCCCCCGGGAATGGCCATGCTGCGATCCCTTCTCCTCCATTCTCCTTCTGGGATTTTGGGCACGCACATGCACCCAGCAATCTTCAAGCTACCAGGCCTGGGACTCGAACCGTGGGTGGGCGTGTGGGAGTCCAGTGCCTTATGACCACACCACCTGCTGGCCTCACTGTTTAACTTTTTACAAAGTACTCAATAGTAAAAATAGATCTGAATGAACTAGATCAAGGTGTTAGTGGTGGGTATTATGATGAATATTTTTTTTAATTTTTATTTTCTTTTCCTTGGTTTTGTCATGTCCCCCCACCTACATTGAGGGATATGCTACTTTTGTGATTTGGAAAAGGATGACTATTTATTTTAGTCCAAGTGAAATATTTAAGCAGCTAAGCATGCATCAATATAACCCCTTGTAGTAAAGAGCACAAGATCCTCAGAGCCATGGCCCCTCGCCAAGGTGGCCAAACCACTGACCCTGACTCCGGGTCAGAAGTGACCGTTTCTTGGGACGCAGTGCAGAAAATCCGCCCCCCACCTCCACAGGAGCAAGCAGACTTGAGACCCTCCCTCCTTCTTCCACCTAATCCCATGGGGCAGCCTTTAAATAGAGGGCGATGGATGGTAAGCCGGCCTCCGAGTTCCGGACTTGAGAGCCCGTCCTTCAACCCGTGGAATAGAATACTGGAATACCATATGTGCTAGGCCCCTGGAGATGCCATGACCAAGGGCCACTGGGTGGCCTAAAACAGCACAGCGGCTTGAGAAAATAATTTATTTGACCTCTTCCAGCTTCTGGTGGCCTAGGAATTCCCTGGTGCCGGCATCACTCCCGGCTGCCTCCGTCACCCCACAGTCTCCAGTTTCCCCTCCGTCCTCCTACAGACCCGGTCACGGGATTTAGGGCTCATCCTAAGCCAGTATGACCGTGTTAACTAAGGACACCTGCGAAGGCTCCTTTTTCCAAATGAGCTCTCCTTCTGAGGCTCCTGGTGAATTCGCCTCATGAATTGGGGGTCGTTCTTCAGCCCACTACACATATTCGTGGGAAGTTAAGTGAGCATTATTAGGTCAAAGTATTCGCTCAGCTTTTAAGGTCTGGCAGGCGTAAACTGAGAAGATTGCTGAATGGTTATTGATAACCCTGGCTCACTCTTGACCATTAACAAATGGTTTTCTGGGTGTTCTCGGGGGAGGGGCGAGCACAGCAGGGAGAGGCAGGGAAGAGGGAGGGAGAGGGAAGGAGAGCCGAGGGACTGAGAGAAAAGAAGGGAGGTATTCATGAATGTAAGAACTCTTTCTTGCCATAAAGCTTAAAAAGTTATTTCCTTCCTCAATGTCCCCCAACTCTGGGGGGGTGGGGGGGAAACGCCATTGGGTGATGCCTGTGGCAGACATGCACAGGGTGCCAAGCAGCTCGTGTGGCGATAGAGCGCAGCTGGTGGGCGCTGCAGAGACCGCCTCGCTAGCTTCACCGCTGCTCCGCTCAGAATGAGCTGAGAGACTCCGGAAGCGCAGGTCACAGGAGGGAAAGTCGTGCTCCCTCCACTTTCTGCAGATGGTTCACAAGCTTTCGGACGGGTGCACCTTTCTAGCTGCATCACCAAAGCCCTGCCTTCTGGCCCTCCCACTTCACACCTGGCTCCGGCCTCAATGGGTCTCCCCAGGACCCCAGCCTACCTCCCTAACCACCCCCTCTGCCCTCGCCCTTCCAGAGGTGGGGTGACTGCCCTACAGTGCACTCCTGGCCGTGGCCCCTGGGTAAGTCCTGTGGCTGGCAGCCGTGGCCCCTGGGTAAGTCCTTTGGCTGCCATTGTCAGCCCTGCACTCTCGGGTTTCTGAGGAGAGAAGCAGGTTGGGTCTCCTGTGCATCTCCAGAGCACACTCCCTTTGAGGAGAGAAGTGAGGAAATGGACCCTGCTGACCACATGGATCCTGCTGCCCCTCAGCTTCAGGGTCCACTCCTGAGCAGCCTGTGGTGTTTCCCTGCAGGGTGATGTCCTGACCACCAAGTACCAGGTGGATCTTGGAGATGGCTTCAAAGCCATGTATGTGAACCTCACGCTGACTGGGGAGCCCATCCGGCATCGCTACGAGAGCCCCGGAGTCTACCGCGTGTCTGTCAGGGCAGAGAACATGGCAGGGCATGACGAGGCGGTGCTCTTTGTCCAGGTCAACTGTAAGTCCATTGTCCCTTTGAGACCAAATCACTTCCTGTCACAAAGAGAGCCTGGTCCTTGGGGAAGCACGTTGAGTCCTGCAGGGCTGCTGTACCCTCCATCCTCAGGATGGTGAGCCCAAGGACAGGGAGAAAGGCAGATTGAGCCCGAACCCACACCCCTGGTGATATGTACAGTAGTCGGGTGGTTGCTACTGCTAACGATGACAGAAATGGTGGTAATAATGGTGGTGATGATAGTGATGATGGTGGTGTTGCTGCTAGTGGTGATAGTGATGGTGGTAATGATAATGGTAATGGCGATGATGATGGTGGTGGTGGTGATGGTGGTGTTACTGCTAGTGGTGATAGCAATGGTGGTAATGATGATGGTAATGGTGGTGATGGTGGTGATGGTGGTGGTGATGATGGTGGTGATGGTAATGGTAACGATGGCAGTGGTGATGGCGGTGGTGACGATGGTGGTGATGATGATGGTGATGATGGTAATGGTAATGATGATGGCAGTGGTGATGATGGTGGTG
>NW_006159886.1:342204-359605 GCF_000334495.1 Tupaia belangeri chinensis | reverse complement strand
TAGGGATAGTGTTAGGGTTAGTGTTATGGTAATGATGATGGCAGTGGTGATGATGGTGGTGGTGATGATGGTGGTGATGGTAATGGTAATGATGATGGCAGTGGTGATGATGGTGGTGGTGATGATGGTGGTGATGATGATGGTGATGGTAATGGAAATGATGATGGCAGTGGTGATGATGGTGGTGATGATGGTGGTGATGGTAATGGTAACGATGATGGTAGTGGTGATGATGGTAATGGTGGTGGTGGTGTGCTACTGGTGGTGATAGCAATGTTGGTAACGATGATGGCAGTGGTGATGATGGTGGTGGTGACAATGGTGATGATGGTGGTGGTGTTGCTATGTGGTAATAGTAGTGGTAACGATGATGGCAGTGGTGATGATGGTGGTGATGATGATGGTGTTGCTCCTAGTGGTGATAGTGCTGTAGTAATAAAGGCAGTGGTGATGGGGGTGGTGTGGCTCCTAGTGGTGACAGTGTTGGTGGTAATGTTGATGGCAATGGCGGTGATGGTGATGATGATAGTCTGGTAGTTATGGTGGTGATAATGATGATGGCGATGACGATGATGGTGCTAATGGTGGTGGTGGCCATGACAAATATACATGAAATGTACTATGTCCTACTGTCCTCTAACCCTGACCTTTTGGGGATCCTATAGCCCCCCTGCAGGCCCTCTACCTGGAAGTGGTACCAGTCATTGGCATCAACCAGGAGGTGAACCTCACAGCTGTGCTACTTCCCCTGAACCCCAACCTCACTGTCTTCTACTGGTGGATCGGCCACAGCCTGCAGGTAGGCTGGCCCAAGCCCTCATGGCCCTCTTTCCTGCTGGCTCACAGCCGTGGTACAGGAAGGGGGAGAGTGCTGCCCTAGGTATTGAGTAGCAGGCACAGTGTGGGCCACACTCTTCACCCTGGGGGCCCTGCTGGGGCAACTGAGAGGGACACGCACTAACCTTCCTTCACCCAGTACTCACCTGGGCATCTGTTTAGGACCCCTCTGTCCATCTACACAACACAAACTGGATCAGACCCTGCCTTCTCCTGGGAAAAGGATGGGAACAAAGTGGCTGGGCTAAGTTAGGGTGTGTCAAAGGTCATAGGAGAGGACAGGTGAGATGTGAGAGCTCCATTTCTAGTGGGGGGGGGGGCACCAGAGAGGGTTTCAGGGAAAGGGACCCGGGCCCGAATTTTGAACCTCCACAAATCTTCACCCTGGGGGCCCTGCTGGGGCAACTGAGAGGGACACGCACTAACCTTCCTTCACCCAGTACTCACCTGGGCATCTGTTTAGGACCCCTCTGTCCATCTACACAACACAAACTGGATCAGACCCTGCCTTCTCCTGGGAAAAGGATGGGAACAAAGTGGCTGGGCTAAGTTAGGGTGTGTCAAAGGTCATAGGAGAGGACAGGTGAGATGTGAGAGCTCCATTTCTAGTGGGGGGGGGGCACCAGAGAGGGCTTCATGGAGAAGGACGCTGGACCAGATTTTGAAGCCTCACATATAGACCTGGGGTGTACCCTGTAAGCACTGGGGAGCCTTGGGCAGCTCTTGAGCAAGAGAGAGCCCAAGTCAGCAGTATTCCTGGCAAGAGGGTGAGGCTGTCCCTCTTCAGGCTGGAGTGAGGGGGGGGGGTGTCTCAAGACCTAAAGGGGCATCCTTCACTCACCCAGCGCATAGCAGCCTCGCACCCCCAGTGTAAGTTTGTTAAACAGCATCTTCAGGCGCAGATGCTGAAGCCTGAGAGAAGGGAGGGGACAATCTGGGTTGTGTCCCCTAGAGTGGGAAGGTCCAGGAAGGAGCATGGGTCCTGGGCTTGAGCGTCAGCTCAGCCATGTCTGGCCGAATACTCCACACATGTCACTTGGCGTCCCAGAGCCTCGTCTCTGCATTGACAAGGGGCTGAGGGGGCCTCTCCTGCCTTTGAAGCACATTGCCACATACCATATTAAGTGTGGGCGCCTTCACAGGGCACCGGGTTGCAAGGATGAGGGTGCTGTGCACATACCTGATGCCACAGCTGTGTGTGGGGACGGGAAGGTGGACCGGGCTCGGGAGAGGAGGCCCAGCCTGGCAGCCACACCAGGCCCCTCAGAACCGTGTGGGAAAGCTCAGGGCAGCCTCTGAGAGGGAGGGGGCTTGGGGATGGCGTCCCGGGGCATTGCCTGAGCTGGCCGGCCCCCACCTGGTTTAGATCCAGGGGCCGCGGACAGGCCGTCTCTGCCCTCACACCTTCCCTGGGTGCTGCAGATACTCACAGGGGGCCATTTGCCAACAGAAGCCGAGGGACAGCCAGTGTCCTCAGTGTGGCCCTGGGCGGTAGACCACAGGGCCAATGCCCACTAATGCCCAGGCCAGGCCAGGCCAGGCCCATGATCCCACTGTGTTCCTGCAGCCCCTCCTGTCCCTGGACAACTCTGTGACCACGCAATTTGCAGACCCAGGGGCTGTGCGTGTGACGGTGCAGGCCGCCTGTGGGAGCTCGGTGCTGCAGGACTCCAGGGTCATCCGTGTGCTGGGTGAGTCCTTCCCGGGCGGGCTGCATGGCATCGTGTCTCTCTTCAGTTCAGGATCTGGCGACCTGGGGTGCATAGCCATGGGCATACTGGGCACTCCAGAGTGGGCTTGGGTGGGAAGAGGGGAGTCAGAACACAGCTCTGACCCTCCCAGGGAGTCAGCCTTGGCAAAGCCTCCTAGTCTCTCTGGCTTCATTTTCCATCTGTAAAATAAAATGTGTGTCATGGCACTCATGGGACACAAGTGAGGACACTGCTAATGACTTGACAAGGTCCCCCAGTACCAAGAGCGCCAGGCTGGGCACCAGGGCTGCCTGCCTCTAAGGCCCATCCCCAGGGCACCCGCCATCGAGTGGTCATACGTGAGGGCTTCGTTGTACAGACTGCGTTGAGACCCCACGTCCTCAGCTGTCTGTGCTCACCAGTGACTGAGATGCCCCTCATGGGGGAGATTTAGAAGGAAATCTGGCTCTGAGCATGGAGGAGACACCCCAGTGCTCTTGTCCCATCACTACACCAGTAAAAAGCTTGTGTTACTTGAAGAACAGCCTCTGCTGTGGACAGCAGCCGTCGGTTAAGGATTTAGTGGGAGCTGTGCGGTGTGCAGAGGTTGGGCTGCCCACCTGTGCTCGTCACACCAGGGAGCCACCCTTGGACAGTCTTTCATGCACTGCAGAGTACCAGAGCTCACTGCGAGATGTGGGTTCATGCTCACTGAGCATTCGTCTCGAGCCTCTCAGCCCAGCAGTCACCCCCACTTCATGAGGGAGAAGACCGAGACTACGGCCGGGCAGTGCATGGAGAGACTGCAGTTTAGCCCTGAGTCTCCTGCTGACGAGCACACGGCTCTGAACCATGGACCGTGGGGCCTGTGGCAGAGACAGCCGGCCTCTGCCCTTGGGGCATTCTGAGTCTAGTGGAGGACCAGCCTGGTTGAAGCCCATGGGCCCCTGCAGGAAGAGAGGTTGACCTTGTGGGATGTGTCCATCCTTGTGAGTTTGAGTTTGGGGGTATTTCTCACAGAGCAGACTTGCCACATGCCAGACCCTCTCTGCAAAGTCAGCACGACTTCCCTCATCACCGCCAACTTCATTGTTGTCGCCGTTGTTATTAGATGCAGCCAGTGAAGTAGGCCCTGCCCAAGCAGTCCCTGAGCTGCTGGTGCACAGCGAGGGCTCTTGCTTTCCAAACAGAAAGTCAGGACCACCCTCTGAGCTGCCTGAGAAAGTGGTGGGCACTGTGGGCCAGAGGGTGTGGACTGGGGGCCCTTCTGGACGAAGCAGGGTGTGTGGCTGCTTCCCCCCGGGATCAGAGCCAGGACGTCCAGGACTGATCAGCTCTCCCGTCTCTGCCTCTTTCCAGATCAGTTCCAGGTCGTGCCTCTGCAGTTCTCCAAGGAGCTGGACACCTACAACCCCAACACCCCCGACTGGAGGGAGGACGTCGGCCTGGTGGTCACCCGGCTCCTCTCCAAGGTGCCCAGCACTTGGGGCCGCATGCCTCCCCCAGCACTTGCCGAGGTGCCTCTGGTTTCCAGAGGAGCCTGGGGTCACTAGGACCATGCCAAGCAGGACAGGCAACCGGTGCTCCCTAAAGTCATGGTGTTCTGGCCTTCAGGCCATTTGGAGGGTGCCTGGAAGCCAGGTGGGGCCTTCTGCCCTGGCTCAGGGAGACTTGCAGCTGGACTGTCACCTGGCAGGGGAAGGATAGGGCCATGTGCGCTTTGCACATCTAGTGAGCACCAGCTGTTTGTGTAAGAGCTTGCTGCTGTCTGCTGATAGTCCAGTCTCTTTAAAGTGACTATTGTTTATCCACTAAATTTCCGTTCTGGGCCAGACCCCGGGGACAGAAGGATCAGGTGTGATCACTCCCTTCTGGGAGCTCACAGAAGCAGACAAAGGCAGTGCATGAGGCGGGCAGTCAGACACCAAGGCTCCCCTGAGAGAAAGACCAGCCCCGGAGCCATCCAAGGCCACTGTAGGCTGAGGCCCACCCTGACCCTCCTTCCTCTCATCCTGTGACTTATTCTGGTAAAGGTGTCCTAGGCACTGAAGGATGAATAGTTTTCCAGTTGCAGGCACATGGAGTGGATTCCCAGGAGTCAGAGGGACCCACACAAGCAGGGTCTTGTGGGTTGAGGGAGTTGTCAGAGGGTGTGTAGTCATAACTGGGTCTATGTGTTGGGTAGGTGACAGGAGTCCACAGGGCCCCGTGACAGAACTGGGTGCCATGTTAAGGAGCCTTGACTTACCCCACTGCCTGGGAACATTCAGCCATGGAGAGACCTGTCACACCTGCCACAGTATGACAATGGGCTGAAGGTCCAGGAGAGCTGGGAGAGGAGGCAGCGCAGGGCCATCCAAATGGTGATGCAGGAGTCCAGAAGAGTTTGCAAGATGACCAGAACTCAGGCCAAGAGAGGAGAGAGGGTGTTTCTGAGGGCCCCAGAGTGAGGCAGGGGACAAGAAAGACAAGCAGGTCTAAGTGGCTTGTCTGTCCCCACAGGAGACCAGCGTCCCTGAGGAACTCCTGGTGACAGTGGTGAAACCAGGGCTGCCCACCCTGGCTGACCTCTATGTGCTCCTGCCCCCACCCAGGCCCACAAGGAAGAGGAGTCTCACAAGTGACAAGGTATGACCCATGGCCACCAGACTCCCAGTCCTCCCTGCACAGCAGGGTTTGGTGTCACTCACATAGGCAGGAACATCTCACTGGTTGATCTTGAAAGGGGTGACTTCTTGCCAGATTATAATCCTGCTCAGGGGAACTGCTTCTCCACCTGTGGCTGTACCTTCTCGAATTGCAGAAAATAGCAGCCCTACACCCCTGCAGAAATCACCCGGCCTCTGAGGTCACTACAGCAGGGGATTGAGGGGAAGGAGGACTTGGGGATGGACACGAGGGCACTCACTCACTTCCTCTCATGAGTCACTGGCTAGAGCTGGGCACATGTCGCCAACCTGCCTGCAAAGGGTGCTGAGAAATGTGGGTAGATGATGTCAAGGGGCACACCAGGGGCACAGGTTCAGGATAAAGCAGAACGGCCCCATGCACCCACAAACATCCTTACTACACAGGGGAGAACGGCCCCATGCACACACAAACATCCTTATTACACAGGGGAGAACGGCCCCATGCACACACAAACCCCCTTCTGACACGGGAGCAGAACGGCCCCATGCACACACAGACATCCTTATTACACAGGGGAGCAGAATGGCCCCATGTACACACAAACATCCTTATTACACAGGGGAGAACGGCCCCATGCACACACAAACCCCCTTCTGACACGGGAGCAGAACGGCCCCATGCACACACAGACATCCTTATTACACAGGGGAGCAGAATGGCCCCATGTACACACAAACATCCTTATTACACAGGGGAGAACGGCCCCATGCACACACAAACCCCCTTCTGACACGGGAGCAGAACGGCCCCATGCACACACAGACATCCTTATTACACAGGGGAGCAGAATGGCCCCATGTACACACAAACATCCTTATTACACAGGGGAGAACGGCCCCATGCACACACAAACCCCCTTCTGACACGGGAGCAGAACGGCCCCATGCACACACAGACATCCTTATTACACAGGGGAGCAGAATGGCCCCATGTACACACAAACATCCTTATTACACAGGGGAGAACGGCCCCATGCACACACAAACCCCCTTCTGACACGGGAGCAGAACGGCCCCATGCACACACAGACATCCTTATTACACAGGGGAGCAGAATGGCCCCATGTACACACAAACATCCTTATTACACAGGGGAGAACGGCCCCATGCACACACAAACCCCCTTCTGACACGGGAGCAGAACGGCCCCATGCACACACAGACATCCTTATTACACAGGGGAGCAGAATGGCCCCATGTACACACAAACATCCTTATTACACAGGGGAGAACGGCCCCATGCACACACAAACCCCCTTCTGACACGGGAGCAGAACGGCCCCATGCACACACAGACATCCTTATTACACAGGGGAGCAGAATGGCCCCATGTACACACAAACATCCTTATTACACAGGGGAGAACGGCCCCATGCACACACAAACCCCCTTCTGACACGGGAGCAGAACGGCCCCATGCACACACAGACATCCTTATTACACAGGGGAGCAGAATGGCCCCATGTACACACAAACATCCTTATTACACAGGGGAGAACGGCCCCATGCACACACAAACCCCCTTCTGACACGGGAGCAGAACGGCCCCATGCACACACAGACATCCTTATTACACAGGGGAGCAGAATGGCCCCATGTACACACAAACATCCTTATTACACAGGGGAGAACGGCCCCATGCACACACAAACCCCCTTCTGACACGGGAGCAGAACGGCCCCATGCACACACAGACATCCTTATTACACAGGGGAGCAGAATGGCCCCATGTACACACAAACATCCTTATTACACAGGGGAGAACGGCCCCATGCACACACAAACCCCCTTCTGACACGGGAGCAGAACGGCCCCATGCACACACAGACATCCTTATTACACAGGACAGTTTTGAATAGTAGCCCTCATAAAGGGGACAAAAGATCTGCTGTGTGACAAGGATGGGAAGGGGACTCAGGGCTGAATCCATATCCCCTCACAGCCACTATCCTAGCTAAAATGAAAAAGCTGACAATACCAAGTGGTAGCAAGGAACTGGAGAAATCAGCCCCTCGCACTGCTGGTGGGAATGGTGCAGCCGCTGCCAAAGACAACCTGGTGGTTCCTTAACGTGGTTACATGCAGTAACACATGACCTGACCATTTTACTAGGTATATACCCAAGAGGAATAAAAACGTATGTTCACACAGAAACGGTGTATGTAAGTGCTTAGTTTGTGGCATCTTTATTCCTAATGGTCCCAAAGTAGCCACAACTCAACTGTCCATCAACTGATGAATGGATAAACAAAATGTGGTCTAGCCATACAATAGGATATTAGTCAGCCATAAAAAGGAATGAAGCACTAACACCTGCTACATTGTGGATAAACCTTGGAACATTATGCTAAATGGGAAATTAAAAAAAAAACCAGACATAAAAGACTGTGTATTATATGATTCTATATGTAATACCCAGAATTGGAAAATCCATAGAGACAGAAATATACTAGCGGAGGGATTATCTGTCCTAATTTCAAAATATACTATAAAACTATAGTAATTAAAACAGCATGATACTGGCATAAAAACAAACACATAGGTCAGTGGAACAGAACAGAGAGCTCAGAAATAAATCCACACATTTACAGTCAAATGATTTTCAGTAAAGCTGCCAAGAACACATGGGAAATGGACAGTCTCTTCTATAAATGATGTTGACAAAACTGGCTATCCAAATATGGAAGAACGAAATTAAACTCTATCTCTTACCATGTACAGAACTCAACTGAAAACGGTTTAAAGACTTAAGCGTAAGACCTGAAACCGTAAGACTACTAGAAGGAAGTATAGAGTAAGACTACTCAACATTGATCTGGCCAATGATATGACTCCATATAAGTACAGGCAACTAAAGCAAAATTAGACAATGGGATTGCAGAAATGCTCCTGCACAGCAGAGGAAATGATCAACAGAGTGAAGGGACAACCTGCAGAATGGGAGAAAACATTTGCAAACCATATATCTGGCAAAGGGTTCATGTCCAAAACATATAAGAAACTCAAACACCTCAATGGCAAGAAAACAAGTAACCCAACTTAAAAAGGGCTTCAATGGACACTTCTCAAAAGAAGACATACAAATGGCCAACACACACTTGAAAAATTGCTCCAGGTCACTAATTATTGGGAAAATTAAAACCACCTGCTAGAATAGCTTTTATCAAAAGATAAAGATAGAAGCATATGGGTGGGCAATCAGGTCTTCAAGCTGGACCTGGCTCCTGGGTAACCACTGTTGCCTGGAAATGTGGGTAGGAATAAGAACAACCAGGAGAGAGTCCTACTATGTGCTGGTGCCTTATATATTTGTCATGTCACACAGACCCTGGAGGAGGTGCCTGTGTCCACAAGACCATCTCTAGCCCCACACACCCTCTAAGCAACATCCCCCACCTCACAATCCTGCAATATCCCCTGGAGTATTCCCCTTTACGTGGGGCATAACTCCCCTGCCCAAGTCTCTTGTCCTGCCATTTTGTCTTCATTATTCTACCTCTGCAAAGCCTTCCCTAACCATCACTGGAAGAGCTCTTTGAAGGGAGGGTCACTTCTGGGTCACCTTCATGTCCCTGTTGATGCCCGTGGTGGAAGTTGGCTGGGGGATTATTATTCGCATTTCACAAATGAGGACACTGAGCTCCAGGTTCAATGGCCCTCCCAGATCTGCCCTACAGCTTTAGAGTGTCAGATCCATATTCAAACTAGTCCACCCAGCTCTCCCTATCCCCCCCCCATAAGGGATTGCAGAGGACTCCTCCTCACCCTCTCCCTCCTCAGGCAGAGAACCCCCTCACCCTCCCATCCTCCAGTAAAGGCCCTTGCTCATCCCTCTCTGTGCTTTCAGAGGCTCATGGCCATCCAGCAGGTACTGAACTCACAGAAGATCAGCTTCCTCCTGCGAGGTGGGGTCCGGGTCCTCGTGGGCCTGAGGGACTCAGACACAGGTGAGAGGCCAAAGCTCCCCTGGCCGCCTTGGGTTCCCCTGCAGGGTGGGTGGGCAATCGTCCAGGCCCCAGGAGTACTTGTTACTGTGGGCCTTACGCAGGTGGCGCCGCCTCAGCTGCCCATAGCAGCTCCTGCTTTGCCTCTTATTAAGCCCTGTCAGTCACTACCAGGTTAGACCTACGGACCCCCCCTCCTCTCCACAGATGCGACATGGAGTGCTCACTTATGGTCTCAGATGACCTCTGCCCCAGCATTTCCCGCAGGGACTGTTCTCTTGGGATGCTCCTTTCCCTCTGAGGACAGGAATGTGCAGAAGCTCAGAGCTTCTTTCTGCTCTAGAGACACTGTGCCCATTAGGAAATGCAGCAGGTTCATCCCACGCTGCCATAAAAATAGTTGGGTCTGCCCACTCTCCAGAAAGAAGGCCCTGCAGCCAGCTGGCCCCAGGCCTGCATTACCTAGCAGGAGTCAGGACCAGGGAGTGGGGCAGAGCTCCTTCAGGGCCACGGCAGGGTTCCTTGTCCTTAGTCACAACAGAACTGAGCCAGAAGATGCGAATACCCCTGACCACAGAAGCTGGGCTGAGGGCAGAGGAGCCGTCGCGGCTACTAACAGCTCTTCTGCTTGCAGATTCGCAGAGGCCAGGAGCAGGCGGCGGCTACTGGGCCGTGGTGGTCCTCTTTGTCATCGGGCTATTTGCAGTGGGAGCATTCATTCTCTACAAGTTCAAAAGGCAAGGCCCTGTCTTCCCTCACAGGCCAGACACGCAAGGTGCTCCAGGCAGATCTAGAAAGGCCCCCCATGGTGGCGGCCTCCTGGCAGGACCTTTTTTTTTTCTTTTTTTTTGAAGAGGTTGTTTCTTTGGTTTTTTGTTTTGTTGTTTTTTGTTGTTTGTTTGTTTGTTTGTTTGTTTGCTATAGGGTGCATGCGTTCGCCAGACAGACAGAGAGAGACAGAGAGACAGAAAGTGAGAAATCACCTCCCCGGGGGGATGGCCATACTGCAATCCCTTCTCCTCCATTCTCCTCTCAGCATCTTGGGCACGCACGCACACACACCTGGAGTGAGTTTAAGCCCCCGGGTCCAGGACTCGAACCGCGGTCGACTACGTGCAAGTCCAGCAACATAGCCATTACACTAACTGCTGGGACCCTGGCAGGACCTTTGAAAGAGGTGGTGTGATGGGCTGTGGGGTGGAGCTTGCTTGCCCGGCCCTGTTCTGGTTCTCTATCACCTGGAGGTCTGCTGGGAGATGGCAACAGCTTACAACCCAGTGGTCATCTCTCACCTACGTCCCCAACTCTGCCCAAGGCATCCTAGCCCCATCTCAGACAGTTCCACCCACCCTTGGAGGGAGGACATTGTCCATGTCACAAATGAGGACACCAGACTCAGTGAGGTCAAGCTCACACACGTGGAAAGACATGGAGCTGGGCCCCGGCCCGGCCCACAGCCCTGCCCGCAGCCTCCTTCCTCAGGGGGAATGCCCAAGAACTGTCACCATTTGTACCCAGTGCTCTCCTGGCAAGGGCTCCCCGAGGTGCAGGTGGGGAGCTGCTCTAGAACACCCTGAGAGTGAGTGAGGGGAGGACTTGGGCAGGGTGGGCTAGCAAGGGCCCTGTGCGTTTAACCAGGAGGGGCGTTGGCCCCTCGCTTCTCTGAATAAAATGGGGGTAATAACCCTCCTCCCTGGGACTGACCATGCAATCCTGGAAGGGCCGGCCAATCTGAACTTCCCTGGATCCTGGGCCCACAATGACCAAGAAGTATCACCAGACCCTTTTCCTGCAAACAGTGTCCAGATTTGACCCTGGTGTTTCTTCTCAGTCTCCCTGGTCGGGGTCACCTGTGAGGACAGTCTGCGGATACAGTCCACCCTTGCCTTCTTGCTTGTTTGGAGCCAAGGGCCCCACCTCCCCAGGCTGTACCCTTGCCCCAGGCCCTGACCCTGCCACCCCGCCTCAAGACTCCACTCCTGCTTGCTTGGAAGAGCCTCTGGTCTTGTAAGCAGGACTTTATATGCCTCTCCCTCATGCTGGGCACTGGCTCAGGTTCTAGGACACAGGGCTGACTGTGCCCTGGCTGGGGCATGTCCGGCAGCTCCATACCTGCCTCCTTACTCAGTTCCAACTGACAGGGTGGCCCAAGGTGCTCGAGAGTATGGAATAGGCACCTGAGCTATTCTGGAGAATCTCAGAGGACTTCCCTGAGGAGGTGATTCTAGTGAAGATTCTAAAGGATGATTGAGTTTGCTGGGCAAAGAGGCAGAACGGGTCCAGGCTACATCCTCCCTGACAACCAAGTTTACAGAAGAGGCCCTGGCTTATTGATGGGACCACTCAGGTGTTCCTTGGGCACCTCAGATTCTGATCATACTTACCATCCTCCTCCACAGAAACCCCCCTGAGCCAAAGACACACCTCTACCAGGGGCCCAGGCCAGGGGTGCTGCTCCTCTGTCTGCTCCCCCCCCTCAGCCCAGACAGCATCACTTAGCATCCCTCCTCCTGGCCCCCCAGCAGGAGAGCAGGCAGACTGCAGCTGAGGGGGCTGGTCACAGGAAGTGCCAGCGGCGGCATTTGAACCTAGTCTTGCCGGTACTGAAGCCGGCCCGCTTGCTCCCCTGTAAACAGAAGCAGTTAAGGATGGGCTGGCAAACCCCGGTATTTTATCTCTCCGTACTGGCTCTGGGTTCTGAATTTATTGGGGCTGGGTGGAAGGTACCCCCCTTGCAGGCCGAGGCCCCTGCTGCTCTCCCTCACCCCAGGTAGCCATGTCCTCGGATCCACGAGGACTCTGCCTGGCCCTTTGCAGACAGGTTTGCGCTCCCTCTCCCTGCCGTGGTGTTTCTGGGTTCCCTGTAACGGGCCAGGCTGGTTTCTTATCTGACGCTGGAGAGCTGCTGACAACTTCATTTCTAGTTCAGGGCAGGGGTCTCCATGGTTTCCACTGGGAGAGTCTGTTGTCAGCCTGGAGGCCCCGCTGACCTCCCTATGCCCTGACAAGTAGTGGTGCCAGCTCCAGGCCAGGCCTAGCCACACAGGGCTCACCTCCCAGGGAAGGGGCTTCCCTGCTCCCCACACCAAATCCTTATCCTTTACCCCGCCCCCACCCCAAATCACGTGCCCCAACTTCAGTCTGTTCAAAGTGCTCAGTCTTCAAGTCCCCTCAGGGCAGAGCCACAGAGATGCCAGGCCTCAGCTTCCTCGCCTGTGAGACGGGCATGCTTGGCTCTGCGCTGTTGAGAGGCAGGTGTCCTTGCCCTCGGCCGTTCCGTGTGCACGGAAGCTGAGCTCCTGAGTATTTGCAGGCGTTACATGGGTCCTCTTCAGGGGGAAGCCCGCTGCAGCTTCCTCCTCCGGTGGGCCTGGGGTGGCAGTTGTGTAAAAGGCCTCAGACCGGCTAGCGGGGCACATCAGAAAGGAGGCTGGGAGGTGGTCATGGGTCCGGCTGCCACTCACAGATCACCTGGTGACTCCTGGCGTTCCCTGGGAAGCGGGAGTACCCTCTTCAGGTCCTCAGGGCTGACAAGTGCTCAGACTCAACCATCCCTGCCTTGGGTCACCGCCCCCAGAGGACCCTCCGCAGTGGAGTGCAAGGATCCTGTTCACACTGCGGGGCATCCTGGCACCATGCAGAGGACGGGCCAGCCTCCGAGACCTTGACCGCGGCCCTGTGCTGCTGCTGAGCAGCTTGGGCCTCTCTGAGCCTCAGCTTTCCCACCTGTGAAAGGAGGGGAGAAGGGAAACTCTGTGTTGCCCCGATGGTCTGTCTGAGACGTCCTGGAAGGCCCTGATACAGTGGGGTCTGTGTCCTGAATGGCTCTTGGGTCAGAGCTGTGCTGGGTATGAACGGCTGTGTTGTCTTCACCCCGTATCTCATTCTGGGACATAGTTTGGGTACAAATGTTCCCCTGGGCGTTGTCCAGACACACATGAGAAACAGGGTGGGCAAGAGTGCCCACTTACAGGGGCTGCTTGCTGCCCCCAGAGAGAGGGGGAGGCCGCTGGCAGGACAGACCTGGTCTCTAGGCTCCCTTCTCCCTGTTCTCTAGGTATCCAAGGACCAGACAGTGGTTTCCACAAACTGCCACAGTTTACTGCAGCTGTGTGCAGACCCAGAGGGCCCCTGCCCCACCTTGTACGGGGTGGGGGTGGGGGGGCACGAATGGGGAGGGAAGGACCTGAAGGTGCCCCAAGGGATGCAAGGATACAAGAGGCTGCCCAGGAGCCATTGCCATGAAGACAGGGAGCACAGGTGAGGGGCGAGGGAGCCCGCAGGGCAGATGGCTCAGTGCAGACAGCCCAGCACGGAGAGCACACCTGTCTAGCTGGCCCTGAGGTTTAGGCTCCGGAGGCAGTGGGCTCGGCTCATGGCCATCGTCATGCTCAGCCTGGCTCACGGAGTGGAGGACCAGGGACTGCATCTGGCAAGGGTCTTGCTGGAGGGAACGTGGAGGCACCAGACAGTGGTTCCCACAACCTGCCACAGTTTACTGCAGCTGTGTGCAGGCCCAGAGGGCCCCTGCCCCACCTTGTACGGGGTGGGGGTGGGGGGGGCACGAATGGGGAGGGAAGGACCTGAAGGTGCCCCAAGGGATGCAAGGATACAAGAGGCTGCCCAGGAGCCATTGCCATGAAGACAGGGAGCACAGGTGAGGGGCGAGGGAGCCCGCAGGGCAGATGGCTCAGTGCAGACAGCCCAGCACGGAGAGCACACCTGTCTAGCTGGCCCTGAGGTTTAGGCTCCGGAGGCAGTGGGCTCGGCTCATGGCCATCGTCATGCTCAGCCTGGCTCACGGAGTGGAGGACCAGGGACTGCATCTGGCAAGGGTCTTGCTGGAGGGAACGTGGCGGGTACCACGTGGTGACAGCGAGAGCACACACACCGGTGTCCATTCTGTCCCCGCAGGTGCAATTCATGGGGCCCATTCTGCTCCTGGCCTCTCCCAAAGGCCCTGTCTGTCAGCACCACAGTCAGGGAGACAGACAGAGGGGAAGTGAGAACAACCCCCGGGGGGATGGCCACACCGCGGTTTCCTCTCAGGGCTTTGGACACGCACACACACACGTGGCCCGGGTGTTTCTCAAGTCACAAGGTCCAGGACTCAAACTATACAGTTGGCCATGTGAGTCCAGCTCACTGACCACCAGCCCACAGACTGGCCCTCGTAATCCTGTCACAACCAGATCTCAACCCGTGAATCTGGGGAGCAGTCAACCCCAGCAGCTGGCTGCAGTCAGACACCGCGACAGCGCAGAGGCTCTCGGCCACTGAAGGGCCGCTTGTCGGCGAAGCTGCATACGCTCTGGGGCTGGCCCGGGGCTTGCCCACTGTCTCGTGGTCCGGGCTGACAGAGCAGGGGCACACCAAGCAAATGAAGTCATGCTCAGGTGTGTCAGCAGGGATGTGACACAGCCACCGCCAGTCACCCTCCCTGCATGACCACCCCGCCCCGAGGGGCATGCTGCCATTGCAGAGTTCCCAGAGCACTTGTGAGGCTTGGGAACCACATCTGAGAAAGTCTCCTCTCCCCCGAGCCTCAGTCCCGTCTGTGAAATGGGACCATGGGCCCTTGGGTGTCTGCCGCGCGTGAAGGAACATGGCTGGGGTGCTCCCGATCCCAGTCCCAGGCAGAACCCTGAAATGGAGAGGGCTGTGCCCACCCTGCCCTTTCCTCTGGAACTGGAGGAGAAGGGAAATAGAGACCAGCATGGTACTGGGAAGCCGGACAGGGCCCAGGAAGCCGCTCTCTGAGCTGGGGCAGCATGGAGCCTTGCATGGGAATGCACGTGCACCCGCCCCCAGTGAGGCGGCTACTCCGCAGTCCCTGCCAGGTGAGGGGGAGACAGGAGAGATTAACATGCCCTCCCTGCACCGCACCCTTGATCCAGTGTCCACTGCATGGACAGACAGCACCTGGTGTGCCCGGGCAGAGGGGGCCCCAGGGCTGAGAGTGCTCAGGAGGGAGGGCTTCCTGGACAAGGTGGCTTTGAGTGTATGTGGGACGGGGACAAGACTTGAGTGCGGGGAATCACCGGCACCATGTGCCATACGCAGGGTGGTCAGGGCTAAAGTTTCAGCCTACAGCTGAGTGCCCCCCGGCCCCTGTCCAGCAGGAAACGCCCCGGCAGGACGGTGTATGCCCAGATGCACAACGAGAAGGAGCAGGAAATGACGAGCCCCGTCAGCCACAGCGAGGACGTCCAGAGCGTCATCCAGGGTGAGGAGTTTATAGATGATGACCTCGACTCGCAGACTCTAGGTAACGCCCGCCCCGGAGCCGCCTCTCCCTCCCCAGGCTCCCGGTCTGGCCAGCAAGGTCCCAGGATGCTGGGCACAGACCACACAGTGTCCCCGGGCCTACTGTGTCCCTTCCACCTGACGAGGCAAAGCTGGGGTCCTCCCAGGACTCCCACGGGGTTTAAAGGTGGGGGCACCTGCCTGGCAGCCAGTAACAGCCGCTCCCGCCCCACGAAGGCAGGGAAAGGGCAGAGCAGAGGGCTGGCTCCCACACAAAGCAAATGCTGGCCCCAAGATGTGGGTCCTTCCCCAGAGCACCCCTTCAACATGCCCAGCTTCCTGCTCACCAGAACCGATGGCTTAGTGTGACATCCGAGTGTGCACATGGACGTCAGCACCTGTGCACAGGGACGGCTCTGATGGGAGCGCTCACTGCTGGCCGTGCTGGGGGATGTACCATTCCTCCATGGCTCCCTCACACCCCAGACCACCTCAGTGGCAGCCCTTAACAGCCATTTTCCCGCATGATCTCTGAGGGGGGCCTGGGCTCAGCCACTGGTTCTCTCTTGGGGTCTCTCGCGAGGTTGTAGCTGATAGCTGGAGCTGCGGTCATCTCAAAGGCTTCCCCACCCCGATGCCTGGTGATTGATACGGGTGTCCGCTAAGCCCACCACTGGGGCTCCCCACCAGAACCCCTGCACGTGGCCTCCGGTGTGGCTTGGGCTCCCTTGCAACATGGCGCCGAGTTCCAAAAGCCAAGCATCACCTTCACCACCCAGGCTCCTACTCGTGTCCTGTCTCTCTGGGGGCTGTTGAAGCAGCCACAGAAATGTGCCCATGCCGAGGGGAAGGGGCGCAGACTCCACCTCCTGGCAGGGAAGGAGCCAGCTGCGGAGAGCAGGCGCATGAGCAGGGAGCGTGCCACAGCCCGCACAGAGAAGCACGCAGCGCTTCCTCCTGACGGGGACATGCTCCCCGAGGGTCGGGCCGGGCCGCCGTCGGACCTGTGCCTACCGCACAGGAGCAGCTGCGCCTGCAGAGCGCCCACCGGGAGCCAGGCTCGCAGCACGCTTGCAGGGGGCCCTCACCTCGGCAGCCTTGGAGGCAGGCTCTTCCTTAGGGAGGAGAGGGCCGCGCAGAGGTGAAGTGTCATGCTCTGGTCATGGTTCACACGTAGGCAGACACCAGAGCCCCAGCCTCCCTGCCATTCCTGTCTGTGCCTTGCTTGGCGACACCGTTGGCACCCGCCTCCTGTGGTTGCCGTGGAGACACGGCTGGTGTGTCCAGAGCAGGGTGTGGGACACGGGAAGCACGTGGGAGTCTGAATGAGACCAACTGTGGTGTTACTCGCATCCTGGACCGAATGCGTCCTCAGAACCGGGAGGTAGTTCCTTCCCTCCCCGCTTACAGCATTGCCGGTGAGGCGCAGAGGGCGAGGCCACGGCCTCGGGGCCCCGCAGCTCACCAGCAGCTGGCCTTGAAACCAGCCTGACCCAAAGCTGGGAGCCCAGGCCCTGCTCCTGCCCTGGCCGGACCGCCCCCAGTGGGCATCCCTGACTGCAGCGTCTGCCAGCCCAGCTGTGTCTGGTTGGTACGACGCACCCACAGCCTCCGGGGACACAGAAACAATGAGTGCCGTGAACCGAGGTCTCGCCCTGTGCCAGGCCCGGGACCGGCACTGTCAGACATGGCCTCACCAGCTCCCCGTGAGGCAGACACTGGTGTGTCCATTTGACGGAGGAGACAGGTGAGGTTCGGAGCTGCGACCACCCTCCTCAGGTCAGTTACCTGACAAGAGGTGGGGCTGGGTCAAGGCCGCCTCTGACTGCACAGACTGCCTCCTCCCACCACCACCCTGCAGGCCCCCGCGCTCAGGGCGAGTGGCCTGCAGACCCAAGGACCTCTTAGAGCCGGCTGTCCCCCGCTCAGGGCTGAGGTGCTCTTGGGGCGCCACACCGCCGGCCCCCACCTCCCAACAAGTCTTCCAGACCCC
>NW_006159886.1:328229-341812 GCF_000334495.1 Tupaia belangeri chinensis | reverse complement strand
TCCCCCGCCTGCCTCCCCCCCCCACCACCCTGCAGGCCCCCGCGCTCAGGGCGAGTGGCCTGCAGACCCAAGGACCTCTTAGAGCCGGCTGTCCCCCGCTCAGGGCTGAGGTGCTCTTGGGGCGCCCCACCGCCGGCCCCCACCTCCCAACAAGTCTTCAAGACCCCAGGGTGTGGTGTCTGGGGAAGGCGGGGGCCTCAGACAGCCATTCTTTCTGGCCTCTACAGAACGACGAGGTAAAGGGTTATTTTAACCAAGGCCCAGTGTGCCCCTGTGCCCTAGGTGTGTGTTCACACCCCGCCGCTGCTCTCTGGAGGGTGGTGGGGACAGGGCAGACGTCACCCTCAGGTTGTGGGAGGCAACGCTGGCAACACTGTCAACGCCAGAGCCCAGCGAGGGTCTCGCGGCAAGTCTGGCGGGGTTTCAGGATCACCCAGTAACCCTGGGGTACCCACCACCTAGCAGTGCCTCTTAGTGCTCCCAGCCGCTGTCACCCGGGTGATGCACGAACCCAGCAGGGAGCTGGCTCGCAAGGAGCAGCTGAGTCCCAGGCTCCTCGTCCTGTCCCCTTGGTCTAACCCAGCCCCGCCTAGCACCACCCAACTGCCCGGTCTCTGACGGTCACGGTGCCACCCTCTCTCCCGCTCTTGCCTCCGGGGCTTTGCCGCGCCTGGCCCTGCAGTGCCCAATGTCAGGAGGGGTCGAAGCCTCAGCCCCTCTGGCACCCCCTTGCTGCTGATGCCGGGGGCAGTCCCCATGCAGGTCAGTGGGTGTGGTGGGTGGGGTCTGGCCTGGCCTCGCCACACAGGCCCGCTGGGGTCCACTGCTCGTGATGGCACCCGGAGAAGCCACTCCCCAGGCACCCCCAGGAATGTAGAGACCCCCACCACCTGCACTTGGCATGCGCTCATGGGCCACAGATGCCCACCGCACGCTGGCTTGATGCTCTGGCTGAGGCCACCACTGTGTCCCCACGTGGCTGTCTCTAACCCCCATCGGTGGGCATGTGCACATGGGCCATCTCTTTGTTTCCTAGGCAACCACTCTGGCGTGGTCCTGAGCATCAATTCCCGCGAGATGCACAGTTACCTGGTGAGCTGATGCCGCCTGAGGCCTGTGCCCGGAACACTCTCCTTTCCGTTGTCTCACCCTCATGGAGGGCAAAGGACCACAGCGAAGCCGGCCGCTGGAACGACATCCCCTCAGAGACCTGTGAAAAAGCCACCTCCTCCATCTGGCCCCGCACAAGGGGACAGACACTCCCTCAGTTCTGTCCAAGCCTGCCTGGGCTCAGGGATGCTGACTCCTGCCCCTCCCGCCTGGTGCCGCTACTGTCCCGCCCCAACTCAGGGCACGTCTCTGACCCTGGACCCCACACACGCCACCCTGGCCACTCCACACCCTGCTGTCTCAGTCCAAGGCCTGCCTGCACCCAGTGAGGCTGGCCTGTCTCCTTCCGAGCCTAGGGGTGAGCCTGCCCAGCTGCCCAAAGCTCCAAGAACTGCAGAGCTGGTGGAGCCTGCACTGGGGGCTCCTGTCTCTAGGAGAGCCTGAGTCCCTGCTGCTTTCCTCCTCCTCCTCCTGTGCTCCTGCCTGCAAGGGAGACCCTCGCCCTCCAGCATCCTGAAAGCCCGAGAGCCAGGCCCTCCCAACCCACCCTCCAGGCTCCTGTGCTCCCCTTCTTTTTAAACTGCAGATAATGTAAATACCTCTCTAGGAAGCTGTTTGCATTGGGGGGAGGGGGTGTTTAACGTCCTATTTTTATGGCCCCACAGTAGCCATCTGGGTTGCTTTGTCCAAGCCCCTTTTCCACCATGCCCGGGGCTCCTCTTCCAGGGCCCAGAGGTCAAGTGTTCTTCTCGGTTTTCCCTGGGGGAACCTGGGGTGGGGAGTCACAGGAAGGCATCCTGTGCCTGCAATTCCTTACTCCTGCCAGCAGGCAGCGCCCTCCACAGGCTGCTCCTCTCCCCAGCGGAGAGCAGGTTCCGGAAGGAGCCGGCACCCCCAGGAAGGCAGGTGGTGGGAACGGGCATGAGATGCACCCAGTTCCCTGCACCTCCTGAGAGCCTGAGGGACCTGTGTAGAAACCAAGCCAGGAGAGGGTTAGGATGACAGAGCAGGACAGGCCAAGAGAGTGCCCCTCATTTCGAAGATGGAAAACTGAGGCCCAGAGAGGGGCGCTTTCCCAAGGTACAGCACGGCAGCAGAGGTGGCCCCAGAACCAGCCTCCATCCCCAGGGCAGTGCGGTCTGCACTTACAGCTGCCTATAATCAGGGATGCTAGCCTCAGTCTACACATGGGGGTTGGGGGTGGGGGGCCTTCACCTTTTGCCTTGAAACAGGAAGTCAATGTCCTCCTCTCCAACATCCCCTCCCTCCGGCCCGACTCTTAGGTGGCCCTGGCCTTTCTCAGAGGTGGGGAACTGGAGAAGGCCAAGCCCAGGCTAGTAACTCGCTGGCCAAGGCAAGTCCAAGCAAAGCCAGACAACCTCCTGTGCCCTGTGCCAGGCTCTGGGGGTGGTAACCCATAGTCTCTAGAAAAGAGACATGGCCCCTTAAAGGAGGCCTAGAGGCGACTCCTCGTGCCCAGAATAGTTCCCAGCACACGGGAGGCGCCCAGTCTTTAAGTAGGCGACCCATGGAGCTCAGCCTTCTTGACACAGGTGGAGACTCAAAGATCAGCCACACCCAGGCACCCAGCTCGACCCACATCTCTCTGCCCACTGACTAGGGCTCCTGAACCACCCCTTCCCGAGGTTGTCCTGCGAGTTGTCCCCAAGGTTGTCCTTGGGGAAGGGCTGTGGACAGGGGACCCGAGGTTGTGCAGCTGGCAAGCCCAGTGAATCTCTGGGACCTTGGCAGAGACCCACATCCTGCTGCCACCCTACACACAGCACCTGTCTCATCTCTGCCTGCCCACAAGCGTCAGACCCGGGTCCGACGTCGCCAGCAGTCAGGCCTGCCCGGAAGCCCTGGACAGAGTCCTCCCCGTTCAGCTCACCAGTGCCTACGGGTAACCAGCTGTAGGTCTCTGACCTTCCTCCACCACTCAGTTTAGTTCGGCTGTTTGGGTAGGGTTTTTTCCCTTAGTTATTTGTGGATTTTTTTTTTTTTTATGTTATTACTTCTGAGATATTTTGGTTGTGTGGGCCCAAGAACCTGGGAGCAAGGTGGCAGTTGACATAACCTCATACACTCCCGTCTCTGTGACTGTAGAGACCGACACGCAGGCCTATGGGCTACCCGGTTGTGAACATGAGGTTCCGCGTCTCTGGCCTGTGGGTGTACGTGGAGGCCCCTGGCGATAGATGCCATTGGCTCTCAGCCTCGAACGTCCCGTTCACTGGGTCATGCACGTGGTTGGTATATGCACATAACAAAGAGGCCGTGCGTTCTTTCTTATTTTTCCTTTTTAAAAATCAATAAATCATTTGTGATGCTTTTAACAAAGATTAAATGAACACTTTCGCTTTATTGAGATACTTCTCAGTATTTACCTACACACACACATCCCCACCGGCCCCTAGAACTGTGGTCCTAGAGGCAGCATGGCCGGGACCTGCCGGAGGGGCGGGAGGAAGGGAGCCCCTCCTGACACTTTGGAGGGAGGTGGCAGGGACACTGGCCGAGGGGATGCTCTCACCTCCCGGGGCTTAGAGTGCTGCCATGAAGGGGGTTCATGTCCTGCCCTCCGGACCAGCAGAGGACGTACCAGAGGTACTTGTAATTCCCCAGACAGGAAGTGGAGACCCCGGGAGGTTGGGGCCTGGAGGTGATAGCACAGTCCCATACCCAAAGGAATTTCTTCATTTCTTTCATTTATTTTGCCATAGGGTATGTGCACTCACCAGAGAGAGAGACGAGAGATAATGAGAGGGAAAGTGAGAACTCACCCCCTGGGGGATGGCCACGCTGCAGTCCCTTCTCCTTCATTCTTCTGGGATTCATGCACACATGCCCAGTGTGATTTTTAAGCCACCAGGTCCGGGACTCAAACCACAGTCAGTCACGTGGGAGTCCAGCACCTTAACCACTGTGCCACCTGCTGGCCCCGCATTTGTTCACTTCTGGAATGCCATTTGCGTTAGTCTTTGACTTGACAGGAGGAAGAACAGATTAATTTATCCTGGTTGATGCTCTGGACTCAAAATTTGTGAACTTCCTCCTTCTGTGGGCCGAGGGTTCACACATTCCTGAATCCCAGCTGCAGTGTTTTCTTCTCACGCCCACGCCACCTGCGTGGTGGTGGTCATGAGCGCGGTGCACACGGACACTTCACGGGCGCGTGCACTGCTAAGTGTGCATGAGGTGGAGGATGATCTGTGGGCTGCTGGGGTCAGAACCGGAGAGGGGCCGTCTCCCCCATGCTGCTCTGCGACGAGGCCTGCCCTTGAGCACGGTAAACTGGCACGGGAAAGCATTCAAAATCATCTCCTTTATAAAGGTATCTCTTTCACAGCACGGAGTGACCTCTGCCTGGAGCTCACGCCTAAGCGTGGCCACGCATCAGTGCAGGGAGCTCCAGCCAGGTGTGACGGCTGAACCCCACCAGCCGCACTTTTGGGGAAGTAAACACATCGCAGGAGGTGGGGAGAGAGGCGACGCCTCCCCCATGCACACACACACCCGTTCTCACACGCGAGCTCCCACTTCTCTGCTCTGATACACTCTCCACAGCGGCGTCCTTGGAACTTCCTGCAAGAGCTCACGCTCCCGTGGACTCGTGCAGGCCCCAGGCTGGGCACTGGGCACTGGGTCCTGAGCCTGGAGGACTACAGGGATGAGACGAGGCCCTTGGACCTTGAAGGAGACCTGGGCTGGGGGAGGTGGACGATGGCCACACCGTTCAACCGGGAGGGAAAGGGCCAGGGAGCTCAGTGGCTCCAATCCCTCCAGGGACCAGGCACCAGAAGTCTGTGTAAGTTTGATCTTGGTGGCAGGAGGAAGCAGGAGCAGGACTGGGGGACATCCATGCAGAGGGGCTGAGGGTGACATGTTTGTGTGGAGGGAGAGACAGAAGGAGAGAGCCCTAGAGAACACAGCACACTTCAAGAACCTCAGACTCTCACCATTTAACTGCCTTGTTCTACCTGCAAAACTCGGGAGGAAGGAAGATTTTGGTGTTTTTTAAGAAATTTTTGGAGGGACCAGCAGTTGGAGTAATGGCTGTGTCGCTGGACCCCCATGTCGTTGACCACAGTTTGAGTCCTGGACCCAATGGTTTAAACTCACGCTGGGCACATGTGCGTGCATGCCCAAGATCCCAAGAGGAGGATGGAGAAGGGGTTGCAGCATGCCCATCCCCCCAGGGGGTGACTTCTGGCTTTCTGTCTCTTTCTGACGAAAACCTCTCCAAAAAAAAAAGGAGATTTTTGGCATAAGGCACATGCACTCACCCAGAGAAAGAGAGACAGAGAGATGGAAAGTGATAAATTACTATATGTGGGGACGGCTATGCTGCAATCCCTTCTCCATTCTCCTCTTGAGATTTTGGGTATTCACACACGTGTGGCTGGCATGAGTTTGAAGCTGCCGGGTCTGGTACTCAAACCAGGGTAGACTACATGGGAGTCCAGCAATGTAACCATTATACCATCTGCTGGTCCCAGAAGAAAGAATTTCTTAGCCACTCTGATATTCCAACCCCCACATCAGTGTGTGGGACTCTGTGGAGTCTTCTCCCTGGGAAAAGTGTACCGGGTGTGACAAGGTTCTTTAAATCTCCCACATTAGTCCATCTGGAACCTTCTGCTTATCTGATAGGAGGAAGCCACATATAGACAAGACTCATAGCAGGGGCCAGGAAGTGGTGAGGTGGTTAAGGCACTGGACTCTCACCTGGCTGACCGCAGTTTGAGTCCCAGATTGGGCAACTTGAAAAATCATGCCAGGGGTGTGTGTGTGTGTGTGTGTGCCCAAAATCCCATGAGGAAAATGAAGAAAGATTGTAGCATAGCCATACCCCCCTGGGGAGTGATTTCTCACTTTCCATCTCCCTATCTCTCTCCAGTGAATGTATACATCTATGGCAAAAATCTCAGTTTTTGTTTTTTTTTAAAGATGATAACAGTAAAAAAAGAAAAAGAAAATACTGGGGCCAGCAGATGGTGTAATGGTTGTGTCACTGGACTCCCACATAGTTGACCCTGGATCAAGTCCCAGACTCAGTGGCTTAAAACTCATACTGGGCACGCGTACGTGTGTGTGCCCAAAATCCCAAGAGGAGAATGGAGGAGAAGGGATTGCAGCATGGCCATCACTCCCTCCCCTGGGGGGGTGGTGATTTCTCGCTTTCTGTCTCTCTGGTTAGGGCATGTACCCCATAGCAAAAAAATCTCTTAACAAGAAAGAAAACGTTCTGTGTTGTTTTATTTACACATTTGATCACTGCGTATCACCACAGTTTGTACCATGGATTTTCCCTGCCCGGTTAAAGACATCGTCACACATGTCCTCGTCACCTGACTTAAAGGCCGTTACTGCACCCGAGTGCCGCATACGTTGGGCACAGTGCGCGGCGCCTCCAGCTTACGGAGACCCAGGGGTCGCACACGGCGGGAAGGGCGTGGTTCTTTTAGCCAGTGTATTAATAGGGGCGCTGCTGGAAAGCCGTGGCCAGCCGCATGTGCAGGCCTTGCATCTGGTGTCCAGAGACTCAGATGAGACATCTCGCAGGAACAGCCAGAAACATGCCCCTCAGAGACCCACCCTCGCCACCCCTCGGGCCGTATTGGTAACAGGTGTGGCTGGGCGCTGAGGAGGCCAGACCAGTCTTCCATTCCCGGTGACGGGCCACCCTGCGGGCTGCCTTCTGGCAGGTGAGTCACCAACCAGGGCCATGGGTGACTCTTGAGGGAGGAGAGAGGAGCCTTCCACGTGCTCTGCAGAGGACGAAGAAGAAAGGAGGGGAAAGAGAAGGAGGAAGAGGAAGAAGAGGAGGAGAAAGAGGAAGAAGAGGCACCTCACTTGTTAGTAATGCAGCCCTGGGCCCTTGTGTCTGTGGCACGTCCAGAGACCACCTCAGAAAATGGCCACGCCCACAGTCTAGCCCCCCAGTCCCACCGGAGTCACTGTGGGCGCACATGCACCCATTTCTACGGACATTCCTCTAAAGTCAGGGTCGAGGTCTCCTGAGAAGTTGAGCAAGACGGAAGTGTCCCTTGGTGTCTGCAGTGGGCAGGAGCTCAGGTTTGGCCTAGGGCCTCCCCTGTCACAGAAATGCCACTGGGCCCCGACACTGGGCAGCCACGGTGTGCCCACAACAGATGGAGACAAGCACGAGCCCACTCTGAGAGCAGACCAAACGTGAATGTGATCCCAACCCCTAAAACGACCATACAGCTGTCCTGGCCAAGGAGGTGAAGGCTGCGGCCTCCCCAGTCCTCAGCAGGCCTCCCTGAGAAGCCCAATCACAGCATGGCCCCTCCTGACTGCATCCCACCCAGAGCCAGACCCGGTTCCCACAAACCCGCCCACGACCACTTCCTATAGCCCAGACCCCACCAGCGACTGATGCCCGAAATCCACAGGCTGAGATGTGCTATGGAAACTGAGTACCTTCACGGTGTCAACAGGTGGGGCCTTTGGGGAAGATTCAAGTGATCCTAGCAGGGCCTCCGTGATCCACGCGTGGTGGGTTTATAAGGAGCAGGAGGGACCCCAGGACAGGCAGGTTCATGGACAGTTGCTCTGCTCTCACTCTGGGGGGCCATCAGGAGTCTAAGACCCCACAGGAGTTGGCCCTGGACCTCGGACCTCCAAATCATGAACTGAATAACCCTCTCGTCTCATAAGTGACTCAGTGCCTGTGTTTTCTGTCATCAGCAGTAAAACAGACCAGAACGCCCTGTCACTGAGCTCCCCCGGCCTCCCCAGGGTACACGGACTAATAAATCAATCAGTCTGGGCCTAGGTGTGCTCCCAGTGGTCCTGTCTGGCGGCACCAACAGAGACCTCTGTCTTTAAGTGGGAAGGGTGGCACTGGTGTGGGCGTCGACACCTCTACCCAGGGGAGCAGCCAGCCCAAGCTCAGTCCCAATAAAAGCTGCATGTGTGTTCCCGAGGGGTACTGGGAGCAGGGGTTCTGGCAGCGCCACCCACCCCAGCATGGGCAGTTTCATTAGACTTGAACACATCACATGAGCCTGAAGCTGCTGGAATGCTCTTCAAGGCTACTGTTTCCAGCAGGACCCGGTAGGGTTGGCTCAGCACAGCCGTCCCCCGCCCCCTTCGAGCAGCCTGCCACCTGCACGTCCTGGTGGTGTTTTGCAGTTGAGTGGATTCAGACTTGCCCATTCCAGGCACTAAGTAGTGCCAGCCCAGGCATTTTCATAACGTGTGCCCATAACCCACTGGCACTCATGTAATGGTATAATTAGATTGTTAATCACAGACAGCACCCAGGCTCGGCAGACGGCACTCAGCGATTCGCCCTGGCTCCGCGTGGGCGAGCAGCACCGCACATCTTCAGCTTACATTATTATGGCCCAAATGTGCAGCGCTGTAGCGAGCCAACTCAAATCTGGGCTTCGGAGGCGCTGGGAGGCTGTGCCTGCCAGCTTCGCCACAGCGAGGACCAGGGTGATTGCAATAATAATGACCGTGCTTGTGCAGCCACTGCCTGGGTCCAAGTCCAACACTGGACCCTTCCCTGCAGCACCGTAAGCCGTTCTGGAAGGAACTCCATGGAAGAGATGCCACCACGCCCATCCACAGCCAGGGAAGTGAGGCTCCCGAGAATTAAGTCAGGATTCAAGGGAACATCTCTGAGAATTGCTAGGCCCCCGTAAGCCGCAGCCTTTGCAGGCAGAAGCTCAGCAGGAGTGACGGTGGCAGGAGAGGGGCAGGACAGGCAGGAGAGGAGAGAGAGGTGACAGCCCCATTGAAGGACGAGGTCAGGCGGGAAAGCAATGTGGTCTGATTAACCTTTCTTAAATGCCATTGGCATCAAGAGAAAAAACCATGAGTTGGAGATGGGGTCCTGGGGAAAGGGTCGCAGTGAGCTATGGAGATATGGTCTGGCTGAGGATGTTTGGTTTCGAGAGATTTTTGCTGTAGGGCACGTGCACTCACCTGAGGGACAGAGAGAAAGTGAGATGGCCCCTGGGGAGGGTGGCCACACTGCAGTCCCTTCTCCACTCTCCTCTTGGGATTTGGGGTACCCATGCACACATGCCTGGTGTGACTTTCACGCTGCCAGGTCCAGGACTCACATCACGTGGAAGTCCAGCCACGTGGAAGTCCAGTGCCACACCACCTGCGGGCCCCTGTACTTTGGAAATGGTGGCAGCAGGGCCCACTGTTAGCTCGACACAGAAAGAGGAAGGGCAACGCCTGTTTGGGGCCTGACACGGGGTGATCAGGAGTGCCACAGACTGAGAGGTGGGCAAGCGGGAAGCAGTGCAGCTTGGGGCTGGCCACACTAGTCTCTGCAGTGGTCGTGACCGAGGCCTCTGTGGACGTCCAGGTGGGAAGCACCCCACGCTGAGGACACACGTGTTCTCAGCTCAGCGACGGCGCCCTGAGCTGAGAAGGAGCAGCCCAGGGCCGAGAGGGACACGGGGTCTGGAGGGAACGTGGCCTCTGTGCTTCAGAGGTGGAGGTGCGGGGCGAGTGGGTGGACTGGCCACAGGGAGGTCTCTTGGAGAGTGAGAGACAGCACCTGCTAGCGAGGAAGCAGCAGCAGCATACGTGAGAAACTGCAGGGTTCTCTGTACTCGGGGCAGGGAACGGGCCGTCGTTGGGGAATGCGAGGTTGGGGATGGTTTTGCACATTGTTGAGAGTGAGCACCTGGAGAGACGGTGCAGGAGGGAGAGGAGGCCGTGTCCCAGACAAGCCCTCTAGGGGCAAGGGGGACAGAGCCCCAGGCATGGCAGAGGAGTGAAGCCGAGGTAGAGATAGGGACCTCAGTCCTTGGCACAGGAACCCATAGGAGCACCTGTATTAGTAGCTACTTGGTGTCTCTGGGAAAGTAAGACTCCAGCTCACTGATGAAAGGCCAGGAAGGGGGCCGAGGAAACAGGAGAAGGCACAGGATTGTCACCTGGGAAATGAGGAAATGGACTAAGGAAATTAGTACAATTCCCAGCAGAAGGGAAGCCCGATTAGAGACCTGGGCCATAGTTCAAGACCCTTCCGTGTGGCTCTGCTTCTCCCAGTCACAGTCCAGTGCTAGAGTCAGAGGGGGTGGAAGGGAATGTGTGGGGGGGAATGGGGAGGTTGTCCTCGGGTCACAAAATGGCTGCAGCAGCTCCAGATTGAACATCTTCCTATAAAGTCCAGAGGTTCCAGTAAGGTCACATGACCATCCTAGAAGGAATTCCTAAAACTCACTATCTTAGTCTTAAATCACATGCCCCTTCACCGACGAAGCCAGGGGCAGGGCCTCACCCATGGCATCTGGGAAACAAAGGAATAGAAAGACCAGCTAGCCCAGGCACCAACAGACAGACAGCCAGCACACGTCTCTGCGATGGACAATGAGCAGCCATGGACCGCTGCCACTGGGAGGAACGAAACACTCAGCCTGCACAGGTTGGACATCAGACCGTGGGAGCGGGATGGCCCGTCTCCACCCTGGAGACAGACACGGTGATGCCTGCTGGACGCCAGCCGTCTGTCTGGGGGCTGTGCACGTCAGCTTGCCTTGGAGATTCGTGCAGGGAAGAAGGATTCCACCCGCATCTAAGAAAGCAGCGAGGGGAGACGGCACAGCTCGTGAACCGGAAAACACCAGTCTGGAGGGAGCCCCCCTCATCCAAGGGTAAGTAACTGGAAAGAAAAGCAACCACGGCACCGGGGGGCCAGCGGAGCCAGCCTGCAGTCAAGACAGTTGGAGCGTTGCCCTGCGGATTCAAAGAGAAGCTTATTTTGTGGAGAAGAGTTTATTAAAGGAAGCGGGAGCGCTAAGGAAACGCTTTGTGTTGATGCGCATAAGAACATGTGCCCTCTCGGAAGCCGGATATGAAGTGCGGGCTGAGTGGAAAGAGAAGCGGTAAGATGAACCGGGAAGGTAAAAATGTATGCGCAGAATTAAAATTTGCATTGAAGATAATAAAAAGCAGGCTGCAGACGAGGTAAAACTGTGTCACCACGGAATAGGACAGATGAACTATCTCTAAAAATAGCAAGGAATGAGGCCCGGGGAAAATAGAAGAGACGTCAGACCGAACTCGCTCAACACAAGGAATAAACATTCCTTAGGAATACATCAACACGTCGCGCTGAAAAAAATCTGAAAGTGCAGATCAAAGAGGCTTACCGAGTAACAGGCAAAAGTCAATCCCGTGAAAATTTCTGAATCCAAGAGATAAAGATGAAAAGAATCCTACAAGGTCTTAAGCAGAGGGAACAGGCTGCTTACAAGGGGGACCGGGCAGGGCGGAGGTTTCTCTGCATCGCTAAATGCCAGCAGCAACTGTAGGGGGGTTTAGACCCCTGAAGGCGGAAGCCAGGGGGTCTGCGTCAGTCTGGGCGTTACTCATTTGGAAAGGAAACAGATACTCTTAGATACGGAAGTATTCGGACTGTATGATTCAAGAAAGAAAGAAACCTCAAAGAGGTCCTCTTATCAACCAAAAGGGATTGGAAAGCCAAGGCATGCCCGACGCTGAGTAATGTGGAGGCGTGAAAGTACTGCAGTAACAGTGACACCACTTAGCAATAGTCACCTAAACAAATGCGGAAATGAAATCCTTTGGAGATGAAAGTTGCGAATCCCTCTTGCAGTTCCTGAAACCAGAGTTCTGGAATCTGCTTAGAGACAACGCCCAGCAGGACGGGACTTTGGTGGGTAGACGGCGCCACACGACTTCTGGCTGGGTCTCGTGGCTAGGAGTCCACGTGAGCACGGCCACTTGGCCGCCTTCCTGACCGTCCAGCTTCCCTCGTCCCACGCGCTGCCTCGTCTGCTGTAGATTCAGCATTACCGATGCCCCTTTCTTTCCGCCTTTTCTTCTTTCCTTTTCATTTTCACTTTTTAATTTACCAGAAGGTACGTGTGCTTGCCGAAGACAGAGAAAGTGAGAAGACCCCCCCCACCATGAGGCATAGTCACCCCCTATCGCTTCTCCCCCATTTCTCCCTTCATGGAGGATTTTGGGCATCCGCACTGGCCTGGCATGTTTCTCAAGGCTCTGGGTCTGGGACTTGAACTGTGGGGTTGACTGTGTGGGATCCAGCTACTTTAACCCCACACCACTGACTGGCCAACTCATCGGTGTCATCCAGGAATTTTCTTCTATCTTTATTTACTTATTTATTTATTTTTGAGAGAGAGATTTTCACTATAGGGCGTGTGCACTCACCAGACAGACAGAAAGAGACAAAGAGACAGAAAGTGAGAAATCACCCCCCAGGGGGTATGATCACACCGCAATCCTTTCTCCTCCATTCTCCTCTTGGGATCTTGGGCATGCATGCACACGCGCCCGGCGTGAGTTCTAAGCCACTGGGTCCGGGACGCGAACCGAGGTCAACTACGTGGGAGTCCAGCGACATAGCCATTATGCTAACTGCTGGTTCCCTCTATTGTCTCTTTTAAAGGTCTCCTGTGTAAAGCAAAGGAGAAGCTGAAAATTACATTTCCCAGGGACCAGCAGTTGGCATAATGGCTATGTCACTGGACTCCCATCTGGTCGACCATGGTTCAAGTCCTGGACCCGGTGACTTAAACTCACACTGGGTGTGTGTGCGTGCATGTCCAAGATCCCAAGAGGAGAATGGAGGAGAAGGGATTGTGGTGTGGCCATCCCCCCTGGGGGGCGATTTCTTGCTTTCAGTCTCTCTGTCTCTCTCTGTCTTTCTGCCCTATAGCAAAAACTTCTCCAAAAGAAAAAAGAAAGAAAGAAAGGTGAGCCGTTGGCTTTGCTGCTGTAGTCTGAACGTGTGACTGGGACTTTCCAGGATGTCCCTGAGATCTGCAGTAGCCTCTGCTCTGTGGTGGAGAGCCATCCTCTCCAGTGCCAGCTAAGTTCACAACAGACATGCCAGGATCCGCCCCTGGGCAGGGACATGGCCGAGGAAGCAGTGCGGAGGTCCAGGGAAGAAGAGCGGGGTCAAGGGGGATACCACACAGGCCTTTGAGCACCTTTTTCCTTTAAAATAAGAAAATTCATGGCAGATTTCCTGGGATTCACTCTGCCAGCCCATCTCAAGGTCGTGTGGGACCCTCATTTCATTTATGACACCTTCCATGACCATCGAGAGCAGCTCTGTTGTCCTGACCAAACCTGACCGCTACAGTCTGGGGGATCTGGACCTTAGTGACTCACCAAGTCTTCCAAAGAATCTGCAGTTTCCTCCTTGCTAGGCCCACCCAGCGTGTCGTCTGGCCGTGGAGGGCCGGTGGTGCTGTGGGAGCAAGCTGGCATGGTCAGCTCCACCTGCAGGCGAGCCGGGACATGGCACTGCTTCTCCTGCCAGATGAAAGCCATTTGCTTGTGGCATCTTTACTGTCAGGTTGGGTGTAAAAAATGTTCAGCAGACACCTGCGCCCTGCTCGCTGGTGCTGTTTATTGGAGGAGTCCGACCCGGTAGGGCCCCAGGATCTGTTTTGAGCTCTTAACCTTTGAGCACTGCTTCT
>NW_006159886.1:319079-327870 GCF_000334495.1 Tupaia belangeri chinensis | reverse complement strand
CAGAGAAGGGACGAACGACACAGTGTTACAACAGGGAGATGATGCAGTGTTACAACATGGAGAAGACCCAGTGTTAGAACACAGAGACGACACAGTGTTACAACTCTTCAGGGTTGTCCAGAGACGATGCAGTGTCACAGCTCTTCAGGGTCTTCAGGGTCATCTGGCGATTGTGGGCCAGGGATTGTGGTTATATACATGTTGGTGGGCTGTGATTGGTTGAATGAAGGATAGTAAGAGTGTGGGTTATGATTGGTTGCTTTTGTGGACCAATCATGAGGTGCCAAATATGCAAATCTGAGGGATTCTAAGCTCACCAATTTGCTATGGGAAGTGGCCAATCAGAGTAAGGTTTAGTCAATTGTGGCCTTTGTAATTGTTTGCTCTCTGAGCCTAAGATGGGAATAGTAAGAGACTCATGAAAATGGCCTCCACAGACTCGCTGGTGCGCAGCCTCCCACAACATCTAGGCAGAAGTCTTCTTGACCTTTGGAAGGCCCTTCAAGATACATTTAGCATAAGCTTAAAAAAAACCTTTTAGGCCAAAACTGCCCCAGGACACTCCCACCCCACTATAGCTAATGTTCTAACAAAATACATAGCAGTGGCACCACGGGCACAATAGAATGTTTTAAGTATGCCACAGGCTCACCTTAAAGTTCATTAACAGGACCAGCAGTTAGCGTAGTGGCTATGTTGCTGGACTCCCACGTAGCCGACCACGGTTCGCGTCCCAGACACGGTGGCTTAAACTCACGCCGGGCGCGTGTGCATGCATGCCCAAGATTCCGAGAGGAGAATGGAGGAGAAGGGATTGCGGCGTGACCATCCCCCCTGGAGGGTGATTTCTCGCTTTCTATCTCTCTGTCTCTCTCTGTCTGTCTGGTGAGCGCACGCGCCCTATAGCAAAAACCTCTCCAAAAAAAAAAAAAAGGTCTTCATTAACTTGTTGGTCACTTTACCGCCAGTTGAAAAAGCTGTCCCCGCCCTTACTTAGTGAACAGTAGTTTTACCCCTGTAAGATATATTAGGATTCCTTAAATTAAGTTTTAAATCCCTATAAAATTATATAAGTTCCATTCTTTATTGAGATCCATAAGAACTAATATCTATACTTGAGATTTTCTTTTCCTAGCATCATGCACGGTAATCACAAGATGGCTGCCACCGCATCAGCTGATAATTATCTCTGCTTGCTGGAGCTGCTTTCCCGAAACTGCATTCCATGAAGACGCCTACATCAAACGAACAACTGCGGAGCGGCACTAGACCCACCCTTAATCCAACCCTAAATGAAACCTATGCTCCCTATTGTTAAAACTTTATGAGCTGATAATTAAAACACGTAGCCCCTCACCCGTTTACTTGCACGTATCACATTTTCAATAAAAAGACACGATGATTCCTAGCAGTGGTCACTCTTCAGAGAGCCATCTCTGGGGGGTGTCCGACTGAGGACGTGCATAAAAATGGCACTGAGACCTTTATCTTCTTTTCCTGCGCCACCTCCAACGAGTCAACTCACCCCCCGCCAAGGCTAGATCCAGGCAGATTATCCCAGTAAAACCTACCAAGGTGGGACAGCGGCTGCCAGTGTAATCCGCACCCCATGAGCTCTATCTTTCACACGAGGAAAGAGAGAAGTTGGCGAAGGTGTGAGAAGACTCGCCCGCCCTGCATCCCTCAGGCTTCGGTGGTGGTGCTGATCTCAGTCCTTTGAAGGATACAGTATTGCTTTTTAAACTGTTTTAGTAGCAAGAGGACTTTTCAGGGGGCTCCCGGAAATCTATGTGGGACTTCTGCCTGTTGCCAAGTACATGTCCCACTTGTATATTCGGAAGTGGAAAAAACAATCACCAGGGGGAGCATCAGGTGGCATGGCAGTTAAGGAGCTGGACTCCCACAAGACCGGGAACAGTTCAAGTCCCAGACCTGGCAGCGTGAGACTCACATGAGGTGTGCGTGCACGCCCAACATCTCTGGAGGAGGGGCAATTGTGGCACAGCCATCGGGGTGGGGAGGGAGATTTCTCACTTCTCTCACTGGCTCGCTCTGTCTCTCTCCAGTGAGCACATACATCCTACAGAAAAAACCTTCAGAAACAAAGCAGGGTGAGCAACACAGCAGACCCCCGTAACACAGCAGGGGCGAGCCCCACCACAACCTGGTCCCTAACCCTGCTCGGACTGGTGGGCCACACGGTATTGTTGGTCTCCAGGATTTGCCTCTGGCCAGAGCCAGGGTCCATTCATCCCCCAGAAGTCTGGGGTTTTTCTTTCCCTGGTCAGTACCTCTGAGGAAGCCTGGGAGGAAATCTGCTTTCTGAATTGGGGTCACTATCAGACCTCAAGGGGGTCCCACATGCCTGTCTGTGACCTAGTTCAGGTCTGAGAACTGGTAAGGGCCCTAACTACTGTGGTGACCAGCGCAGGATCTCTAATCACCAGATCTGTCCATTGTTCTGTGCCGGCCAGGGCAGTGTATGTCCATCTATGTCCATCCTAGGGACCTATGATCAATTAGTTAGACACCTCTGTGGCTTCAACCACGTGGTCACTGCTAAGACCCCGCCTCCCATCACAATACCCACACCCACTGTGTCTCAGCCAATCGAGAGCTGTCCCTGCGTGCTCCTGCTCCAGGGTCCTGCTGTCCCTGTGACAGTCAGGGACCAGTGTCAGTGACAGCAGCTCCCCGTCTCAGCTCTGACTTGCAAAGGCAGCCGTGACAGAGCTTTCAAGAATGTGACGGTGCCAATGAATTTCTTCACACCCTGGCGGAGGCAGGTCCTCTGGACCCCTCTAGGTTCATAATGGCAGGCAGGGTGAGAATGCGGCGTATGGTGACGCATCTCCAGTGCCCTAGTCTCCCTAGGTGTGAAGACTTCTTCCTCACGTGTCTCTGAAAGAATTGTTCCACGTTCTAATATGCCAGCCGGAAGTTCAGAGTCCTTCATAGCCATTTCACAATTTGTAATTACACATTTATTAGCAAGGCCCTTTGTTTAACATCTGCCTTTATTACCCGCTGTGCCAGCGAGCCAGGTTTGTTTTCTATCGTGTCATGGACACCTCAAACACAGTAGGTGTTCAATAAATATTTCCTCAATGAATAAATGAATGAGTGATTGGTTGAATAAATGGAATTTTAAACTGCTAAAAAGATAACCCGCAGAGAAAAGGATTTCGGCTCAATTAAAGCCTTTCAGGTGTCGCAGGGTACTTCAGGGATCGGTGAGCTCCCTGTCACTTGATGTGTGTAAAGCAGACAGTTAACACTCTGCTGAGTTGATTATGAAAAGCGCTTGGAACAATGCCTGGCACGGAGCAAGCACTGTACAGCAGTTGCTGTTATTGCTAACGATTCTAGAAAGCGTCTCTGGACCAAGCCCAATGTTTGGCAGCAAAGACATAGAAACAGGTGGCCCTGCTCCTGCCCCCAAAGAGCTCCCAGTCGAGCAGGAATTGAAAGGTTTAAAACCAACTGAAATATAGTAGGAAAGGTGAAATGGGAGAGTTTTCCTGATGGATTCGAGAACAGAGGGTCACGTGCCCATTGTGGAAGTAGCACACCTGCCCAGGGAAGGAGAAAGGACAGGGACACACCTGCTCAGGAAGGGAGAAGGGACAGGGACACACCTGCTCAGGGAGGGAGAGGAGAGACACACACTGGTGCAGGGAGACAGTGTGGGACACACCTGCCCAGGGAGGGAGAAGGGATAGGGACACACCTGCCCAGGGAGGGAGAAGGGACAGGGACACACCTGCCCAGGGAGGGAGAAGGGACAGGGACACGCCTGCCCAGGGAGGGAGAAGGGACAGGGACACGCCTGCCCAGAGAGGGAGAAGGGACAGGGACACGCCTGCCCAGGGAGGGAGAAGGGACAGGGACACACCTGCCCAGGGAGGGAGAAGGGACAGGGACACACCTGCCCAGGGAGGGAGAAGGGACAGAGACACACCTGCTAAGGGAGGGAGCATGGGACAGGGACATGCCTGCCCAGAGAGGGAGAAGAGACAGGGACACGCCTGCCCAGGGAGGGAGAAGGGACAGGGACACGCCTGCCCAGGGAGGGAGAAGGGACAGGGACACGCCTGCCCAGGGAGGGAGAAGGGACAGGGACACGCCTGCCCAGGGAGGAAGAAGGGACAGGGACACGCCTGCCCAGGAAGGGAGGAGAAAGACACACCGGTGCAGGGAGACGGTGTGGGACACACCTGCTCAGGGAGGGAGGTGTTGGGACACGTGCCTGTGCAGGAAGGAAGAGTGTGAAACACTGGTGCGGGAGGGAGGCGGCAGGGCCTGCGTGTGTGAAGCACACACATCCAGGGAGGGAAGCGTCGGGGCACACAGCTGCGTAGCACACCTAAGAGGGGCGGGATTGTTCTGGAAATACTGACTCCTAGTCAGAAGAGGGAGGAAGGGCCACACGTGCTGATACCAATCATGTGCAGACGTTTATACCGTCCTCGGCTACCAGGCCCACCAGGATCATTACCGCCAGCTCACAGGTGCCGCCTGAGCACTCGGGGCCTGCACGGTGGAAGCAGGCCAGGCGCAGGGCGCTGGGAGAGCATCAGAGGGCAAATGCCAGGGCTGGCAGGCTGGTCAGGCCCCTCAACTCGCCCCCTAATGTTAACGGGCCTCCATTTTTTTTTCCCCTGTGGTCTTTGGAGAAGGAGAGACAAACACGGTGAGAGGGAAAGTGAGAAATTGCTCCCCTCCCAGGAGGATGGACACACTGCAATCTCTTCTCCGTTCTCCTCCAGGGATCTCGGGCACACACGCACACTTCTGGTGTGATTTTCAAGTACCAGGTTTGAGACTCGAACCACAGGCGACCACGTGAGAGTCCAGCAATGTAACCGCTATGCCATCTGCTGGTCCCAGTGTTAATGGTTCTCCTTATGGGTGGATGAAAGGGCCGAGGGCCACACAGGAGAGGTGTTCCCAGGGGGGCAGCGAGCCTGTGCCCACCCGCCTCTCAGGAAGCACACAGCGTGGAGTCAGAATGGTCTAGACCTTCTTGATCAACGTGACAGGAGCAGAAGGGGCAGCTTCAGGGACAGGAGGAGAGAGGTGACTCCAGGCCAGTGCTGCTGCCAGCGGGGACCCCATCCAAGGGAATGGGGCACACGTGTTGGATGTGGTGGGAATCGGAAGCTGCCCAGGGAGGGAGCTTCTGCCACGGGCTTCTGCATGGGGGACGGCTTACCTCTGCGAGCCAGGACGTGAGGAGCAGGGAGGACAAGGGGGTCTGAAACCAGGAATGGACGTGGGACGGGAGGCCAGAGCCCAGGGGCGAGTAGGAGGGAGGATTGGCAGGACTCGGGCAGGGCTGCAGGGTGGGGAGAGGTGATGGGAGGCCAGACGGGAGCAGGGCAGGGGCCAGAGTGGCAGGTAGAGCTGGGGAGGGAGAGTTCTGCTTTAGATGGCGTCAAGGGGCAGGGATGTGGAGGTCCTGATGAGCCCCTGGACCAGCAGCCGCAGACGGGCTTGGAGGTCAGGGAAGAGGCTTGGGCTGGGGCTGGGGTGGGGGTGAAGGCGGGCCTCTGCCCATCTAGACCTTGCAGCTGCCAGCACAGAGCACACTCAAGGCACACCCGGGGCCAGGTTTCGCCCAGGAGGGGAGAACAAGCTGCTGGAGATTGACAGCTCAGCAGCCACGGGGTGGGGACTGATTCCCAGGGCTGGGCAGAGTCATGTCAAAGACCTGAACTTTGCCAGCCCTTCCGTCCTGAGCCCGGCCGAGCAACCCGTGACCCCTTGCTGTCTCAAAGGGAGCTGAAGACATTCTTCTCTCCAGTCCAAGTCTTTCTGAGACAAAGGCTTGTGTATTTAACCAATGAATGATCTCAGAAGTTCTAACCCCGCCCATGACTGCTAAGGCCCACGCACAGTGACAAGTGCTCCCTCGCTGAGAGCATCTCAACGCCCCCAGAGCTTCAGCTTCCAAAGCCCTGGTGCTCACGCTTGCCTGCCCCTCTCCGGCCTCTTCTCATACTCTCCCACCCCTTTCCCATCAGGGCCTGTGCCCCACAGCTCTCTCTCCCTACCACTGCAGGGTAGTTCCTGCTTGTGCGAACTTTCCGAGGGTTACCCGACTGCCCCCAAGAACGTCAGCTCCATGGGAGCCTCGCCACGGCTTCCCGGGGCCCAGAACAGTTGCTAGCACACAGAAGGTGCTCAGTAAAGGTTCGCGGAGCGGATAAATTGCTGCCCTGTGAGCTCAAGGGGCATTCCCCTGGGCTCCCACGGCGGAATACGGCCTGCCATGCGAAAGGTGCTCAGTAGAAGTTGGTTAAGTTGAACATTGTTCTCAGAATAATTTCAGGGGTGGCAACCCCTCAACACAGCGCCTGCCCCTTGGCCCCGCTGCACTGTTGATCGTGCAGAGGAACAAAGCGCAGTGGCTCCTGGAGGTCCCGGACACCCTGGCGTCCTTGCTCTGCAGCCGGGCCGCTGTCTGCAGCACGCTTGCAGCGTCATGGGCAGTAAGCACTTTGCTAGTTTTCACCCCAGAGGGACGAGGCAGACAGAAAAGGCAGTTTGGCCTCTACTAGTTCACTCTGAAGGTGTCACCTCTCTTTTTTTTTTTTAGAAGTTTTTGCTATAGGGCGCGTGCGCTTGCCAGGCAGAGAGAGAGAGAAACAGAGATAGAAAGCGAGAAATCACCCCCCAGACAATCCCTTCTCCTCCGTTCTCCTCTTGCGATCTTGGGCGCGCACGCACATGCGCCCGGTGTGAGTTTAAGCCACCGGGTCCGGGATGCGAACCGCAGTCGACTACGTGGGAGTCCAGCGACATAGCCATTACACTAACTGCTGGTCCCGGTGTCACTTCTCTTGGGACCTCATCTTCCCCATTTGAAAAACAAGGGAAGTAGGCTGCAGGACACCCTCCTGCGGTGACGGCACGCCACTTTTCTTGGGCTCTCTGAGGACGAGAGACCGACTCAGCCCAGGCATGGGAACGAAGGCCCCTGATGTTTGTTGCCCTGGGGCGCGGGGACACACGGGGGTTGGGCTCTCGTCCCAGAGGTCCCTGAAGTACCATGACCTGGGAAGAGCCTCAGGAGCCAGGCCACTTCCAGGTGGGGACAGAAGGCTGCAGACCCACCTGGTGACGGCATGGCCACATCACTGTATTCTCACACGCCTGCACGAGAGCACCTGCCCTCCTACTCATTGGACGAGCAAGATCAGAAAGCGTGCCAGGGTTCAAGGCAGAGGCTGCGGTGTCAGGGCATGTCCCCCCAGGACTGGCGCGTTAGGAAATGTAGGCTTAGGGCCAGCAGGGGCTGGTGGTTAAGGTACTGGACTCCCGCATGGCCATCTATGTTTTGAGTCCTGGACCTGGTGGCTTGACTATCACACTGGCGTGTGTGCATGCGTGCCCTAAGTCCTGAGAGGAGAAAGGGGGAGGAGGGACTGCGGCATGGCCATCCTCCTGGGGTGGGGGGAGGTGTGATTTCTCACTTTCCCTCTCACTGTTTCTGTCTCTCTGGCAAACATACACACTCTATGGCAAAAACCCTAAAAAGAAAAAAAGTCAAAACCAAAACATGTAGGCTTCATCTGCATTCAGTATGGGGAGGCGGAGAGATCAGGAGACGGCGGCGGGGGAAAGGCAGCTTGCTAGGGTCCTCAGGAGGGGGCACACCAAGCCACACAGGGCCACGAGGGTGGCACCAGGTCAGTCAGGAGGTGGAGGGGGCGAGGGGGAGATACAGGCCAAACATGACTCTTTGATGTGGCTTCTGCGGGAAGCAACAGTGGGGCCGGGTAGGCGGACTTGGGGTTGAGTACTGGGAATCGTCCTGGGAGGTGAGGGGCGTCAGGACGTCTCTGCCTGGTGCCAAGCCCCGGGTGACCAGGGCCAATGGACAGTGCCCTAGCATGAGAATCCCATGGAAGAGGTGGTCGGGGTGTGGGCGAGACTGGCTGGTTTGCATATGAAGGGTAGGCTGGCCACCCCAGGGAGAGGCTCGCCCTGGGAGGGGGGGTGGTCGTGCCAGTGACAGCCAAACCCAGGACCACAGCACCAGAACAGACAGACCTACTCCGTGGGCAGTCCTCCAAGTCAGAGGCCAGTCACTCCAGGGAAGGAAGCAGCCGGCTTGGCTCTGCAAGGTCCCTCCTGCCCCAGGGACAGTTCTGGGAAGGACCAACCTGTTCAGGACCAGCGTGGACTACCCTCCGCTCAGGAGGTTGGGCCTGCCCCATTTCACTGTCTTCACCCCTGCTCTTCCTACCCTAGCTTTTCACTCATTGGTTTCTACGTGCATAAAGATGGCCACTTTTAACAGCATCATAAAATTGATGAAGTCTCCATCCTAAAACCTCCGGATCAGAGTCAGCTCGTGTTTTCCCGGCTTCCCCTTAGGGAGCCGGGCTCCTAATTTATGTCGCCGTGGCATTGTGTCGCCTGCTCCCAAAGTTGTAACTCACACAATGACATCCCTGGGTGCACTCGGTGGCTTAAAAGCAAAGCTGAGAGTTCGGGTGTCCCTCACTAAGCGCTAAAAGAAATTAGAGGCTCTGCCCCTTCATTTGCAGCTCACCTGGACACGAGCCGTGTTCAAGTCCGAGGAGCATCCAGAGAACCAGGTTTGGTAAGTGCTGTACCCGGGTCCCTCACAGGGACAAACGCCCGGCACTGAGCGGCTCTCAGAGGAGCAGGAAGACTCTGCCTTCTGCGTGCCTGGGAGAGTGGTCCTCTGTGTAGCCAGCGAGCCAATAGCGTTCGAGGAACAGCTTCTCATCGGAGAGGCCTGCAGAGCTCCCCGTGC
>NW_006159886.1:303225-318950 GCF_000334495.1 Tupaia belangeri chinensis | reverse complement strand
GGGGAGCCAATAGCATTCGAGGAACAGCTTCTCATCGGAGAGGCCTGCAGAGCTCCCTGTGCCTATTAACCACAGAAGGTCAACCTTCATTGTCTGTGTCACCAGCCCGGCTCCACCTCTTACTACAGAGCAAGGGGGAGGGACACCAGGGCTAGCGGGCCACAGGCCTTGGAAAGGTAGGTCATTTGTCACTGAGCACGTCCCCAGGTCCTACACAGATACACCTGTGCCGGGTGGCCTCCAGGCTGCACCTTCTCTTGTGCTCAGGCCTGGTCTCTCTTGGGGACCCGCATGTCCTGGGCCCCATGGATTCTGCTGGTACCGAGCTGCTCTTTCTCCCTCTGTGTCGCCTCAGGCAACAGTCCCAGCCCTGCTGCTCGGCTGCTGCCTGCAAGCACGTTTCGGGCTGCCTCCACGCTACGTCTCAGGAGAAGGCTGGCCACCTCGCGGTCTCCTTCGGTTTTAGCTGCCTTCTCCACCAGTCGGGCTTGCACACCTGCGGAGGCCCTGGGCACACTCCGTCTCAGAGCTCACGGCCATGAGCATGGCCAAGGCCTCGACGTTCCGCCCTAGTCTGCTCCTCTAGGCCCGGCTCTCTAATACTCTGCCCTGTGCCATGTCCTGGTCACGTGACGCCACCAGCTTCTGCCCAAGGCAGCCCACGCCCTCTGCCCTCCACACCAGTGCTCCAACTGGGATGCCTTTGCGCTCTTTCCTGGCCGAACTCCTATTTAAATCATAGCCTAGCTCACGTAACCCCACCCCTCTACAAAGCCCTACCCAACCGCCTCTAAGTTAGCTGCTCTCCCGTGATCCCAGAAATGTCATGTGATCCTCCCCTCAAAAGGCACAGCAGTTACCTGTTTATAATGACTAGCGCAGCCCCGTGAGAGTAGGGAGCAGGCTTGGTTATTTCTACTTCTAGCGCCTGGCTGAGCCTGACACTTGTGCAAATATTTCTAGAGTATTCAGGTCTGTGGACTAAATGCTAGGTTTTTGTTTTGTTTTGTTGTTTTGTTTTGTTTGTCTTAAATAACAACTGAGGTTCCTTCATCCTCCCCACCCTCTTACTCTGACCCCTCCCCCTCCACCTGTCCACAGCACACCCAAGCTCTCAGCTTTGCTTTATAAAACCGCCAAGAGCACCCAGGGATGTTTGTCAGGCCGGCAAAAGATCTCCATCCAACTGCAAGTGAGGACGTCCGAACGCCGAGTGACTTCCCAGTCTCCGCCACAAACCAGAGTCAGTGAAGACACCAGGCCTCGTCGGAAGAGTACGGTTTTATTAAGAATACATAACGGGTCACGCCAACGGGCGCCTGTCCTGGGGCTGCCCCATGGAAAACAGTAGAAAATCAATTAGGGAAGCACAGGATTCAAGAGAGACTACTAGAAAATGGGAAGTGGACTGAAAACTAGTCTTGCCATTGCAAGTTTCTTTTCATAAATTTTTTTTAACTTTATGAATTAAATACATTGAGAAACACAGTGAAAATATATTTACAGTCATTTAAAATGGGCACTACCAACATAGTTAATTAAAAAAAATCTTTCCTGTTACTTTGCCTGTTTCTTTCACAGAGAATTTTAAATAGGACTTTAGTTTTGAAAAAATACAATAAGGAAATAATTACATTCTTAATATGAAAACACTTTACAACTGATAGCCATGGTCGATTAATTCTGAGTATCTATCATTTAAAAGCTGATGTGAAAATTCAGAGCGAATACTAACTTTCTTGTTAGAAAATCAAATAAAAAGATTTCTTCTGTTAAAAAACACCTTTGGTCCCTAAGAATGATGATCTGAAGATCTCACGTTGAGATTAACAACTGGAAATACTCAACAATACTTGGACACTGTGAAGCGGAGGTTTTCTGGAAGAAATATCTGACGAAGGACGAGCAAAAGCATACTACACCCGAGGCCAGCGGCTTCCACGGGAGCGGTTCCCTTCTTTAACAGCAGGTTGCCCTGCGATGGCGTGGGTGTTTACAGAGGTGGTTCTGCTTCTTCCGCGAGGCTGTGCCTGGTGTGTACACGGCAGGAAAAGTTTAGTTCATTTCGTTTTAGTTTATTTCACAGTATTTAACCCGGACCTTCGTGGGGACGGGAAGGCAGTAATAACAATAGGAACAAAAATGTTAATTATCTTATTTAAAATTATGCCATCAATTTGAAAGTATTACTATTATTATTATTAAACACCATTTTAGACAGAAAACAAAGGCAGTCATTTAACATTGGAGTATTGCCATGACCTTGACGGAGGCTGAGGAGCACCTTGGCTGCTCGGTCTGCAGGACCCTCCAGTGCTGTCTCCTGGAAGGGGCTACTCACACAAGCACCTGATCTGCTTGACTGGGGGCTGCCAGGGAGCTCAGGGGTCAGCGCCCCGCCAGCTGTCCAGTCTCAGAAGTCAGCTGCAGGTTGAGCTAAGCTCCTGCTGCCCGGTGGAAGAGGCCCCTGAGCACACGCTGCGGCGGCCCGTCCTGAGAAGGCTTCTAACCACGCGACTGCGGTGAGAAGCACAACGCTGCCGGAGAGCCAGGTCTGTGGGCTACTTCGCCTTTGCCCCAAATAGCGTGGAAGCAGACTCACTGTCCCTTCTGGAAAGTAAGAGGTGACCACAAAGAAATGACTTTTGCCCACCTCCCCCACCCCAACCCCAGCTTCCAAGCTGCCCTTCGGACACCCGGACACAAACTCCCAATTGTTGCCCTGATTACAAGGAATCTGGACCCGCTTCCCGGAGGGCCCTTGGAGCCCAGGACACACTCTTTTTGAAACAGACTTTACAGGTGTGGCACGCCGCTGACCTGTCAGAGTAGTCCCGGTTATCTGAGAACAGCTGGAAATGACTCTGGGACAGGAGAGATGAACACAGGAAGTTCATGCTTGGCCACTGAGGCGCACCCAGGGGGAACAAGATGGTCTCGCCCGTGACTGGAAGCAGCCACCAGTTAGCCTGGGAGAAGGGCTCTGCAGAGACCCCAGACTGGCCAGTCACGCTCACCTGTGGGCCCACTGGGCAGAGCCACACTGGTCACCCTGCGGTGGGGCCACCGACTCGGGGGCCCTGTGGGGAGCTGCTGGCTTCTCGGGCACAGGCACAGCTGCGTTGCTGGATCCTCACAGAATTCGGGCAGGGGAAATGAGGGCCCAGGCTGCGCCCGGGTCAGGGGGTACCAAAGGGGCCCTCCTGGGACCCTCACAGTGCTCCTGGGAGAGGCTGGCTAGACAGCGGAACACTGTAAAGCACACACGTGGAGGGGACCTCGGTGCTGGGGATGAAATACTGCCCGAAGCAGAACCCTGAGGGATAACATCGTGGCCTCAGGGGTCATAGAAGGGGCCCTGAGACCCGTCGAACTTAGCTGCCCGGCCTGTCCCGTCCTCCAGCCAGCCCTGCCTGTACGGCCCAGCGCCTCACTCACTGTCGGCACCCTGGAACAGCCTGGCCAGCACCAAGAACACAAGGGTTACAGTCCTGGTGACATTACAAAGGGCCCCTGACTTCTCCCAGAGGACGTGACCTGCTCCCTCGCAGCACGGGGTCGGCCGGGCCTTTCGCACGCTCAGCCCGGCTGTATTCCAGTGCAGGCTGCTGCACTCGGGGGCCAGAAGCAAGGGGGTGCTCCACCCTGGGGCACGTTTGGAGGGTAGTGCAGAGATCACTGTGGTAATTCAGACAAGGTGTCGCCTGTTTCTAGTATGTACAGACATAAATTAAAACTACATTTACTGAACATATACAAATAAATAACTTACTCGGATGCAGATGCTTTAGACTACCTTTCTGATCAAGTCTAAAAATGCCCAGGGAACACACGTCAGCAGAGAGGCCATGCCTCCGCGTGGAGCGGCGCCGGCTCGCTGGCTCTGCCGTGCGCTCTAAGGCTGCTGGTTATCAAAGGGAACTTACACCCCGGGTCTCTCACACACGCTGGGGGCCTGAGGACCAGCACCCCAATCCTGGCTTGGACACCGATCTGACCGGCTGGCCAGGGCATTGGGGTCTCCATGTGCAAGGCGGAGGCGCCAGCGAGGCGATGTTGGAGGTCCATGCGCTCCCCTGGGTGCTCTGACACCCGCCCCCAGACTGCCGGCGCCCACTGCTGGGCAAGGAGCAGTTCGGGCTGGCTCTTTCCCCTCGAGTAACAGTCAGAACGTGACACGGTTCTCTTGAGCAAAGAAGATGGCCAATCAGAAAGACCTGACAGCCTTAACATGAGAAGCTGCTTTGACCTGAACGCGACAAAAACCTATGGTAGATGAAGCTTTTCTCCTTATTAGGAAATGAGCTTCCTATGACACAAGTGGCCACAGCTTCCTACGACAGGAAACCACCAGGACAGGAGAGGGGCTCCTCAGCAGCGCCTGAGGGCGGCCCGCGTGTTTGGAAGGCTTCCTCGCCCGGCCTCCCTGCCTCGTCGATGCTGGTGGGATGTGCCTCCGTGGAGCACACCGAGAAGGACGGAGCTCCAGCGTGAGAATGCCACGAGCCGGACATGCTCCTAGCAGATGGCTTCGCACTCCATTCAAGTTTCAGGTGGACTCAAGCTAAGCAGCTTCCGACCTGTGCTGTAAAACCTCCCTGTACCCGGGGACTAGCTTCCCGCCACCAAATCCAACACGGCTCACACAGAGCGTCGGGCCAGGAGGTTGGCACTCACCCGGCTGCGGAGGCCTGTGGGCAATATGGCTGACCTAGGTTAGCACCCACCCGGCTGTGGAGGCCTGTGGGCGATGACCTAGGTTAGCACTCACCCTGGCTGTGGAGGCCTGTGGGTGATTCGGCTGACCTAGGTTAGCACTCACCCTGGCTGTGGAGGCCTGTGGGTGATACGGCTGACCTAAGTTAGCACCCACCAGCACCCACTGGCTGTGGAGACCTGTGGGCGATGACCTAGGTTAGCACCCACCCGGCTGTGGAGGCCTGTGGGCAATGACCTAGGTTAGCACTCGCCCAGCTGTGGAGGCCTGTGGGCGATATGGCTGACCTGCAGAGGTGTTCTGAAAGTGCGTCTGTGGGGAAACGCAGGAGACTGCTGCCCTGCCACCTCTCCCTCCCTATAACATGGAGACGGTCCAGATGTGCGTGGGAGGCCCACGTCCAGGCAGACGTGTCCCCACTGCTGCGCTTTGGGAAGGAGCCCGGCACACACATGGTGACTGGTCTCTGGGAGCCAGCCTGCAGAGGGTTCTGGGCGACTTGCTTCTGTTTCCTTACCAGTCACCGCATCTTTCCACATAGAGAATGCCTGGCTGTTAGAGCTACGGCGCAGGAACTCGTCTGACCTACACACTCTCTTCATGTGTCTTAGGCATCTGAATGCTGCCCTGCCACCTCTCCCTCCCTATAACATGGAGACGGTCCAGATGTGCGTGGGAGGCCCACGTCCAGGCAGACGTGTCCCCACTGCTGCGCTTTGGGAAGGAGCCCGGCACACACATGGTGACTGGTCTCTGGGAGCCAGCCTGCAGAGGGTTCTGGGCGACTTGCTTCTGTTTCCTTACCAGTCACCGCATCTTTCCACATAGAGAATGCCTGGCTGTTAGAGCTACGGCGCAGGAACTCGTCTGACCTACACACTCTCTTCATGTCTTAGGCATCTGAATGCTCCAAAAATATTGCACAGAAGGCAAGCCAGACAATGGGACGAGGCCCCCCCGGCCTTGTCGTGCTCGGGAGAGGAAGCAAGGCCAGGCCCAGAGCCCCATTCATGGCTTAAGTTTACAGACAGGGGAAGGAGCTGAGGAGGTGCAGGAAGCTCTCGGAGACCCTGCTTGAAGACGGTACAGTGTGACGACTGTACAAGTCCCAGAGCTGGCTTTCTTCCTACAGGACTGCCATGGCCCCATGCATCGGGGAAGGCCCTACAGATGCCGAGTCAAACCAGAGCTGTCCTCTGCGGAGCACGGGCCAGTCTGCAGAGGTGGGACAGGCTGGGTGTCTCGGGCTGGGTGGGGGCACACATGAGCGAAGTGTTGAAGACTCTGCTGCTCTTTTCCAAAGCAGTTCAGAGTTCATGAAACGGGGTGCGGGGTCTCTGAGCAACCCTTAGATCTAAGTGCAGCACACAGTAAAGACATTTATAAAAGGGGAGAGGGCTAAAACAATGGCAGCTTTTCCTGTCCTGGTGACAAAAGCACCTGTCCAAAAACCTTTCAAAAAGAACTAAAAGGTAAAAAATGCTTCACAGCACAAATTTCTCGTGCCTGTAAGTGACCAGGGTCAGGCACGTGGGGAAGGGGACGCTGAGACACACAGAGCCCATGCCATTCACGTCAGGGCTACGTGACCCCTGACCCTCTCGGCAGGCATGAGGTGGGCTCGACGCCCCCACGTGGTCACACCCACGGCCAGAGCAGCCACGGGAGCAGCCAGGGTCCGAGCCCCTCCATGCCTGACCCACGGTCTCGTCCAGGACTCATGGAACCACCCCTCTTTGGTCGGGGCTAGCTGGTGTGGGTCAAAGCAGTCACTCAGCTGCTTAGAAAGACATGGCATCCCCGCCCGCCACGGGAGCCTCTACAATACCTTTGTATCCCTTTTTGTTCTAATAAAGTTGGAAGCCAAAGTCTCACAAGTAAATCGTTTTAAAGGACAGTAGAAAAAATACACGTGTGCCAGGGCCAAGGAGTGGATATCAGAACTCAGTCGCAACGCCTCAGTCGTTTGTGTAGTCGAGGCCACTTCGGGTGGGGCTTCGGCGATCACACAGACGACCCCGGTGAAGGGACGAGCAGGCTCGCGTTCCTCTATGTCCCGTTCTTCAGCTCCCACTCCTAGAGAAGAGGAGAGCAGTGTAAATGGACGAGTCGCGCGGCGTCCCACGGACATCCGACTACCACGGGAATGTGGTGCCACGGCTCCTCGCGCGATCGGGCAGAGTCACCACCCGTTCCTGCGGCTCCACCGTCAGACGCGTCCCTCAGAGAGCTGCAGCAGGCGCCAGCACCACACCGCGCTCACAGCAGCACCGGGACAGCTCCGACGGAGTGGGTGAGGGCCACATGGTGGGTCTGCAACGGGACACTAGTCAGCCTCAAAGAGGAAGGGAGTCTGAGACTGGGCCCGCCTGGGGGCACCCGACGACCTATTCTGTGTGAAATAAGCCGGGAGCCCAAGAGCGAGTGCTGCACTGTTCCCCTGACCATGCCCAGGGACAGAAAGGCAGCGCGGTCAGTGTTACAGGGGACAGAGTCTCAGTCTGTGGAGATGGAGAGCGCTCTGGAGACGGGGTGGGGACGGATGTGCAGCAGTGAACGCGACGTCACTGAGCCATACGCTTCAAAAGAGGAAGAAGGCAGAATTTCTATTTATTTCGCCACCATAAAAAATGTTTATAAGAACGTTTTATAAAAAAGTAGGTGCTTCAGTCTGTTCGATACAACAGCTGGACGTGCACACCCGCGGCTGAGGAGAACTGCAGGCTCCACACCGCCACCGCCACCGCCACCACCGCCCCCCGCCGCCACCGCCGCGAGGGCAGACACGAGCTCCAGGGCCCGGCGCCAGGCCGACTGCCAAATGTGGCTATCTGCTGACGACACTCCTACGCGAGCTGTGTCCACATTTTACAAACGAGGTCACGTAAGCTTAGTGACTTGCTTTAAGTTCAAACTGACGAAGCTGGGACAAAGAGCAAAGCCCGTCCCCTCTGCACTCTGCCACATCTCGTCCCCCCTCCATCATGGGTCAGCTAGGGACCAGGCCGTGATGTCCCCTCCCCTCGGGGCAGTGCACCGTCTTCTGCTATTTGTGCAGGTCATGCCATGCACTTTCCACACACCTCGTTACCAGACTGCCTGCCGCCACGTCCCTGCTGGACCGGGCTCCGGGCCATACCCCCCCACATCTACCCTCCCTGTGCCCGCAGCACCCAGGGCGGCCGCACGGAAGGCGAGAAGCTTGGACTCCTCCTAGGCTCTGTGGAGCTACCTGGGTCTGAAGTGGGGTTTCCCCCGAGTTCAGCTGCCAGGAAGAAGAGGCAGAACAGGCCCACGTCAGAGACGGACCAACACCCTTCCTCTAAGCAGCTGCTTCTGAGGCACAGAGAGAGAGCGAGCCTGGAGCTTCTCCTGGCCCTACTGCTGTGGCGCCCTGGGGAAGTCACTGAATCTCTCTGGGCCCCAAGGCGACGTGAGTTCTGCTGATCATGGCAAAGCTCCCCACGCATCACCGAGAAGATCAAAGGAGAGACTGTGTTGGCCTGGCCGACACACGGGGGCCTTCTTCCTCCGTGCTCAGCAGCCTGGTGCGCCGCGTGCTCTGCCCCGACATGATGCTGACTCCACTGTACCTCCAGGGCCCTGCTGGCTGGGTCGGGTCCACCCCGCAGCTCTGCACTCTGTGCAAAGGCAAGCACTTCTCAGCTTACCTAGAATCCAAATCTCAGTTCAATTAATGGTTTAATGCATGCATTAGCATATGTGGCAGAAACAAAAATCTAAACCAAGCTACGACCAGTGAGGATGAAAACATGCCCAGGGCCTGCAGGTGGCACAGTGGGTGGAGTGGTCGTGACTGACCATGACTTGGGAACCTGCTGACTTGAAAATCACACGGTGCGTGTGTGTGCAAGCCCAAAATCATGACAGGAGAGTGGAGAAGGGGTTGCAGCGTGGCCATTCCCCCAGGGGTGATGTCTCCCTTTCCCTCTCACTGCCTCTCTCTGGCCAGCACAGGTGCCATATGGCAAAAACAAAACAAAACAAAACGAAAGGAACAGAACCAGAACACACACACGAGGCACTTCCAGGCGCTTGGCTCGGTTCTGCAAGGGGAGGATGACTAGCAGGGTCGCCTACGCCTACCCCGTGAGGTCTGCACGGGCGGCGCAGACGGGAGGGGCCCGGAGGACAATACCCCGAGGGCGGCAGTGATGGGCAGCTCGCTGTGCACTTGGTCACTCTGCGGCCAGGCGGTGGAGGCTGAGAGAACAAAGACTTACACGTCATCTAGAGGAGCTGCCAAATGTGCCTGGCGCCAAGTTCAGCAAATGTAATGGCATTTCAAAGGCCAGCTCACACAGGGCGCAACCCAGAGTGCCAGAATGGGAACTCCTGGGCACTGCCAGCCCAGGGTAGGATGGGCCCTGTGGAGAGGAAACGGGACCCTGACGTGGGTGCCACTACGCTAGGACACTCGGGTGCCTGGTGGGCACAGACTCTGGGCAGCCCCGCGCCTCTTCCCTCTGAAAGCGGGGCTGCCAGGACCACACCTGTGCTGCCAGTGTCCCCTGCACATGGCCTGTCAGACAGAGGGGCAGCAGAGCTGGGCTTGGAGCTGGGCGTTGTGGCTATTTCTTGCCCCCTTCCAACCGAGGACATCCTGGGACGTGTGGTTCAAAGTCTCTGACTTTCCAAAGAGCTCTTTCTCATATCCAGAGCACTCTCTTCCCAGAGCTGTAAATTATTTTAGGAATGTTCCCTATACGTGAAATAAGTCAGAGTCCCTGGCCCTCAGGATAGAGCTGGAGTGTGTGCGTGCCCAAACTCCTAAGAGGAGTGCGGAGGAGCAGGGATTGCAGTGGCCATCCCCCAGGGTTGGGCAGATGAGCAGGTGAGACCCTGTCTATGAAGGGCCCATGAGTGCATTAGTGTTCCCAGGTCAAAAGGCCAACGGCCATCTCCACCCCCGGCTGTGTGGGTTCCCTGTCACTATTCTCAGAAATTCCGGAATCAGTGAGGCTGTGCACAAGACTCCTAGCTAGAAAGATAAGAAGTGCTTCCACAGTGTTTTCTGGACCTGTGAACAGGGGTACTTATTTCCTGCAATGAGCATGGGCCACTCCCACCTCTGCTGTGTGTCTGCCATGGGCAGGAGCAGATGCTGAGGTCATGCTGGGGTCCACCCTGAGAAAGCTGCAGGGGCAAAGCAGTGCCCCACCTCTGGGCAGTGAGCGCACGCACAGGAGGTGGAGCCCTGGCCGAGGCTGGCGGCAGAACCGTAAACCCATCTCTTTGATGGTAAAGAAACCAAATAAATGAAATATTCTATGACGTTTCTCATCTGCAAATAAAAAATGGAACCTTATTGGGCAGCGCAATTCCAAATGTCCCTCAGGCAAAACACAGTCCTCGATGAATGAGCAAAATGGTTATAAACCCAGCACACTTGAGGGAGGCTCAGAAAGGAAACGAGACACGCTGATGCTTCTTTTTACCAATAAGGACACTCTCCCATAAAAAGCCTTTGCTACGGAGGGCAGATATTCTAGTGTGCCGTGGCTACCACACTGATCACCCCACCCTGCCACGGACACACGGACGGTGCGGCAGGTGGCTGACATTCGTGTTTTTATTTAACACTAGACCCACCCTTCGAGAAATAATATACTGCTCTCTGCTCATTTGAAATGGGTTCCAAAAGCTGGCAAAGAACAAAAGCAATGTGCGCAATTAGAAGACCCCACAGAGACAGAAAAGGCCACCACATTTATCAGAACAGACAAGACCATCTGGGGCCACTGCTCATGTCCCCGTACCAAGCCTGTTCTGCGTACAGTACCCTCTCAGCCACTGCGCCCAACGACTCTTCGCTTTCATAAACTAGAAACTGGTTTCGAATTTTTCTGAGATGTTTTAAGGTTAGCATCAAGAATTGTTAGTGTCTACAGCTCAACCACGGTGGTGTGGAGGAGGTGTGCTGCCCTGCAACCCTGGGGCCCGATGGGAGGTGGGAGTTCGCTTCCTGGGTCGACCTGGAGCCCATGCTCTTAGCTGGCTGAGATGGCTGAGGGGAGGACTGGGGCCTGAGACCCTACTGAGGGTGCCAGTCTCTCTCTCTGTCAAAAGGAAGGGAAGAAGGGCAGGAGGGAGGAGAAGGGAGAGAATGAAAGGAAGGGAGGAGGAAAGAATAAAAGAAACTATCTTAAAAATACTTAGTGACTAATCCCATGAGATGAGAAGATACTGCAGAATGGAGTAGAGATTTCCTAGGATACCTATGGCCAGATGAGGATGGGCTGGGGAGGGAATCGGAGAAAAGTTTATTCCTGGCCTTGTTTTTTATTTTTATTTTTATTTGCACAGAATCGGCATGCTGGGAAGGACCGCAGCAGTCGTCTGGTCCTATCTCCACTCTACAAGTAAGAAAACAAGTCCAGAGAAGCCAAGAGTGCCCGGCATCGGAGATAGAGCCAAAGCTGCTGCCTTTTACTGACGCCCAGGGGTACACTGCTCCCCACTCAGTGTGGGGCCTGGCTCTGCCCAGGAAGACCCGGGCCCTGAAGGAGGCTGGTGCAGCAGGGCTGGGCGAGTGCTCACGTGGGGCCAGCTAACAGAAGCCAGGTACCGGGGGAGCACTCCCTCATGTCCACAGAAGCCTGAGAGCTCTAAGTGCCTGAACAGAATGCCTGCACCGCCCCAGGGTCAGCGATGACAGGGAACCTGGGGACTCACCTTGGCCTTCCTCAGCACGTGCCCTCGGCAGGGGGAGCTGCCCGAGGCTGGCTGGCTCTTCTTCAGGACAGCGGCGCTGTTCACCGGCAGGGGGCCTTCTGCATCGCTGGTGTCACAGCTGGAGATGGGCGAGTTCTCCAGAGTCCGATGCCGCAACACTGGAGACTGGGAGGAGGGAGAGCCCTGTGTGAGAATGGTCTCCAGGCTACCGGTGTTTTCCAGCAGGAACGTGACATATTTTAATGAAGAAATGGATTTGAAAATGGCCAAGAGTAACAACCATCAGGACCACCTAACTCAGTGCCCAATCTCAAAGCACCTTGAGAAGTTCCATTTTACAGATTGGAAAGCTGAGGCTCAGAGGGACGCTCTGGCTGGGGCTAGGAAGTCAGCAGGACTCAAGTCCACGTCTTCTGCACTCAAAGCTTGGCTCTTCCACGCTCTGTAGCACGGTGGCTAAACACTCTTCAGAGGAAGTCGGATCCCACATGGCTGACTGTGGCTTGATTCCAGCCCCAGTGCCTTGAAAACACAGCAGGCATGTGTGTTCATGCCTATGATCTTGATGGGATGCAAAAATGAAGGGAAAGAAAGGATTGCATCATAACCAGGTCCCCTGGAAGGGTGTTTCTCTCTTGCAATGCACACCCTCTAGCAAAAAACAAAGACAAGTTTTCTGGAAGGCTTAAAATGGAATAAAATATGCACTCATTTGCCAAGGCCCTACCTGTGTTCTCCCATGTGGGACTGCAAACTGCTCTTTGGGAAAAAATGTTAGCAGTCTGCTGTGCATACCCAAACGAATCTCCAAGGAATAAGCACTCCCTATTATTACTGCAGTAACAGCGATGTGAGAAAATACTGCTCGGAGCGCAGAGAATGTAGTTTTACGAGAGCAGGTTTCAATGACCATAAACAGGGTCCCCCTAGGGAGGCATTCATGTAGATCCCAAGACTGCCACTTTCACCTCAGTTCTCGCTTTCCTTGTTAATGCGTTAGCGGGCAGCACAGCCAGCAGGGAGGGAGGGAGGGGGTGCAGTGGTCGGTAGCAAAGCAGAGAATTTCAACGATGGCATAAATCTCTGGGAGAGGCCAGGCTGGGGTCTGAACGAGCTGACACACATCTCGGAAGTGTCGCCAACAAGCCACACTAGAGGACATGGTCTGAGAGCCAACGGGCAGGAGGTAGCCACTGAGCTGGGGCAGATGACGTGACCACAGTCCATCAGGAGACTCAAAAGCGAGAGGCGGTGTTGTGCTTTGAGAACAGGGAAAGCCGAGGTGGTGAACCAGGCCTGCACCTACGAAGGAATGAGCTTTGGTTCACTGGACCAAAGGAAAAGCATGCAGATGAGCAGGAGGAGCCAGCAAAAGGGGTCCAGAGAAGCCCAGAAAACAGCACAGCCACCGCAGACGGGGGAGGCCACCCACGGAGCCCAGGGGTGTCTGGAACCGGGGAGAGGAAAGGGCTGTGGCCTCACTGGAGTGACAGCACTGGCAATCAGGAAAGCCGACTGGATGCCACGCCTCGGAGAGCTGGGAGTGGGTGGGAGGGACACAACCACTTGCAGAGGTTTGGAAGGGAAGCTGAGAAACGTCAGACAACGGGACATTCACCGGGGAACATGGAGCTAAGGTAGAATCAGGTTTCATCTTTTTAAAGACGGAATAAACTAGAGAATCTTAAAATGAGTTGAAGGAACTAATAGAGAGGAAAGTTGGAGACACAGGAGGAGGGTCATCGCTGGTGCCTGGAAGTCAGGAGAGGGTGGGATCTAGGACTGCTGGGGTCGGGGGGGGGGCCCCTCCTATGGGCCAAAGGAAGGTGCCACGCCTTTCCCACCACCACTCCCCATGCAGGACAAGAAGCCCACGGGGACCACGTGCTCTCCTGCAGCAGGTCGCCACGGGCAAGAGTCGCACGGACCCCAGAACTCCATTTGCACTGGGGCTTCCCCGCTGCTGCACTGGTCAGCACACACAGCCTACTACCACTCTACAGCTGGCCTCGGTCCCCACCACAGGGCTCACCGAGAGGCCCGGGACCTCCAGGTCACCCCCTGGCCCTTGGCTTCTAACTCCCATGGTGTCCAGACCCTCCCTGCTCCTACTTTACTGCTCGTCACAGATCTGTCGACAGCCAACATAAATATATTTTACTGGCTGGTCTCCCTGCAGGAGAGGGAGGGAACAGGAAACAGGGACTCTCACCTACGAGGTTCACAGCCGCGCCCAAGCATGCGGCATACAGAAGGAACACAGTGTACACACGTACATGCACGGCTGCAGTCAGTAATGGGCCGCGCATACAAAGATGAAGCGATAGGCTGTACTACACAGCCCGGTGTGCAGTGGCTGCCCCGACCGGGTCGGCGTCAGCCCTCGGGGAGGGTCATGTAGTGACCCAATCACCTGACTGTGCATTTCCCAGAACACACCCCTGTTCATATGCAACGTATGACCACGTATGCACATGCACCCAGCATTTTATATGCAGGATGACATATCATAGAAATACATCATTCTATGTAATAGCAATATACAACTACAGAAATGTATATACTTGAATGGGTTATGTCATTTTGTATGTAAACACACACATGCTGAGTGAATGATGCGATGCATGGACATACGTGAGTGAACAAATGCTCCAATGGGATGAATGCACACATGCTGGCTCGGCCCTGGGCCAGCAGCTTCTCTACACGGGATCCGATGCAGGAGGCAACATTATCATCTCCATTCCACAGCTAAAAGCGGGCCCAGAGAGATTAAGTAACTGTAAGCCCCGGCTGTCTCGCTGAAGAACCTGCTGCACACTCTACTCTGTGCGGCTGGAAGAGCTTCCAGCACAGACATTGTGTAGCTTTGGCAACGACGCTCCTACCTGGCTGCCTGACTTAGCTCGGCCAAGGCAGGGAGACACTGTGGAAGTAAGTGGGGAGTCTCGGAGTTGAGACAGGAGACTAGAGCTGGGGAGAAAGGGGAACTTCCAAAGTAGGCTCTGTGTTGACACAGCGGTAGAGGTGGCACAGGGCAGTGTTGTCGGGCGATGGCTGGTGGAGATGGGTGGAGGAGGATTCCAGGGGTGCACAGTCATAAGCCCACCTGGTGTCTGGGTGGAGGAGACCAGGCCTGACATGGTGCCGCGTGATTTGGAAGATGGCCCTGAAACGTGAGCATTCCAGAGCAGGTGCATTGGGGGCTCCGGGGTGCAGAGCAGTGCTCCGGCTGCCCCTCCTGCTGCCCGCTCTGACGTGCTTCGTGGCTAGGTCCCTCTCCTCCTCTGGGCCTCGAGTTCTTCAGTAGCAAATTGGAAATGCTAACGTCTGACTCACAGGATGGTAGGGCTTCCAGTGGGGTAACCGAGCAGAACAGACAGCAGTAGGCGCTCAGCGACTGCCAGTGAGGTGAGAGTGAAGAGTAAGCCGACTAGCGTGATGACTGGTGTTGGACAAATGATCTCCCCTGTCCTGTCACTAAGGAAGTGCAGATCACTCTTCACCCATTTCAATATCCCCAGCACCTGGCATGTCTTGGAACATGCTAGACAGTTTATAAACACTTCCTAGATAGAACTAAATTTTCTATGGAATGACTTGGCATCAAACTAGGACCTGTGATCACCAGATTATGCAAAGGGGAAAGACACAGACTTAGGGTCTCCGTCACCCTTCACACATTTCAGTGAGTAAGAGAAGAGAGTGTAGCGCATGATCAGCAGGAGTGGCTGGAGCTGGTGACACAGACTGTGCACTTGGCTGTCGTCGCCCCCTCAGACGCACTACAGCAGCCCCCTTGGGGTACAGCCATTGTTATCCAAGGACACCGCGACTTCGGAGAAGGGCTGGCAGGGTGCTCACCTGTGGACTCGAAGTCCCTGATTTCGGCTCGATGGCCAGCCCCAGGGTGACCCCGCCCGCCAGAGCTTTCTTCAGGCTTTCCTTGACGTCCGTCAGCTCCAGCTCCAGGTTGACGCGCTCTGCCTCCTTCTGCTTACACTCCTCCTCCAGCTTCCGTAACTTATCTTCCAGGATCACTTGGGTCTTCCTGCCTGGAATCGCAGAGAAACACTGCAGCTCCAACGCCAGGCACAGGGTTTCAGGAGGACACAGGAGAAGGCATGTGGTACCCCAACAGGGCTCGACAGGCGTTCTAGGTGGAGCGGCCCTGACAGGTCCTTTCTACAAAACCTAATTTCTCCTAGTGTCTAAAGAACCAACGTCCTTCTCTAACCACTTTTCTTGGCCATGGCTGGGAGCGCTAGACCAGGGAACAGGGGATCTTGATTCTCACAAATCTAAGGCATTC
>NW_006159886.1:276073-303205 GCF_000334495.1 Tupaia belangeri chinensis | reverse complement strand
GGGACCAGCAGATGGCATAATGGCTACATCGCTGGACCCCCACGTAGTCAACCATGGTTCAAGTCCCAGACCTGGTGGCTTAAACTCATACTGAGTATGTGTACATGCGTGCCCAAAGTCCTGAGAGGAGAATGGAGGAGAAGGGATTGCGGCATGGCCATCCCCCCAGGGGATGAATTCTCACTTTCTGTCTCTCTGATGAGCACATGCACCCTATAGCACAAATCTCTCTCTTTAAAAAAAAAAAAAAATTCACGTGTGGAACTTAAACAATCAGGTTGTCGTGAAGGCCATAACATGTTTTTCTGTTTCTCTATGCAAAAATGTATCATGACTTTCTCGATGACCTAACATATGGTTTCCAAAGGTGCCGCTGACCTGCAAAGTCCGGAAACTGGGCTTTCCTAATTCTGCCAGTCATTCTTGAGTCATCTTACCTCCCACGGCAATACACAACAATACAGCTGCATCTCGGCGACACGTGGCACGCATTTCTTTAAGGCACATTCACTTTGTTTTATTTGCGATTCGTTGCAGTAACAAAAACCATGAGAAAGCCAGTCCCAGGAGGTTCCCGACGTGTACACAGGAACCTGGCTGTCTGTTGGCCCTGAGGTTCTCAACCTGAGAGCTTCCGCCTCTCCACCCTCCTGCACACGTGGCGCAGCAGAAAGGAGGGATGCTCCTGGCTCCTAAACGCGATGCTCTGGCCAGGTCTCTGGCTCAGCATTCCACCCCCAGGCAGCTCGTGCGGGTGTCACAGCCCGCCTCCTCCTCAGGGTCACCCCGACCGACTCCTAGTCTCTAAACTCCAAGTGCACCTCCCTTCACAGTAACCACTTGGGCACAGTCAGGAAAGCCCGGACTGCGGATCTGCCTGGGCAGCTCGTGCGGGTGTCACAGCCCGCCTCCTCCTCAGGGTCACCCCGCCCGCCTCCTAGTCTCTAAACTCCAAGTGCACCTCCCTTCACAGTAACCACGTGGGCACAGTCAGGAAAGCCCGACTGTGAATCTGCCTGGTGTGCACGTGCATCTCAGAACCTGCCTGCAGGACAGAGTCCTCTCTGGACCCCTCCGGCCTCTGCTTCCACACTCCTCTTCCTCCTCGCCTAGACTAGTAAGACCTAAATCTGAAGGGTCAGTCTTGCCCAGTCTAAGACCCAGCCTGGAATGCAGCAACGCATATTCAAACAGCTCAATCCCCAGAGCCAGGGACTATAAATACCTAGTTCTTGCTGACAAGAATGAATAAGCCTGACTCAGAAGCCCTGGCAACTGGGCCTTTACCCTAAATTCCTGTTCGGGGATTTGTATTCTGCTAACCTGACCTCTTCCCCTGACTCATTTCAAGACTCAGACGCTCCTTGCGAGTCTCACCAGTTCTCAAGGAATGGAGGGCTGCTTCTACCCACACAGAGATCTCGGACTTTACCTGGGCTTCTGAATATTACTCATCCCTGTGGACTACCCTCCTGCAGAGCAATCCAGCTGATTCATCTTATTCAACGACTAGACTCTACTGCAGCCTTGGGACACAGAGCCTGTCCTCCAGACAGGCAGAATCTGTTGGCAGCAGCTGAAGCTGAGCAGGTGCTCTGGCAGGACCCCTCTTGCCTCAGCAGGCAGCTCCTGGGCCAGGCCCTGGCCTCTGCCTGCCTGCTGTGGCATTTGACTACGCTGGCACCTGCCCTGGGCTAACCAGCAATGCTTCTCAGCCCCACGAAGCACTGCATGGAACGACATGCTCTCACTAAAAAGACGGCCTCTCCGAGTTACGGATCCTTCGGTCAGAACAGAGTATATCTAATAGAGATCGGCGTCCTGAGCCAAGCGGAAGCGAGTCTTTCATACCAGCGTTGACTTCGATGGCAGCTCGAAGGTCTTTTCTTTCTTTCCGGAGCTGAGCCAGCCTATTCCGCAGGGCCTCCTTCCTCTTCAGTAGCTCCTCTTCTTTGCTTTGTAACCGCTTAGCATCTGCTTCCACCCGGTTCTTGCCATACTTGTACTGGTCAGCATCTTAGAAATAAAAAGCAGCAGTAAGAAATTAGGTTGAATCATGCAGACACTAGGGTAATTCAGAAAGTCTGCTTAATCAGCCCGCTTGGGAAAATAAACTCAAAGCTATTTTGCTAATGTGACAAGAAAAACAACAGGACTATTTAAGTAGAAAAGTGATTAGTTCAAATTTACCAATATTCTTTGAATCGAAAGTTTAAAAAATGAAAATAGAATATTTGGAAGTTCCTTTAATTTACCTCCCTTTGAGGTGGCATACAACTTAAACGTAATCTTCCATAAGGCTGAAAGTGAGCACGCAGATCTGAAAACATAGGAGCCTGTTGCTATCAAAAACTAATATCTTGCATTTGTGTGGTTCTCTGTATTTTTCAAAATACTTTCATTACATTGCAATATTTGTTCTTCTTCTTTTTTTTTTTTTTTGAGAGGTTTTTGCTACAGGGACCATGCACTCGCCAGAAAGACAGAGAGAGCTGAAAGCAAGAAATCACCCCCCCCCAATGGGGGCGGGGGAGGATGGCCATGGTGCAGTCCTTTCTCTTCCATTCTCCTTCCAGGATCTTGGGCACATGTGAGTTTAAACTGCTGGGTCCAGGACTCAAACTGTGGTCTACTACATGGGAGTCCAGCGACATGGCCATTATGCCAACTGCTGGTCCCTGCAACATCTGTTCTTCCCAACTGTGCCCTCTGTTTTGCTCTGCTTTGATGCCAGCTATATGGCCAGCACTGAAGTCAGTGCCTGGCTTAGAGCACGTGACACCTACTTGTTGAGTGAATAAATGAGCAAAGGAATAAGTGAAGGGGTGACACAGTGGTATGTGGAAGCAGACTGCCTGGGTGTGACCACAGCCTGCCACTTGTGTCTGCGTGATCTTGAACAAGGCACTTCATCTCTCTACACCCCAGTTTCCACATCTGTGACACGAGGATGATAAAGGCAGGTAATTCATAGGGTTGTTATGAGGATTGAATTATGAACATTTACAGAGTCATTCCAACAGACAACCATGAGCACTACATAAATGCCTGTCAAATAAGATGAATACAGGCACAAAGAAGAAACCATTGGGTCTTTGGGAAAGTCATGACACAGTTTTACATAGAAATCATAGAAAAATACATCATGACATTCCCAATGACCTAGTCGTTGTGTGAAAAATTTAGAGACTCGGGCAACATCACATTACCAGGTAATACGGCATTAAAATTCTGACTGCGTAACTGTCCCTCTGACCATGTTGAACTGTCAGTAATATAAGACCGCTTTGGGAAAATACATTGACAAGATGAAAAGATGAAGACCCCAACAAAGCTGAGATGAACGATGACCGGTTTTGAAGCTTCACTTATCTCCTAGTAGCTCCTAACGGCCAGTGACTCCCCCTGGCAGCCCCAAGGAACTCCGGTCTTTACGTACACTTCTGTTACTGCACGGTCCACCTTGGGGTGGATGCCATGGAGGGTGGCATAATGGTTAATGGCAAGGACACCGGACTAAGAGAAGTGGGTCACTCTACCCCTTTCTTGTTAAACGACTAGGCAAACAGCCAGTTTCCCTAGACCTCAGCTTCACCCTCCATAAAGTAAAAATGATGAGAATCTTTTGAGGTTTTTTTAAAAATTAGACATATGCGGGACCAGCATATAATGGTTGTGTTACTGGACTCCTACATGCCTGGCTGTGGTTCAAGTCCCTGACCCAGCAGCTTGAAACTCATGCTGGGTACATGTGCGTGCATGCCCAAAATCCCGAGAAGAGAATGGAGGAGAAGGGATCGTGGTATGGCCATCCCCACTGGGGGGTGATTTCTCACTTTCTGTCTCTCTGTCTGTGTCTCCAGCAAGTGGGTGTCCCCTATAGCAAAAAATCTCTCTCTCTCTCTAAAAAAAAAAAAAAAAAATTAGATATATGCACCTGAAAAAAATAAAATGAACAAAATGAAATGATGCCTGGGGTATAGTGAATACTCCCTGGGAGTTGTTATCGTTATCACTGTAACTGACCCCTCGGAGTCTGGTCCATTAAGAGATAGCGAGAACCATTTCTAGTACCTATCCCGATTGTCCGATGTGCCAATTCTTGCAATGTCGCCCACTGTGATTTCAACGAAATACTGCATTTATCAAGGCAGATATAAAGTCGTCACTCCCCAACTATTTCCCCTCATCAAAAGGACATCTACAGAAAGACAGTACAAGAACTGGCAGTCAGGGGACAGCATTCGACAATCTAAAAACAAAAGCTAGTGAGGACATATTTTGCAACAGGGCCAAGTCCACACTTGCCTCACTTATTTCTAAACTAAGATGTTCCCCCAGCAAACCTATCTGCAGTAACCTATAAATTTCCACTTCTTTTGGGCCCAATGCAACAAACCCGCGCTATCTAAAATGCAATTGGCTGAATTCAGCAAAAACACAGAATGCAATTATTTTTCTCTTTTGTCACCATTAGATGTCACCAAAGTCAATAAAAATTCCCCACAGAAGCCCTCATAAAATAAAGGAATAAATAAAAATCATCTAGGGAATAAAATAAGCGTAGGTACTGAAAGAAAAATGCTATGACAGAGGCTGGTGAAGACCCTGCCTAACAGAGCTTTTCCTGCAGGAGTGCTCTGGCCCAGCTTGCTCTCCCCAGACGAGCAGCACTAACAGAAGTGAGTATAAATACACCGAGATACATCAGGGGAGTAAGGTTTCTAGAAAGATAGGGTCAAAATAAGTCAGCACACTCAACAAGCTAGGATGATAAGGAGGACGTGGCCCAGCTGGCCCCCAACCCATGCACTTGAGATGTCTGAGGGGAATGGCGGCACGGATGAGCTTAATTTCCATGAGCTTGTCTTACCTGAGTAAGGAAAGCACAAGCTTCCTGCGGGAGAAGCAGCCGAGCACGGCTGTGCAAGTCCGAGGCCCGCCCTTCCGTGTGGATGGCCAAGGACAAAGCCAGCCCCCTGACTCCCCAGTGTGTACCTCTGACTCGGAAAAGTAAGCCCCAGTGCAAAGGGATGTCAGCTCAGGGGAGTACTAAAGCCTATCTCTCCCACCCTGGCGCAGAGGTGACTGACCGGTGTTAGCTGGCCTCATCTTCATTAACGCAGAGACTGGCCTCAAGGGATGTCAGCTCAGGGGAGTACTAAGGCCTATCTCTCTCCCACCCTGGCGCAGAGGTGACTGACCGGTGTTAGCTGGCCTCATCATTAACGCAGAAACTGGCCTCCCGGTTACAAGGGGCCAGATTTGAAAAGTTCAGGTACAAGTCCCAAGTGACAATGGCATGGAATCACGTCAGATTCACTACTGGCATCTAGCTCACATCCTCCTCCTCTGGGACAGCTTCCCTGACCTGCCCAGATTGGTGGGAGAGCTCCTGAACCTGAGCAGACGCCCACTGCAGCCCTCAGCAGGGGGCCTCTCCACCAGATAGGCAACGTGATGGGCCACAATGGAGCCTCACTAGTGTCCCAGCAGCGAGCAGAGCGCCCGAATGAGTGCGAGCTGCCTGGCCGGCTCCTGGCTGAATTAATGGTTAGACCTCCTACATAAGGAACGCTGAAGCAGACACAAATGTGTGGATTTAATAGACTCACCCTGGATTTATCTGCTGAGATACAAAGGAAGGGGGTACTGGGTGTGCAGGCAGGCTGAGTCTCTCACGTGCATCTCACTGCTTCTCGGCCCAGTTCCACCTGCTGTGAGATTTGGAAAGCCTGGGACTCACTCTGGCTATCATTTGCCAGCTAAGAGACCTCGGGAGAGCTGCTTCACCACTCGGAGCTTCGTTCGCATCTGTACAACAGCGTCGATGACAATCCCTACCCTTGTACTACGGCTCTGAGAAATAAGCAGTGGAGGATACGTGGTAGACTAACGCACAGCAGGATTCATAATTCCTTATAAACCCTGATACTTCGCTAGCACGGTGAGGTACACACATGGCCTCAATTATTTTAATCACATCAAGCCCAGTAGCTAGTTGTCTGCAGGTCTGACAGGTAGAGAAGCTGAGCTTAGAGTGGTCACATGACTTGTCAACAGTAGCTCTGGGACAGACTGAGGCCTCCGGATCCAAAGCCCAAGGCCACGTGGAGCCACACCGCAACCTGCACTGCTAACTGCCTCCACACGTGAATGTGCTCCGTCAATGCCACAGCGAGACCAGTGTGCGCGTCCTTAAACGGCAGCAGTCACAGCGCCGGACAAAAGCCATCGTCGTTCTTCAGTCCAGCAGGTGAGGACCGGCGGGCGTGAATACAGCTCCAGCCCACCCCAGCCTGGCATTCACCCTGTGAGCAGGCACACGCGCCCCGACTCTGCCACCTGCACTTCGAGCCAGAAAACAGGAAATCAAACGGTGACTTACTTGAAGCCGTGCGTTTCACGCTGACTGCCGAGTCAGCCTTTTTCTGCTGGCTGCTCTGAGCCTTCCCTTTCCCTGTGACCCCATTAGATGTCGCTGGGGGTTTCTTACCCTTGAACTGTTGAAATAAGCAAATAAGAAAGTTAAAATCAAGCAACAAACAAAACACCCTGTTTTTTTTCCAGTACCAATTTCTCTTATTCTCATACTCTTTATGCAAAACGTGGCACAGACAGAAAAAAATGAATGAAAGCAATTTGATTTCCAAACAGTGGCCTACTCGACTTGCCTGGAAGGGCTAGAAGGTTCCAACAAGGTTCTACCGCGGAGTAAATGAGGCTCTCTAGGATGTCCTCAGCGGAATGCGATGGAAGTTTTAAGATTTTACTGGGAGATCATAAATGCTAATCAAGAGATTGACATGGTAGCTGACTAAAGAGCATTTATTTCAGTGGAATCCTTTCCAGGGGAGAGGCGTGACTCTGCAGTTACATTTCTACTCTAAGGCTTTTATACTGAACGACATCTTAACGCGATAGAGTCGCTGATGGAGTCTGAGGAAAGACGTAGGGTCAGTAGGACATGGAAACACTCCAAATAATACGGTAACTAACTGTTGACTGAGCGTGGGCTTTTAAAAATGTAATAGTACCCCTACTTCTTGGATTGCTGCAAGCCAACTAATTTTGTATTTTGCTTAAGTGATAGTAAGTGTTCCTTAGAAATAAATTCAGCTTGAAGGCAAAGCCTGATTCTAGATATCCAAACCCTTGTTTACTCCATGATAATATAGTTCCTTCTGTGTGGGCATCCATTTGGGGAAGGCAGAAAGATCTTGCTTCCTGTTCTGGCACCGTAATTTAGGAGATGCTCAGTGGGTCATCAAAACTTTGGAGTCTCACCTTGCTCATTTAAATATGTAAAGATACTTACACGGTGTTGAAAAGAATAAATGACACAGCATATGTATATATATACATACACAGCACATGGCATATTGGTAAGTGCTTTAATAAGTATAAGGTCTCTCAATTAAATAATGGGTTCCCATGAGTGATCAAATGAGGACAGGAGAACTAAAGGTACTATAATTCAGCTTGCAAATGCATTTCCTATTTAAAACAAACAACAATAACATAAAACTCCATGCATAAACTATGCATAATTCCCAGCTCAAAAGTACAAAATGGCACTATTTCATCACATGTTTTTATTTTTTACCCAAAGCAACTCTAATGCCAATGAAAGTGTGGATAAATAGATAGGTACCCACTCACTCAGTAAATGAAGCACAAGACCCACCACATTTTCCTGGCATAAGTACTCATAACTGGAGGACGAGAGCTCTCACTCCTGACTGCATCAGTGTGGGCCCTCAGACTCACTGAATCTTTAGAGATGGAATCTGGGCAATCGTCACTAAAAGTCAAAACCACAGGAAAACCTTCCTGGGTGGAATCTGCTGATGCTGGTATTTTCAGAGGCACGGCCGTAAACTGCTACTATCTGGAACTCTAGGACCTTACTGGGTGTTCATGATTTTCTTAAGATTACCCAGAGAATGGAGAAGAGGGAAATAGTTAACACATGCCCATTGGTTTTATGTTACTAGAATATTCTTATGTATGGTGCTCAGAACTTTAGGCAAAGCACTAAAAATACAATTCTTAGGTTAAAAATGAAGAAATACAAAACTAGTATTTACTCTGAAATGTTAGTGTTTGCCACAAATATGAGGAAATGGACAATTTTAATAGCAGGTCTTATTTATCATCCAATGATCATCAAAAGCCCTTACTCATCTACTAGGTTTTAGGGAATATTCCTTTACAGTCATCACGAAACAAAAAATTGGGGTTGTCAGAAAAGTCATGACGCATTTTTGCACGGGAAAACACATCATGACTCTCACATGACCCAGTACTGTAGCACTCTGAATAATCCCATTTCACGTATAAAGATCGGAAAGAAATGATCACGTGGAGTCGTCTTTTCCTCATGATATTTAACAGACACATACTAAACTTGCAGCTCAAGGATCTCCTGAAAAGTTTTATTGACCCTTGTTTTAAAAAAATCTTTGTCGTTAGTTGACACAAAACTCACTGAGGAGTTCTTCAAAAAGGTAAAAAAAACAAGCCAGAAGTAACACTTAGATACGCCATGAACTACTTAGGAATGTCTCATCAATTTCTTGGTAGCTAAATTGCAAATTAGGTTCTAGTTGAGGAAAAAATGATGCATTGCCCTTGGTAAGTTCCAGTTACAAGTTGCAAACCTCTCTTGGCTTAAAGAACATTCTAGAGTATTAGAGCACAAGATGCTGTACCTGGGAGTTGAGCCCGAGAGATGCCCTCCCCACAGAAGAGGTGTTAGTGACAGACTGAGCGGGAGGCAGCCCGGAGGAGGCAGGGTGTTTGTAATGGTTAGAGGACAGCTTGTCAGGAGGTAACCTAGAAGCCTTTCTGTCAGCAGCAGAGTAGCGGGCAAAGATTTTCGGAGACGGCAAGTTATCGTACAGGCCTGCGTTATCATAAAGCACCTCTTCTCCCAGGCCTCTGCTAGAGGAGGCAGGAAAGCCATCTTCTGGTTCCCACTGTAACACACATAGCTTGGTGGTTAGTGACTTGGACATGGAAAACAGCAGGATTTAGCACAGCACCCCAATATACCTGCGGACATAGACTCACAGTTGTTACCAAACACATGCTCACACCACGCTCATACACAGACACACACCACACAATATGGGCACACACACGCACACCCCCACACACACCCCCGTACACCACACACACACAAGCAGGTGGGTTGATTCAAAAAAAACTTTTCTACTTTTGGGATCTTAAAGAAAGGTTTCTTTTTTCCCCTAAGTCATCACAAGGCCACTGATTTATGAAGCGGTGCCCTGTTTTTGAACGTAGAAAAGTAATTGTGATTCGACTGTGATTTGACATGTTCTTCTTTAGAGAGCCAGAGTGCTGCAAGTCCGGGAGGTGGAGGTGGAGGGTGGCGTTCTGGGTCCGCAAGGAGACCCCAGCAAACACTCTGCTCACAGCCCTTCCTCGAGACAGTCTGAAGAGCTGCACACGTAGCTACACTCTCGATCTCACTGTGATCTTACAAGGTAGGAGGAAACCGAGGTCGAGATAGGTCACGCAGCTGAGGAGAGGCACGCTGGCTGAAGGACCAGCACGTGACCGCACATTAAGCTGCCCTAGGCCTCGGGAGCCCCAGGGAGGGTGAGCGTTAGAACCTAGACCGCCTCCGGGTTCCTCCGAGGCCGCCACGCACAAGGCAGTGATCTACGCCCACGGACACCTGTGGACACGCACCCCCGCCTCACACTTGGCAATGCCTTCAACAAAGCCGTCAACAGCCTACTAAAGAAAGAAGTCAAATCACCCCAGAAAATAGGATGTTTCAAAATCTCCTGGCTATAATGGCATTATTTTTAGTGGAAAATCTTTAACAAAGGATTAAAATAGCTACAAGCCATTTCATGGGACAGAGGAATTTTAGAACATGGACATTAAAATATAAATTAAACCCCAACACTAATAACCACAGCCGGATCCTTTTAAGTTTAAAAGACCTTTATAAATTGCCTTGCATTTAAAAAGGAAATGTTAATTCATATATACTATACTCCTTTTATCCTATTTTTATATTCTTCTTGCACAGTTCCTTTCTGCCAGACTGTAATTACGGCCTTCTGTTATAAAAATAGAAAAGACTTAAAATCCCGTAGCAGGGGTGCTCTCGTTTCTTTGCCACAACTTCAGTGTGTCTATTTTGGTGATGCTGGAGACCCACCTACAATCTAAAAATAATGGCACAAGCAGATAAACGCAGATGCGAGTGTTTCGCCATGGCAACCCGGCGTGTATTTGTCCAGCATTATTAAAATGGTCTCGACTAGACTGTCCTTTTTCCTAAAATACCATAGATTAAGTCACATGGTAGATTTAGAAGACACCAGAAACCTCATACAACTTTCTAGATGAAAAGCCTTGATTGTGTGTGTGTGTGTGTGTGTGTGTGTGTGTGCGCGCGCGTTTGTCTGTCTGTTCTTTCACCTTGGTTTAAGCACCTGGGGAATGCTGAGTAGGTAGGCATTACTCAAGCTGAAACACTGCTAAAATGTCAGGTGTTGGGTCATAAAGTATGAACTGTGTCAAACTTAGAAATGAGGCCTCTGGAAAAAAAGGATTAGCTAATAACAGAGCCCACCATGTAGAAAAAAATAGCTAAAAAAGGGGCCTGGGCAGAGGAAGCCCTTAGTAAGCAAAAGCGCCACAAACATGCCCACAGGTCACTCTGTCTTAAAAGCCTCAGTCACTGGCCAAGCAACAGACACACGGAAACAATTCCCAAATGCAAAGCCCTTTAAGAGCGGCTGATTTGGGGGTCAGTTGATGGCATGATACTTAGGGCAGCTGGACCCCACAGGGCCGACTGCATAGTCTACGTCCCTGACCAGGTGGCTTGAAAGACCACACTGGGTGTACGTGTGCATGCATGCCCAAAATTCCGAAAGGAAGGGTGGAAGAGAGGAGATTGAGGTGCGACCATCCCCATGGAGTGTGCTTTATCACACTCTCCTTCTCTGTCTCTCTCTGGTGAGCCCTCTAGCAATTTGTTTAAAAAAAGGTATTATTTCTAAAACAGATCAAGCCACGAACGCCCTAAGGAAAACTCGTTCCTGAGGGAAGCCTAACCAGTATAACGGAAGTCGGAATGAAAGGGAATGGGTGGGACGAGACGAGCCTCTGCGTGGCCCCAGCATGCCCGAATCCATCCCGCTCGCACTGTGCTCTCCTGTTGAAGGTGTGCGTGTGGAGAGACACCCTGGAGGGAGGTAGTGAGAAGGGTCTGTGGTAGGGAGGTCTCCAGATGGGTTTGTGTGTTACCATGCCACAACGTTAAAGGCTATAATAACGCCTCCGGGAGCAGGTCATTTAGAAAAATGCGATTAGATGGTAACTGGTCTAAGCCCAAGGACGAAGCCGTCCCGTCAGGAGATGCTGCTGGCTGCATGGAGCAGAGGGAACCCACAGAGCCAGGCTCCCACCCTGAGAATGGCCGGCTGCTGGGAGGAAGGCCTAAAAGCCCTGCCCTCGGGAGGGCACTCGGGCACTGGGCACTGGGCATTGGGCCTGAGTGAGAGGCGCTTGCGCAGCCTCCCTGCAGGGGTGAGGACTGTGGTCGGAGTGGGCACCAGGCACTGCTCGGATGCTGACCACCCTAGTGGTAGGGTAGGATGGACGTGAACCTGGAGGGGCAGAGAGACTGACTGGACTAGACCCGCCCCACCCTGGAGACGAGGGCGCCACTGGAAGGATCCGCATTTGATGAGCAAGTGGCTCTGCTGCCCTTTGACCCCGCGTCCTGCTGTGGAGGGGGACAGCAGGCTCTGCAGCCCAGGGCCCGGGCAGCAGTTCTCCTGTGTCCTTTGTTCCAGTCTGAGGTCTGTTCCCTCCCCTGGACTTGGACCCCGTCAGGACAATGACAGTAACTTATCTATTTCTTCTTCTTCTTTCTTTCTTTCCTTTTTTTTTCCCCCCCCTATAGGGCGCATGAGCTCGCCAGAGAGACAGAAAGCGAGAAATCACGCCCCGGAATGGGGGGTATGGCCATGCCGCAATCCCTTCTCCTCTATTCTCCTCTCGGGATCTTGGGCACGCACATACACGTACCCGGCGTGAGTTTAAGCCACTGGGTCCAGGATGCAAACCGCAGTCGACCACATGGGAGTCCAGCGACATAGCCATTACGCTAACTGCTGGTCCCTCTATTTCTTTTTCATTCCTAGAACAGAGCCTGGTACTAGGAGACAACCAGCACACAGGGACAGGGGAAGAAGAGTAGAGTGAAGGGAAGAGTAAGAAAGGAGGAAGAAGCTAAGGAGAGGAGGATGGATGATGTGAGGAGGAGAAAATCCCTTTTCAGAACCAAGTCAGGCCCATGGATGGACTGGCAGGAAGTCCAGGCAGGTCCAGGGGCTGGTAGGGAGTGTCTGACAGGAAGGACCTGGGGGTTCATCCGGGCCCAGGGACGCACTGCACGACCCCTCTGGATTGACTAGCTGCCACCTCTGGCCTAGGCTCCCTGAGCTTGGTTTCAGGTGTGGCTCTCCTGAGCTCCGGGACGGCTTAGCCCCCTCACTTCCCGCAAGGAGGCAGTTGTAGGCTTCGTGATGACAGGTAGAGGAGAGGACTGATGTCATCTATCGAAATACTGGAGAGGAGAACGGAGAAGCAGAACAGTAAGAAAAGCCCAAGTACCTTCACGGACTGAAAAAACCAGCAAACATACTCTGCTTGCCTCTGAAAAATATCTTAACAGAGATGCCGGTTCTAAGCCACCCAACACTGGGAGACAGGCGGCATCGTGGGCTTTTACAAGCCTCATCTTAGAGTGCCAGCCCCTGGGCCTGGCTCAGACAACGTCCAACAAATGGGTGCCAGATGAATCCCATGGAGACGGAGCCGAACCAAGGCTCCCTATGCGCTCTGCGAACGACACCTCAGGCACCAAATACAGAGGACAAATCAAAAAACGAGTACGGCCATAGTGACCCTGGAGACCCGCTCAGCACAAAACGCGGCCACCAAATGTCCGCAGGGTCAGGTGTGGGCTTTCCAACAGCAATGAGCTGGGCGCTAAAGGCCCCCGTGCTCCAACCCTGCCGGGAGGGAGAGGTGCCGTGTGCAGTGCGGGCCTGAGTCCACAGCACCCCGCCCTTCCTCTCCGCCGACGGGGACGTCTTAGCACTTCCATCACACGGGGAGACACCTGCTCACTGACGGCTCACACTGCCACCTGATTCAGCCAAGGCACAGACTGACTGCCATATTCAGCCAGTCCTTAAAGTGTGGCGAAATGTGTAATGAAGACAGCGACACCGAAGGACAGGCCGTCTCCCGGTGTCGCATTAACCACCCGCACGCAGGCACAGTCAAACGGCACATCAGAAGCCAGGAGACGAGGGAGAGGGTGGAGTGCTCCTCACCTCAAAGCATTATAAAAGACCTCTATTTCCGACCTGAGGGCAAGGCTACGGGGACACAGCACTTTGCAGACAGTCTTGCCTTCTTTCGAAACCACTCACCGAGCCGTTGATGCACGGGACGTCGTCGTAATGCAGCGCCGTCCCGCTGGGGTGCGCGTAGCCGTCTGAGGTGCCCCCTAGGTAGGGGTTCGTCGATATGACACGCCTGTTCATGAAACTGAGAGGAGAAAACGAGTCAATGTTCACAGCCCGGCTACTTTTCCCTCGAATCGGTCAGCAAGTCTTACACGAATTCGAACCCCTTCCATGCTCGAGGCCCTGTCAGCGGCTACAGGGAGCAGAGAAAGAACATCAGCACAGAGGCGGCCGTGGGGAGTGGCACGCGGGCTGAGGGCCAGGCTCCTCAGCTGTAGAATGAGAGTGGCACTCACCCTGCAGAGGTGTATACTAGGTGCCTGAAGCAGGGGCTGCGGAGAACAGGTGCACAACAAATACCCACCACGGTTATTACCACCCGCCCGCAACAGTGGGGGCTCCCGCTCACAGCCCGCTCTGTAACACAGGTGTACTGGACCACCGCCATGGCCCCTCGGTTACAGGTAGTCTGCAGCTGCCTCCCAGGTTTCACATGCTTCTTCCCCGAGTCTGTTAACTCTTAAAACTAGAGACCAGATGGTCTGCAAAGCTGGATTATTTCATATCTTGCCTCTCTTGGGAAAAGTTCTTCCGCTCTGTTCTCTAAGTTCTTTAGACACACACCCTGCACGTATTTACTGAGCTCTGAGTTTTCATTCAGCGTCGCCACCACTTCAGTACGACTCGCCTTCCCCGCTTCTCTGAATTCCTGAGAGTCTTGACAGGAGCCAGAGGAATCATTTGAAGGTGTGAGATTGTGATACAATGAGAAATATATTTTGATCTTTGTCCCCAGTTCTAGTCCAAAGCTCCTAAAACCCTTGGAATTTTTCAAGTAATAACAGTAGGGGAAAAAAAAATCATCCTTTGCTATTTGTAACAAGCTGGGGGTTGTCTTATTGTGACAGCTTCTGGAAAGCCCTGAGGGATGGCGCCAACTGGAATGAGAAGGTTGGACCCTTCAGCCCCATACATACCCAAAAGGATGGGGTTCAGAGAGATTCTGGGTCAATGACTATCTGGAGGTATGGGGGAGGGGTGGTGGAGAGGGCACTGTAGCCCCATGCACCTCCCACCACTATGTGCACACACACACACACACACACACACACGTGTGTGCGCATACACTAACACCTTGTCCCACGCATCTCTCCCATCTGGCTTCTCCTAAGTTCTACCCTCTCATAACAAACCGTAGTCTAGTAAGTACGCCATCTTCCCAAGTTCTGTGAGCCATTCTAGTAAAGGAATGAGCCCAAGGGTCCGGGGTGCGGGCACTTCAGACTGGGAGGTGGCTGGTCAGAGTCAGGAGACAGCTCGGACCTCAGATTGGCATCTAAACTGGGGACAGTCCTGTGGGATCCGACACTATCTCCAGGTGGATGGTGCCCAGGTTGAGTGAAATTGCAGGACCCCAGCTGGTGTTCATCAGGGAACTGACTAAAGAGCTGAGCACCCAGCTGGTGTCTGCAGAGAGCTGAAGAGTTGCTTGGAGTGCGATAAACCGTGCTATTTGATGGCCGGAGGTAAGCGTGGGAGGCTGGGTGTGCAGTAAGAGGAACAACTTGGCCTCCCTCTGCAGAAGGCCGGGTCCGGTCAGCTCTGCCCCAAACCTCCCAGTGGCTTCTAAAATCACTCCGTGAAAAACCTATGAAGCCACGCAGGGCCTTCGAGGCTCCCTCCCTGCCTCACCTCTTCTCCCTCTCTGCCACCCCCAGCCTGGGAGAGTGCTTCCCAGGTTCCGCACCTGCCCGAGAGATGCTCGGCGTCCCTGGACAGAGGACTTCCCAGCACCCTCCTCTGCAGGCTGTCCTGCCTCCCCTCCTGTGCCTGCTCCTTGCCACCTGCCAAACTACTGTTGATCGTCTGTCCCTCCTATGACAACAGCAGCTTCAGAACGTGGCCTTGTCGATTTCAGTCATTCGCGTTTCCAAGGTCTAGGGCAATGTCTGACGCAGACCCAGTGCTCAGCACACGTGCTGAGTGAAAGTGTGTGGGACCGGCTTGCTCTGCGGGTCGGGCTGTTACAGGTAGCCGTGTAAATGCCTAGGGAGGAAACGTGCTAGACAGTGTTTGTTCTTCATTGAGGAGAGCTAAAATTGCCTGGAATTAAAAAAAAAAAAAAAAAAAAAAGGTTGCCCACAGTGTGTTCGTAGGATAAATAAAAAGAGTCAACAGGGCCCAGCAGGTGCTGTGATGGTTAAGGCTCTGGACACCCAAGTGGCCACTGCGGCTCGAGTCCTGGACCCAGCGGCTTGAAAATGCCGCTGGACGTGTCTGTGTGCACGCCCAAAATCCTGAGAGGAGAATGCGGAAGGGGCTGTGGCATGGCCACGCACCGTGTGTGGGGGTGGATTTCTCACTCTCCCTCTCTGTCTCTTTCTGGCAAGTGCATGTGCCCTATGGTAAAAACCTAAAAAAAAAATAAATAAAAATAAAAAAGAGACTAAGTGAGCAGTGAGGAAAATACAGTGTAAAGTGAAGACTGCTCTTCTTTTTCTCTTGTTTTTCGGGGAGAGCGCGAACGCAGTCCCCCACTATCACCAATGATGCAGTCGAGTTCCCCACATTTGGGGAAATCCCAGGGCTCAGCACATCTGGAGTGCAGTGGATAAGCCTCGCCCTGGGAAATCCACCTCCATGACCATGGTATCTTCCCTGTCAGGTAAGTATTAAGACTGCTTCTTCAACGAGATGCCCCTCGACACAGCTACACGGCAGGTTCCCACGGACAGCAGTGAGGGATGCGCAGCAAGGCTTCCTCTCCGCCTGGGATCTAACACCAGGGCAGGCTTCCATCCTGGCCCTCCACAGCATGCACAGGCCGCCCTCTGCTGGCCAGAAGGAGGCCGTGCACTGTCCCTTCTACAGACACTAATTCCTGGAATAACTTCTTTTGCTTTGCTTATAAAATGTTCCTAGAGTTATTCTGTATTTAAAACCATGACAGCAGTGTCGGGAGAGAAAATGTACACGGGAGGAGCAGAGACCAGGAAAGCCAGCAGGACTTCAGGGTCCACAGCGGTAGAAGACTTTGGTTTAAAACCAAAAACACATCCTTGAAGTTTTTCTCATTGAAACGCGGTGTTTGCGGGTCTTTTTGAGGGTAGAGCCATGTCTGCCTTTGTCGTGAGAGGCGGTGCGTGGTGAATGACGGAGCGCGTCTGCTGGAGCGTGGCTGGCTCTGAGCGCCGGGGCACGTGTCGTGTACGCCTTCGCCCTCACGGGGCTGTCCCGGACTTGGCTCCTGTCCGGTTTCGAGCACTGTGCCCAGGCTCACGCCGATGCCCAGAAGCCAGGAAGAAGGCAGATGAGGGTCAGAACAGAGGCCCCTGAAGAGCCACTCCTGCTGCCTCAGATGGAGACTCCCACAAGCGGGTTGCAGCGTTGCCTGGCAGGTCTCCAGGAGCACAGGGACTGGAGGTCCTGGACAAGCAGTGTCCTAGCCGGGAGAGACCCTGGCCACTTGCTCTTCTCTCACCGCATCTTACAGAGAGGCACTCGGACCCAGACCCCCAAAACAACTCCCCTGGGCCTGGCAGAACTCACAGAGCCAAGACTGGGTGTCGGTTCTCTCGTGGGACTTGGTCTTCTCTGCACGATACGATTTTTAGAAAACGTGAAAGTGGGAACAAAGAGACCACGTGCCACTCGCTTAAGCAAAAACTAAGGAACTCAGAAGACAGACGTTTTAAAATCCTCTAGCAGGCATCCGGATGAGAGGCCGAGAGGACAGCCTCCCCTCAGTCTGGTCCTTCTCCCCTGTCCACACCGAGCTTCTGTTTTTCTTCTTCCTGCCCTCTGTCCTTTCTCTCAAGAGATTTTTCTATAGGGTGTGTGCACTTGCCAGAGAGACAGAAAGTGAGATCACCCCACCCCCTGGGCGGGGGTGGCCACACTGCAATCCCTTCTGTCAGGACTTCAGGACACACGCACCCAGCAGGAGTTCTAAGCCACCAGGTCTGGGACCTGAACTCTGTTCGACCACGTGGGAGTCCAGCGCCTGAACCACTATGCCACCTGCTGGCTCCAAGCCTCTGTTTTTTTATCATCATTGCTGTTGATAGAGTTTTCTGACAGTGTCCGGCTGAATGTGATGTGAAGAGTTTCAGAAGAAAACTTCCGCATAATCTACATATTTCATTTAAAAATAGGCTCTTGGGGAAAAAAGGCTCTTGGGAAAATGCCTCGGCTTATTATTATTAATGTGCCTAATATGTCATCTTCTTGGAAGAATCTACATTACTAATATATTTCTTTTACTGTTCTCTTCCCAAAATACATTATTGATCTTTTGCCCTCAGACATACATAATGTACAATTTTCCTAATAACCTTGAAAAGATTCATTAATAGCTGCCAATTTATATTTAAAAAAAGACTTAATCTTAGGGACCAGCAGTTGGTGTAATGGCTATGTCGCTGGAATCCCATGCAGTCGAGCACGGTTTGAGTCCCAGACCTGGTGGCTTAAACTCACACCAGGCACATGTGCGTGCGTGCCCAAGATCCCAAGAGGAGAATGGAGGAGAAGGGACTGTGGCGTGGCCATCCCCCCTGGGGGGTGATTTCTCGCTTTCTGTCTCTGTCTCTGTCTGTCTGGCGAGCGCACGTGCCCTATAGCAAAAACCTCTCCAAAAAAAAAAAGAAAAGAAAAGAAAAAAGACTTAATCTTAGAAAATTTATGATACTGCCAAGCTACCATATTTTGAAACTTGTTTCTTTGTTGTATCTCTTCTCTTTTAAGTTTCACAGAAATGTTTGGCTAGAAAACTAAAAAGTGAAAACAAACTTGATTGCTAACTGACATCTCTTAAAACAATTTTAATGCAGGTCCAGCAGCTAGCGTAGTGGCTATGTCGCTGAACTCCTATGTAGCTGACTGCGATTCGAGTCCCAGACCCAGTGGCTTAAACTCACACCAGGCGCATGTGTGTGCCCAAGATCCCGAGAGGAGAATGGAGGAGAAGAGATTGTGGTGTGGCCATTCCCCCTGGGGAGTGATTTCTTGCTTTCTATCTCTCTGTGTCTCTCTGTCTTCCTGGCGCATATATGCACCCTTATAGCAAAAACCTCTCAAAAAAACAAAAACAAAAACAATTTTAATGTGATATAAGACTCTTGTAGCCATAAACTCTTTGCAATAGTTTTTCAATACTGCAATCAGCATTTCTTTATCAAAAATGTGACCTTCCCACATTTGGTTTAGATAAATATCTCATTCATTTATAGTGTAAAAGCCAAGTTGTATTCTAGGGAATATATGTTTATTCAGAGTTTCTCTTAAATGTGGTTATCAGTTTGCTCGTTACAGCTGAAGTTGTATGTGGACTTCGGATAGGTGTTTTTGGAAATCTAATCACTCCCCAGTATGTACACTAATGACCATAAACACTCCTATGTCAATGCGGTCATGCAGCTCTTGCAGAACTAGACTTATGGAGGTTACATTTCCTTAAAAGCCACTTTAGCTGTGCTTTATTTACTACTTAGGACTTAGCAGTTAGGAGAGCCACTGTCATTACCTACACTCTGCAGACTAGGAAACAGGTTACTAGACACTAACGAGCCTGAACAGAACAGCCAGACTTGGCTACGTCCACCCCAAATATCACAAAGAAGCAGTGGGAAGAGGAGTCTAGATGTGGGGCCAGCAGGTGGTTGGATCCCACACGAAAGACTGAGCAGTTTGAGTCCCGGACCCGGTGGCTAGAAAACACACCAGGTATGTGTGTGCGAGTGTCCAAGATCCCGAGTGGAGAACAGAAGAGAAGAGACTGCAGCATGGCCATCCCTCTCCAAGGGGAGGGTAGATTCTCAATTTTCTTCTCTGTTTCTCTCCAGCAAGCATATGTACCGGAAGGAAGGAAATAAAAGGAAGAAAGGAAAGGAAGAAAAAGAGAAAAGGAAAGAAAAGACAAGATTTGTGTGTGCGTGTGAACTGTTTACCTTGGCTGGGTATAACATGGTGGTTTGACTCCTAACATGGCCGGAGTTCTCCTTACTTTGAGAAATCGATTTCTTAGCCACAGAGTGCCCTAGCCGAGCGTCCCATGCATGTTCATTCTGTAATGCCGTTCGAGGTGCAGAGGAAGACTGCTCAGACACCCACGCACAGCACTGCCGTGGAAAAGCCAGTGGTGGTTGGCAAGTTAAACGCCAGTGCAGATGTCTGTGTCTCCATGCTCGGAATGCTCACAGCCTTGGCACCGGCAGGCCTGCCAACAGTCATGGCTGTGTGTACTGTCACCTGCTGATTAGGTAATTCTGTTCTTGGTTTTGTTTCAGTTCACCTCCCTCAGCCACATATGCAGCTTCGAAGGATGAGGGGAGTACAAGCAGGAGCCACGGAATCGGAGGGCAGAGCTAGCAGCTGCAGATATCACCTTGCATGGCTTCTCTATTTTCTACACAAGGAGGCAGAGGAACCTGGTGGGTTATTAATGACCTGTCCCAAGTTTCCCAACTGATAGAGATCACAGCAGGACCTGAACTAAAACTTCTACCTACACCCTACTGTGTTTGCAATGCAACCTGAGAAATGTACTCATTTCTAGTCACTTCACACCCCTGGAAGGGGGGATGGCCACCTGCAATCCTTTCTCCTCCATTCTCCTCTCAGGATTTTGGGCATGTGTGCACACATACCCGGCACAAGTTTCAAGCTGCCAGATCAGGGACTCGAACTGCAATCAGTCATGTGGGAGTCCAGCAACATAACCATTATGCCACTTGCTGGTCCCAACATGAATACATTAACAAATATAAAATTTAGTGAGAAAAGTGGCATTGTTTTTCATGTCTGAACATCTAAATAGCATCTGGCTTAATAGAAGACAGTGGATCCTCACACTTCTGCCCTCATTCTGTTACAAGGTGTTATTTTGGGTGAAATATATGAAGAAAATCCAGCCTCACACAGATAGATAGGGAAAAGTGAGATATATCTGAATAGCTTTTCCAGACAGCTATAAAGGCTCTTCTCTGCTAGCACACCAACACTCAAAAAGTAGTAGTTTCTTAAAGATTAGCTGCAGTGTGGAATCTGAAGTGATAATCAAGGAATTTACTGTACTTTTTTTACATTAAAATCCATTGATTTATCTTGCACTACATAGATCTTTCAGATGTTGACACACTTCATTACATATAGAAGAAAAATCCAACTCACTGATAGCTACTAATCTCATCAGAAGAGTCTGCCTATGTTGGGAAGCTGTTACGCTCACTGTGGCAGATGAAAATTTTCCAGAATACTGGACCAGCAGTTGGTGTAATGGCTATGTCACTGGACTCCCACGTGGTTCGAATCCGGGACCCAGTGGCTTAAACTCATGCCAGGCACGTGTGAGTGCGTGCCCAAGATCTCGAGAAGAGAATGAAGGAGAAGGAACTGTGGCCATCCCCCTGGGGGGTGATTTCTTGCTTTCTGTCTCTCTGGCTCTCTCTGTTTTTCTGGTGAGCACATGCACCCTATAGCAAAAACCTTTCCCCACCCCAAAAAAAAAAAAAAAAAAAAAATCCAGAATCCTAATTTCTGAGTATGAACTCCAACACCTCACAGGTAACAAATGCTGCCAATTATTTTCCTTGAGATGTACAGCTCAGTTCATATTCAAGAAAACAGCTGCAAACGCCTAAGTCTGAACAACCATAGTTTATCCTTTGTTTTTGAAGAAAAAAGAAAACAACAATTTAGGAAAGCAGTTAGCTCTTTAGCAATGTACTTGTAGGCATGCTTGTCCCTAAGACAGCTCCTGCTATTCTGCATCTGCACGTGCTCGATGGAGGTGGCCACCCACACATCACACCGAAGATGAAAAAGGAAAACATCTACTCTCTGGCCCTTTACAGAAAAAGAAATAAATTTTTTAAGACGTTTTTGCTATAGGGCACATGCAATCGCCAGAAAGAAAGAAGGCAAGAAATCACCCCCCAGGGGGGATGGCCACACCGCAATCCCTTCTCCTCCATTCTCCTCTCGGGATCTTGGGCACGCACACACACGCGCCCGGTGTGAGTTTAAGCCACCAGGTCTGGGAACTGTGGTCTGTGGGAAGCCAGCGACATAGCCATTACACCAACTTCCGGTCCCAGGAATAATTTTTATTGTTTCGTCAAGGGCTTCCTAAGTGAAGGAGCGTTTCCTCACGGACGGAAAGCTCCCTGACACTGAGCGTGGCCACTGCTCCTGCTAAGGGCCAGCGGGTACTTCCCCGCCACCACTTCCCCAGCACTCAGCAAATGCCAGTACAGTGAAAGGGGACGAGGATGCCTGCCGTCTCCGTGTGCCTATGAAAACAGTTTTGAGCTTACGAACTGTCTGAAAGGGTCCTGAGTACCTCCCGGGGTCTGAGTGCCACAGAAGTGCTGCTACAAGTGTCTCTGCCATCACTATGCTAAAGAAATATTTGTGATTCAAAGGAAAATTTTATACATAGCACTTTAAAATTACAATTTAAATTCACAAAAAGTACACGCTCAATGGCTTTGAAACTCAGTCCTCATCTTAGCAGTTCTGCTTTGGAGAGGCCTTATCTGGCCCACTCTCTGTGTTTACAAATAAAGTTTTATTGGAACACAGCCATATTCATTTGTTTGTGTACCGTCTCTGGCTGCAATGAAAGAGTTGAGTGGCTTTAATGGGGAATTTTTGGCCCACAAAGTCAAAAACATTTACTATCTGGACCTCTGTACAAGTTTGCCAAACTCTGCTCTAATAGAAAACCCAGACGTCTGAAATAACAAAAACATCTCAGCAGTATTTGCATTAATATAATTACGAAAGGAAAAGTCTTTAGTGTTTTTGTTTGTTTGTTTTTCTGAGTCTGTATACTCACATAAAAACTAAGTTAAAAAATGAAGGGGAAGATAATGTTCTTAACCTTCGGTGCCACCTCACCCGGCACGGGTCTTACCAGAAGGTCTGTTTGGCTGTCTGAATGACACTCGCAGACATCTCCACATCGATGTAGTCGTAGTGCAGAGCGCCCGGGTCTGTGGATGACCCTGTCTCTGCTAGCAAGATACCAATCCATCTGCCCATGTCTTCAGAAGAAGAGGCCTGGAAAGGTGAGGGGAAAAGGACATTAATTCAGCTAAAGCTAACGAGTTTCTGAATGTTCAAACGTGTCAATAAAGAGACCGTATAATAGGAACAGTGATGACATATGAAGCATTGAAGTATCAATGAGAAGGAGGATCCAGTCATGCCTGAGGAATGGAATTCACGCTGTAGTCACACTAGGCCATACTGCAGGAAGCTGCGTCAGGATTTTAGCAAAGGCAATAAAAACCTGAGGTCCTAGACCCTTCGATTATTCTGGAGAAAGGCACCAGAGTGTGAGACTTGGAAATGAATGTGATTAAATCCCAATCAAAGGAAATCATTTAAAAAGCCTCGTTAAGTTGGCAACAAAATCTGGCAATGGAAAGGAACCCACTGACATAGAAAGTACAGCGAAGCTATCGCCTTTATGCATTGTAAACTTTTAACCAATAGCCTTTGTTCCCCAAACAGGCCTGAAATGGTACTTCTGCTTTTCTCATCGAATGATGTAAAAACAATTAGATGATGTAAAACAACAACCTTACTTTCACATCAGTTCTGCTTGTGTAAGTGTAATCATCTTTGACTGGGCTGCCTTCTGCATGCCATTTTTTAAGATGTTTCAAGTCCCATCCAATTTCATCTCCTTAATTTGCAAGTCTGAAATATATCTTTAGGATTATGTTCATTAAATTTTAAATCCATCCTTATTAAGTAATTTTGAAATGTATGAATTAACTGACTGTGAAAGGGAAAAGACATTTTATTTTTTATAAAAATTATTAATATATGGCCCATCCATGGTAGCATGCATTGGTAGACAGTGCTACTTGGCAGACTGAGGCCATGGGGGAGGCCCAAGTTCAATTCCTGGCCTACTCTAAAACCTAGATGTGGAAAACAAACCAATGAACAAAAAGATAGAGATCAATTTTTTGTTTTTCAAATAAAGAGCTATAAGTTGAGCTTAAAAAAAATTGAACACTGATCAGAGTATAAGCAACCATTAATATTCCATGCCACGTGTAAAAGTCTGTCTAGGAGAGCCATGGACAAAGCAGCCACTTCTTTTGCATGTGGATAAACTGGCTAGTGAGATTTCCTTATAACAGATCACTCCTCCTAACCAGCACCAAATGAAGCTATTAGGACAAACTGAAAAGATTACAGTTATCTACCTTGCAGAGAATAAGTACATAATCAATGTTTGTCTAATTTAAAAATGAATTGATTTGGATTCTTGAGTTATAAAGAAATCATACGAGGGCCAGCCGGTGAGGCGGGAGTGAAGCAGTACGCTGCGAGCCTGAGGCCACCCACAGGGGAAGCTTCTTGGTTTAAGTCTGAAGACCTCCCTGAGCACACGGGGCACACACGCTCCAGAAACCGGCTGGCTAAAGACTGAAGACGGATTATGGTGTCAAGACCCTGTTGGGGAGCTGTCTGTCTTTCTCACTCCTGGAGCACACACGTGCACGCGCACACACACACGTTCTCTTTCCAGGTGTTTTGTTCCTCCCAAAACAAAATCTACATCAAGAATATAGGGCCAGCTCAGTGGTGCATTGCTATTGTGCTGTTCAAGTGATGCTGGATCCTTATGGACGAGATCACAGGTTCGGTTCCCCTGGTCGACCTGTATACCACAGGTGTGCATTTCCACGACCCGGGAAGGCTGGGAGGGGATCATGGCATGAAAACCTCTCTCCCCCTGTCTTTCTCTCTGTCTCTCACTTGCATGAAATAAAGAAAGAAACTTTAACAACAGGGGGGAAAAAACCATAACTAAAACTGTATCTACGTATCTAAAACCATGTGGTCAAGCATTTTTAAAAAGCATATCTAAGATGTGATTAATATGATTACGCTAGCGTTTACTGTTTTCCTCATAGTTCACTTTATGAAATTTCCTCATGGGCTTTTAAAAAATAATCCTGTGGTGTTGGACTGGAATTATGATTACTTATGACTGCATGGCTTTTAATATGTAGAGATATAGAATAGATAGAGATGTATGTAGATTATGTATATATGCACATAAATGTGTATACATACATACATAACTATAACACACAAATGTTCAAATATGTGTGCGCGTATATGTACACACACACACACACACATCTGTTTCCTGGGTCTGTCTGCTGAAAAGGCCTTGAAGCAAGGACACCTCAGTGATAGTAACACATCGAGCACGGAGTCCTGGTTCCTAAATACCAGCCTCCACTATGAGGAACAGTGCGCTTCGGAGAAACGGCTGACTGGGCCCGAGAAAGGCAAAGATGCCCCCGGACCATCTTACCATGCCACACCGTAGGGACGTGCTCCAAGGACGATGGGGACTGGGGTCTCTAACAGAGACAAGGCAAAGGCCACGAGAGTGAGCTTAAATGGGCTCCTGCTGAGAACAGCTGTGATAACCTGACCACCATAAATCGTGCTAATAAAGGATTCTAGTCGCCAATTAAAATAATAACCTATGAATCGCCATCGATATACATACAGACATAAATGAGTGAATAAGTAAGTAAAAAGGAAGAAGGGAAACTCTTACAGTGGCTGTTAACTAATGCTGCAGAAGAAGTAACGGAATTAGAAAGTCACCGTTTAGCAAGTGTCATCACAGTGACTTCTTCCGGCAGGAGTCATTGATGGCTGCTAACACTGGCAGGTCAGACTGGGAGTCGTCTCAGAGCACCTTCCCACGGAGGGAGAAGGCAGTAAGGTTACAGTGGGGAGACCTTATTCAGGGGATCAGAACATGAGAAAAACGGACACTGTGTGCTTCCTGAGAGGATGATTATAAAAGCCCCCACAGCCCTGGGCTCCTGCCAAGGACGCCTAACGTGAGCACACAGCAGACATGCCCCAAGCAAGGAATTTCTATAAAATAACCGATCTGTACCCTTCAGAAGTATCCATGTCATGAAACCAGACAGACAGAGGAGGCTAAAGAGACTTGGCAGCTGGACGCAACACACGATCTGGGATTTCCTTCTGCTTATGAAGGACATTACTGGAATAACTGGGAAAATCTGATTAAGATCTAGGAATCAGATAATAGTGCTGTATGAATGTTAATTTCCTTGACAATAATACTGTGGTTCTGGTAAGAAAATACCCTTGTTTTTAAGCGAGCACACACCGAAGTATTTAGGAATAAAGGGACCACATATCTGCAAAAGGGCCTGAAAACTATTATTATTCATATACACGCACAGATGTGCATACATAGAGACAGAGAGAAATGCGAGGGAGCTACCAAACATGAAAAAAAGTGACTATTTGGAGAACAAGGGTGAAGAGCAGGGCATCCTTTGTTCTATTCTTGTAATTTGTCCATAATTTTTAAATTATCTCAAAATAAATTATAATAAAATGATCTTAGAAAAAGAACAGATGACAACTTTCTTGGCTGGCCCATGGCATCTCATTACTGAGTACGGCAGAACTTTGTGCTGAGCTTAGAATGAGGCGAACTCTTTTGTTTGTGTCACTTCTAAGTTGAAGTCACTTTTGCAGCTATAAAAGCAGCTATCTTACATTGAGGGGTACTGTTTAAACTTCAGACTCTTGCTGTCCTTCAGGGAATCAAGCCCACGCGTCAGCAGCGGCAAGAACAAGCATCTCGCTCCACCTCAAAAGCATTCGCAAAGTATGAAGCACTGACACCTTCTTTCAAGGTAAAATTGGGAGTTGTAACAGGATTATCAAAGTCTCAAAGCACCTTCCCACAGGGGGAGAAGGCAGGACGTTTACAGTGGGGAGACCTTCTTCAGGGCACCACAGCGGCCTGCACCACAGGGCTCCCGTCAGGCGTCAGGCGGGGGACAAGGTCTCCCTCCCTCTGCGCCACCCCACCCTTGCCTGGGCTTCTCTCCTGGGGCATCCAGCCCAGCTTTTCTCTTCATTCCTCAGTCTAGTGAGTGCCAATTCGTGCCTCCTGTCCCTCGCAACTCCTCTCAGATCAGCTGCCAAAGCTCCCACAGAGCCGCATCCTTAAGTCAAGAATAGTTTCTTCTTTTATGTTTCCCCCTTTTTCTACAGTTTTTAGCTTCCATAAATGCTTACAAAGTACACTGATCCTAGCTTGATACTCGAGTCTTACAGATGGCTAGAGAAGCCAACAGAGAACAAAAGATTTGGTTGTGGTCAAGTAGTAATAATGAAGAAAAGAAACAAATTGAAAGAAAAATCAGAAACCAGGTTAAAAAAAAAAAAAAAAAGCCTGTAACAGACTTAAGACTGGCAACCCCCTTCTCCTGACCCAGGCCACGCTGCGTCTCCTCCCAGCAGACTGCGCTGCTGCAAAGTCAGCCACTAGGGGGCGGCAGTCAGTCCTGACTGATGCCTCAAACTACTGGCAATGGAACCCTATAGGAAGATATTCTCGGTCTATTTTTTGTCCCCATCAGAAAAAGTAGTTTCTGGGGAACTAGCAGTTAGCGTAATGGCTATGTCGCTGGACTCCCACGTAGTCGTCCGCGGTTCGCGTCCCGGACCCAGTGGCTTAAAACTCATGCCGGGCGCGTGTGCGTGCGTGCCCAAG
>NW_006159886.1:255965-275915 GCF_000334495.1 Tupaia belangeri chinensis | reverse complement strand
ATTTCTGCGTGGCCATCCCCCCGGGGGGGGTTATTTCTCGCTTTCTGTCTCTCTGTCTTTCTGGCCAGTGCACGCATTCTATAGCAAAATAATAATAATAATAAAAAATAATAATAAGCCTCTCCAGAAAAAAAAAGTTTTCTTTTGCTTCTGGGTTGAATGTCTGAGATTTGCAGGGATTAAGAATTGGTTTCTGGGGAACTAGCAGTTAGCGTAATGGCTATGTCGCTGGACTCCCACGTAGTCGTCCGCGGTTCGCGTCCCGGACCCAGTGGCTTAAAACTCATGCCGGGCGCGTGTGCGTGCGTGCCCAAGATCCCGAGAGGAGAATGGAGGAGAAGGGATTGCGGCATGACCATCCCCCCTGGAGGGTGATTTCTTGCTTTCTGTCTCTCTGTCTCTCTCTGTCTGTCTGGCGAGTGCACGTGCCTTATATCAAAAACCTCTCCAAAAAAAAGAAAGAAAGAAAAAGTGGTTTCTGTAAAACTAGTACCTGAAACAAAGTCTTATTTGTGAATTGAAGATCCTCTGGATTGCCTAACTGGGCCCCCTTGATTCCGGTCACAGTCCTGTGCTATCTCCTCCACTGATCGTTACTGCTACACAGTCATGTACAATTCGGCTGCTTGCCCAATTAATTTGAGTCACACATTGGTCCCGCCCACCAAATCTAACTAATCTAATCTAATAACATTAGGTAATAATAATATTATTACTAAATAGGCGGTAGAGACAAAGGAAAAAGGTCTGAATTAACACTGGGTAGAAAATAAGTTCATCTCGTAAGGTGATAAATAAAATTTAAATTTCCCCAAATGAACGTTTTGCACGTAAACTACTTTTAAGATAATTGCCTCTTTCTGCTTTAGTGAATAAAAAGTTCTAGAAAAGCATTCAAACAAATAATAATTCCCAACAAAGCCCAGGGTCCTTAAAACTGATTGTGTTCTTTCGGTTTTGTTAATGTGGCCCACTGGCCCGTCTGGAAGGCACTCAGCTGGTCCAGGATGTCTGTTCCGTCTGCAAGGAAGCCAAGAACATTTCAAAGGCTAGGTTAAAGGAGACATTTACAGCCGTTTCAAAGGTAGCCTATATAGTTAGGCGTTACTGGAAATTTTTAAATAAATTATCTTCCGGGCACTTAAAAAAGTCCACCGTATGGAATTGTATATTTAATTTCTATGCAAACAGATATAAAGCAGGAACAAAATAAGGAGGCGATCTGGCAAACAAGTCTGACGTGCACAGCCCAGTAAACATGGCACCGTCTGCTTTCTGGTCAGCCTCCCTCGGGAACAGAAATGGACAGAAGAAGAACAGACGCTAACAGAACGGGCAAAGTGAGAGGAAAGGAAAGCAATCGAAGACAAAGATGCCATCGGCAAGCGGTCAGACATTTTGATAGAGAAACCGGAATTTGGCTTTGGAAGGAAAATCACTATTTGAAGAAAATACTGTGCCTTGGGACCAGCAGTTGGCATAATGGCTATGTCACTGGACTCCCTTGTAGTCGACCGTGGTTCAAGTCCCAGACCCAGTGGCTTAAACTCACACTGGGCGCGTGTGCGTGCGTGCCCAAGATCCCAAGAGAATGGAGGAGAAGGGATTGTGGCGTGACCATCCCCCCTGGGAGGTGATTTCTCGCTTTCTGTCTCTATGTCTCTCTCTGTCTTTCTGGTGAGCGTACGCGCCCTGTAGCATAAACCTCTCCAAATAAATAAGTAAACAAACAAACAAACAAATAAAATAGAAAAGAAAATACTGCACCTCTAATACAGCAACCTCCTGTCCATTGCGAAGCAGTCGGAACGTCAGGGGGTGTTTGGAGTCTAAGCCCGGGATCACCTCACAGCCACGGAGAGGGATGGACACGATGTGGGTCTTCAGGTCGGTCCTGTCCTTGTGGAAAATGAGCTTATTATCTTTCACTCTGCACCAGCGCTCCCGCCAGCGGTTGTTGGAGAGCACGTTGAGGTAGCCTGCAACGAGACAGAGCCCAGGCCTTAGCCTCCTGAGAACAGCGGTGGCGTGTGCGTGCCCTTGCCGACAAGCTCAGGGGAGGTAGCGTGCAGAAGGCAAACCCCGCACACAGGCTTTAATGCAAGCACACGTGGGACCAGCTGTTAGCGTAATGGCTATGTCGCTGGAACCCCACGTAGTCGACCGCGGTGCTCATCCAGGACCTGGTGGCTTAAACTCACGCTGGGCGCGTGTGCGTGCGTGCCCAAGATCCCGAGAGGAGAATGGAGGAGAAGGGATTGCGGCGTGGCCATCCCACCTGGGGGGGTGATTTCTTGCTTTCTGTCTCTCTGTCTCTGTCTGGCGAGTGCACGCACCCTATAACAAAAACCTCTCCCCCCCCCAAAAAAAATGCAAGCACATGTGAAAAGAGCCACTTCTGCAATATCGCCCATCTCGAAATGGGTTTTGGGGGCTTTTCACAAGAGGGCATAGACCATATCCAGAACCCCTGATGTAACATTGCTAAGAACAGTTATCGATTTTTTTTAGTTTCTTTCTTTCATGAGAGAGAGAGGACAAGAGGGAGGCAGAGAGGGGCCCCGGCTGTGCCTTCCCACTGCAGCCCACCCCGCCTCGGCCAGCCTGGATGGTGGGCGCGCACGTGCCTGGCATGTCCAGGGAGGCCCTGGCCTTCCTGCAGAGCCCAGCACGCAGAGCAGCACATTCCTGCCTGGCAGGCATCTAACGTGTGGGAACCTAGAATTGGCCTGGGATACGCGAAAAGCCACTAAGCCACCAGGTTTTGAATGGCGAGAAGGAAAGGGGATATGACGGTTGCCTTCAAACAACGGGAGGGAAATCGCATGGAAAGAGATCCTGTTTGAGTAGCTAGCGATGGCACGCAGGGCGAATGGCACAGAAAGCCAGATCCTGGCTGACCATGAGAAAAAACGACTATCTGAAAATGAAAACTTTCCAAGAAACGGAGGCCTCGGGAGGTGATAAGTTCACTGGAAGTAGTCCAGCGAATGAGGGAAGGTCTCTGGTATGAGGTTCCTGCAGAGGCCAGAGGCCCCAGACGGCCCTTGTGTCCTATCTCAGCATTCTGCTTTGAAGACTGTCTGGGGGAGCTTGCCCAGATGAAACCGAAACTCTTGAGTCTGACCATGCATGAATTTTTGTCACCTGTGTCTCTGACACACACGGTCTCTTAGTGTGTTACTCATAGTAGATGGAACAGAGGAAGAATTATTATTCTCATTTTTTTTAAAAAAAGGAAAATTCCTCAAATACAGGGAACTGACCATTTGTTGTTGCAAACACAAAATGGAATTTTCTAAAAATAACAAGCCATGAAAACATAGATTTCACAGGGTGGTGGGACTTCCAGCCACTCCTCAATGCTAGTCAGGGACTGCTCCCTCCCTTAAGATTGAGACGGTGGGTGAAATGTCAAATAAAATAATGACTATCAGGTTAAAAAGAAATAAAAAAAAAAAAGGATTCCCGACTTAAGTCATTTAGCTACTCTTTCAACTCATACATACACATGCATATACACGCACACGCACACAGCTCAAAATGTTACAGGAATAAAACACAGAGAGCCCTTGAACATAGGTTTAAGCAACATGGGTCCACCACTGTACAGATTTTTAAAAAAATAAATACAGAAAAACCGTTCTTTCTCCTCCGTATGATTTACTAACATTTCCTTTTCTCTAGAACACAGTAAGTAATATATATACAACATATGTGTCAACTGGCTGGTGATAAGGGTTCTTCTAGTCAACACCAAGCTATTAGCAGTGAAACTGAAGGAAGACGAAAGTTGCATGTGGGTTTGGGGATTGGCCCAGCGGTAGAGAGGTAACATACATGCAGGTAATGCCTGACCCATGGGGAAGATGGCGAGTTCAGTTCCCTGCCGGACCTGTCCACACCACCTGCACATGCCTGTCATCCCGCTGGCCGGGAAGGCTGGGGAATTGTGGCATGAGACTGTTGAGAGTCCTTGTGTGTCCCTGATACACACACACACAGTACACAAACTTAGACGAAATTTAAATGTATATTTTCAACTGCACAGGGGATGGGTACCCTTAACCCCCCACATGGTTCAAGAGTCAACTGTAAATCCTGACTTTTTAGAAATGCTTTTCCAAAGGGTTTTAGAGAATTCTTTCTACTTCTTTTATGTTCAAATTCTATTTCACTTTATTAGCAATGGATAAATGCTATAAAGATGGAAAAAATAAATGTTCAGGATTGAGAATGATTTTCATGTATTATTTATAAATATTTGTAAATTATTTCTCAAGGAATTGAATAGGTACATACTTAGAGAATTTAAATGTTCGTTCTGCTAAATGTGATGGCATTGCTACCAACACACACTTGGGAAAAGGACACACTGCTTTTCCTAGGACTAAAAATTTGGGGAGGGAGGTGTAAGCTGTGCATTTGTGAGGCGCAAAAATGGGGAAGCAAGCCTGTGGTCTCGAGGGTCTGCGACGTGGCTGCCCTCTTGTGTTCAGAGAATAAGTTCGACTCACTAGAAACTGTGTTTTGTAAACATTTAGGAGGGACTGGAGGGACCTAGTGAAAAGAGGCTGCAGAATCAAAGCTGGAAGGCATCTTAAAGGGTTTGCTTTATGAAGGAGGCAAGGATCCCCCAGCCTGCGGAAGTGATTAATGCAAGGCCACACAGCAACGCCAGGTCCGAAGCCCTGCTGGGAGCTACAGGTGGCAGATAAGGAGCTGTTAACAGCTATGGGCTCACGCGATTGTCAGTCCATGAACGACTTACTTGCAAATGACTTAGTTCTGATTCATTTATTGCTTAAAAAGAAAAATGGTGGGGCCAGCAGGTGGTGTGGTGTTTAAGGCATTGGACTCTCACGTTGCCAACCCCGGTTTGAGTCCAGAACATGGCGTCCTGAAAAACACGCCAGCTACATGTGCCTGTGTGTTCAAAATCCCAGGAGGAGACTAGAGGAGAAGGGACTGTTGCATGGCCAACCGCTCTGGGGGGTGGTGGTGGTGGTGGTGGTGGTGATTTCTCACTTCTCTTACTGTCTGTCTGTCTGTCTGTCTTTTCTCCAGCAATTACACATGCCATATGATAAAAAACCTTTAAAAAATTCTACCTAAAACATAAGCCCACTGTAATATTTGAATATCTGAGTAATGGCTCTTGGAACGACTTGGTACCTGTGGCTTGATACCGTCCATCAGCAGTTAGTCGTGCTGAAAGCCAACTTTTCTGTACTTATGAAAAGGCCCCCACTGTATTAACACTAAGTATTTTCTGAGCGTGAGCTGACAAACGTGATGGCATATCTAAAGAGAAATGGAAGGCAAGAGCCCCTCTCTAGCAACCTGATTTATCTGGAGCCCAGGGTTAGCACACACAGACACGATTTCTGAGAAGACCTAAGCTGGGGACGGATGGGAGGTACTGCTAGAGCTGCAAAAGGGGAACGGGTGTGTGTCCTGGGGTGGCTGCGGCCGAGGTGCCCCTCCGTGTGCCAGGGAGAGGGAGGATTTCAACAGGCCTGGAGAAGGAGCGGAGAGACCGAGCCTTCAGACTGCCAGTGACCTAGAGGACAGAGAACCTCGGATGTGAGTTACAGAAGCCTGGCCCTTGTGCAGAAGACACAGTGTGGGGATCCGGGCAAGGAAGGGCTGAGATGTTTATTTAGGAATAATTTTAAGCAGAACTAGAAGGCCCAATGTATCTCTGCCTTCTCAATAACCAGTGACCACACCCCTTCCGAGTTCCACGTGACTTTCCAGTGTGGGGCTCCTGGCCAGTGTAGGACACGCCTTGCATATGTGCGGGGCTCCAGAGCAACGGGGCAGCAATTCCCAAGGAGGGCCCACACCACGGGGAGGACGGCTCCCGAAGAGGTGCAGGGCCCCTGGGAATGGATTCCCTGACAAAAGCTAGCTCACAGTCCCTGAATGCTATGAATTCTTGACATTTCTGCCACAACGGGAATGGTCATATTGAACAGATTCCTATTTTATTTAGAACATGACTTCATGGGAAATGACCATATTTAAAAACCTCCCTCAGATTTATTTACAGCCTCAAAGAGAGAAAAACACGTCGCAGGGATGACAGAGCTGTCCACGTGGACAGTAAGTGCCAGGTGACCTGCCCATGCTTGGAGACCGGCCTTCCCTGCCGTCTGCTCCCTCCCCACCTCGCTTTCTCAGAAAGGGCTGGCAACACAGAGGAGGGAGGAGCTGAGCAGGGTAATTCAGACAACACCATCTGGAGTCAGAGGGCCTGTCCCTGGTGCTCCCGAATATCATCTAACAGCAGAGGCAGGCTCTGGATGAAAGCAATGCGCACCCAGACCCCAACCATCCCAGGCAACCTTTAAACTGGAGCAGACATGCACCACCAGGTGGCGCCGAAGCGCAGCAGGACCGGCGGACTGGGCTCCCTCAGGGAGGACTCCAGGCCCAGGAGCTCACAGGCCCACCCTGGCCACCTAGCGAATGGTTGGCAAGGCGATTCCACACAGACTCTGATTTTTTTTTCCCCTTTGGCGGGGTACTTATATTATGTAGGGCGTTACTGTATCTTAACTACTTGGGAATGACAGTTGAACATTTGAGAGTATGTCTGCTCCATATCCTAAAGAAAGAACTCTGTTCCTCGCAACATCATGGCAAGAGTGCACGAGGAGGTTCGCTGGAACTATAAAATTAACTTTATAGCCTGAGAACAAACAAACAAACAGAAAACACAGAGCGCAACAGACCTAAACCCTCCCACAGGCAGCTGTTCCCGCTCTCTGGCTTCTCTCGCTGGGTGCCAGGCGGCTGTCGAGCTCAGGCAGCTGGAGGGTAGCAGCGGGGGCAGCCTTGGAGAAGTGCGCCAAGGTTCCATTTATTTATTCCCTTCAGGAAGGGAAGTGAGTGTCTGCCCAAGCGGCTACTGTGCTCTGGTTACAGTGGCCGAAACTCAGCCCTGCGGAGAGGCGTTTCATCCCGAGGTGGCTGGTACCGAACCTCAGCAAGTGCTCGTCTCTGATCGGCCGAGAGGAGAGGGGCCACGGGAGAGGCGTCCCAGAACAGCTTTCAGACATACCAGGTGTCACGACCCTGCCCACAGCTGATGACGACCCTGCCCACAGCTGATGACGGCCCTGCCGAGGTCGAAAGCTCCCTCCCCGAGAGCTTCGAAAGGGCTTGCACCAAGCTGACATGGCGGCTCCTGTGCTAGGCAGTCTTCCCCCCTTCACTAAAGGTTGCCTGATGTTTGTGTGGACGTAGAGCGTGACGCGATGTGACAAGTATGTAACTTCCCTGTATGTCCACTAAGAAACCCTACCACTGAGAACTTCACAAAGTCACAGAACGGGACAGCTGGAAAGGCCCTGGAAACACCCAGTAAGCCCTTGGGACTCAGCTCCGGCCACCTGAATGCCACGAAGCCCTCCATTCCACACACTGGGACATTTAGTCTCAATGTTCATGTATCTAGTTTCTATACCACTCATGTGACAATGTGCTCATGCTATTTCCTGGTATATTTATGTTTATTTAAAAAAAAAAGGAAAAATGGAACCAGCCAGGTGGCATGTTGGTTTAGGTGACTGGATCCCATAGTTCGACTGCACGGTTCAAGTCCCAGACCCGGCACCTTGAAAAACATGTCAGGCACGTGTGCACACACTCAACATCCTAAGAGGAGAATGGAGGAGAAAAGACTCCAGTGTGGTGTCACCCCCGGGAGGTGCTTCCTCACATTCTCTCTGTCTCTGTTTCTGTTTAGCGAGTACAAATGCCATATGGCAAATTAAAAACAAAAAGAGCAAGTCAGGTAAACAAATGGCCATTTACTGGGCACGAATCACGAGGTAGGTATTGAACTCAGTGTTGCAGTACTTTCTCTCCTGTATTTATGGAAACCAAGGACTGTAAGTGCCGAGTTTCCTGGAAGAGGAAACCAAGGTGGCCAGAGGCTAAGCAATGTGCTGAAGGGAGCTCACGCCGTCACCACGTCACCACGTGGGCTCAAGTTGCTTGTTCCTCTCTGCCAGACTCCACCAGGGGCTGTAGCACAGCAGGTGAGCAGGTAGGAGGGGTCAGAAGGGTGGGGCTGAGGCAAGATTATCAGAGGCCCTGAACTGGACAGCAAAGGAAACGGTTTTATCAGACACAGAAATGGTATGAGTCGTCTAAGGTTTCAAAGTTCCAGCTGGGGGCCTGGAGGAGACACAGAGCACAACAATAGGCCAATCCAGAGGGTGTTGCAAGAGCCAAACGACAGATGGAAATAGGGGTGGGGAAGAGAAGAAAATGGAAATGCGTTTCCTGATAACAATTGCTTACTTTATAAAGTGACAATGATGCTGGGACTTGTAAGCGGAGAAGGACAAATAAAAGAGACTTTGGGGTAAGGGGTCTTTGGGCACAGACCGTATTATCTCTGTGCAGGCTGACCCGCCCAGTGCTAGGGGGGGGGGGCCCTCAGGCAGCAACTTCTGGACCTGCAGGGGGAGCAGAACCCCCTGTGGGCCAGGCTGCCGTGGTCACCCTCTCTCCCCCGCTCACGCCTGGAGAACATCTACTGAGAGCCTCCCCTCCTGTCTCCACGAGGAAAGCCTCGACAGCATTTTTTTTTAACAATTATTTTATTCAACTTTATTTCTTTATTTCTTTTCAATTTGACCAGAGAGGGACAGAGAGAGTAAGAAAGCAAGAAAGCAAGTTGCCAGATCTGGGACTCCAACCGTGGTTGGCCATGGGGGAGTCCAGCGTCCCTAACAACCATGCCACCTGCCAGCCCCTTGACAGCATTTTTATCATGTGTCCTGGGGCACAGCTGACTGGACTGCAACGCATAGATCTGGGATTTGAACTCGGCTCTCCATAGCTCTGGGGAGTGTTTGCTGTCTGTTCAGCTGCCCTTCCTTCCGGCCCATCCAGCTCAGCACTTTATCTTCCGGGAGCAGGGCAGGAGCAGCTGCGGAGACTCGACTTGGCAGGATCAGTCTCTCTGGCCTTTGTCCAGCTCCTTCTTTCTGCCTGAAACTTTGCAGCTGTACCGAAGTAACTGAAACGGCCATTGTCCTCCTCCTCCCTCCCCTTTTTAAAGATGCCTCCCTTTACCCCAGTGAAGAACCAGATGACAGTTTTAAAATCTTGTGGACAGAGGATGTTCTCTTAATAGAGGCAGAAGTTGTCCACTAAGCAGTGTGATGGAGACCCACATGTGCATAATGAGATGCTGCAGATACACTCTCCCTGCCCTGAGCAATCACTGTGCTTCCAAGGAAGTGCCTGGCAATGGATTTACTGCGACACCTGATTACCAGCACAAATAAAGCTGTTTATGAGGAGCTAGGGGAGGATTCGGAGAAGGCATGTGCTGGCTCTGTGACTCAGAGCAGGTCATGCACCCTTTCTGAGCTTCGGTGCTCTTGCTGGGGAAAGGAGGGTTTTGGACACAGTCTGGAAGCTGCTTTTCATATGAATGTTTGATTATTCCTCACTGCAGAACCTCAACTTCCTCCACCGACCTGGAACAGCTTAAGAAACTCAAAGAAACGAAACTACTGAGGTTGTGCACTTTCCTGCCTCCTACTTTATCACAGGGGGAGATGGGAGAGGTGAGGGGAGGCTCCGGGAATGGTGGAGGCGGCAGGGAGCAGGGCCGGGGCACGAGCGGCGCGGCAGCTCGGCAGCGTGGCCGCCCTCTGGGCCTTCTCCTTGGGGTTAGGTAACAGAACGAACATCAGTAGCTACTGACTAGCTTGTGACCTGACCAAGGACAGAGTCAAGGACCTCGGAGCGCACCAGGCTTGCATGGCAGCCTTTAAACGCTTTATTAGTTATGGGACCAGCAGATGGTGGAATGGTTACGTTCCTGGACTCCAACGTATTTGATCGTTGTTTGAATCCTGGAGCTGGAGGTTTAAAACTCACGCTAGGCACGTGGGCATGTGTGCCCGAAATCCCGAGAGGAGAGTGAAGGGACTGTGGTGTGGCCATCCCACCAGAGGATGACTTCTTGCTTGCTATCTCTCTGTCTCTCTCTGCCTCTCTGGCAAGCGCACCCACCCTATAGCAAAAATATATCTCTCTGAAAAAAAATTGTTTAAAAGTTTTATTTATTTATTCGTGTAGTCTGCTATGGGACATATGTACTTGCTCAAGAGAGAGAGAGCAAGAGAGACAGGGAGAGTGAAAAATTAACACCCAGGAGAGACGCCATGCCATGCCCTAATCCCTTCTCCTCTAGTCTCCTCTCGGGATTTGGGGCTAACACACGCGCCCAAGTGTGTTTTTCAGGTCACCAGATCTAAGACTCAAACTGCACACCTGGCCATGTAGATTCAGCCGCCCTAACCTCCACACCACCCACTGGCCCAGTATCAATTTTTAGTAGACATGATAAAATTATCTGGGCAGACAATGGTGAACGGAAAAAACTAATTTTAATTCCATAAATGTTTTGCTCAACTTTTTAAACTAACCACACATGTATACATTCTAGTAAAAACACGTAACAGGAATCTGAGGGGCCAGCAGGTACAGTGATGGTTGAGGCACTGGACTCCCACATGGCCAACCATGGTTCGAGTCCCCGGCCTGGTGGCTTGCTTTCGCACTCTTCCTTTCTCAGTTTCTGTCTCTCTCTCTCTCTCTCTACTCAAATCGAATGATAATAATAATAATAAAAAAATTAAAATAAATAATTATTTATAAAACAAGGAACTTGAGAGAACTTCATAGGAGCAAAGAGAGACTTTTTTTTCTAGAAAGAACCTTAGCGATCATTTCGACCCCCTGCAAAGTCTTTTATTAATAAGATTCGGATGATCGCTAATCCAATGCAAAGGAGCTCGAATCAATGAGCCGCAGAAGAACCTGGACCAGAGGGGCTCAGGAGAGCAGAGACACGCTGAGGAGCGGGGCTCGCTCCTGGCCGGGCCCGTCTTACCGCACGTGGGCACGTCCTCCTCAGCCGATGACGTCTGCTCGTCTGTGGACGGCTTCTTCTTCCCCAGACCAATGATCTTGGTGATTTTTTTCCCAGTCACTTTAGATACAGTTCCCTTGGCCTCTGACTTAGAACTTTTCTTCCTCTTCACTGTCAAGAATAACAACAACAAAGCGTGCTTAAATTGTAGGCGTTAGCTAAAAATGCAGAACCGGGGACCCAATGGTGCCGCAGGGGTAGCACAGCCCTCCGTGTGGCTGACCCTGTGCGCAGGGTCCAGGTTCTCATCCGGGGGCCTTCCAGCCCGTCTGGGCTGGCTGGCGCTGGGGGTGGACTGCGGCGTGAAGGCTAACGGGGTGCCTCCTCCACTCTGTCTCTTCCTTACTCATGGAAGAAAGAAAGAAACTTTCAAAAAAATAAAGAACTAAAGCGTAAGTCAGAGCCTATTTCTCCTTTCTCTCGACTTTTATTTACTAAGCATCTTGAACAGGGGCTGTGTGTCAGCCATTAGTCTAGAAGCTGGGGACTGGGCAGAAAACAGGGCGACTGTTAGGAAGTATACATTCTAGAGTGGGCTGAACACACACACACACACCTGTACACATTAAGGATGTCAAGTGGTCAGAGGCCACAAGAGAGCTACACCAGAATTATGTAGGAGAGTGGAGGGGAGGGGTCAGAGAAAGCCTACTTGGGACTTTAAGCTGAAAGATAAATGAATAAGGAAGGTGGTCCTGCACATTTCAAAGGGAAGGCCACCCAGGCAAGAACACCAGCTGAGGCAAAGCATTCCAGTCCCAGTCTAGTAAGCCCAAAGCAGGCACAGGTAAGAGTGGAAGCAGCTGAAGTCTGGGTGATGACCCTGGGCCCCAGGGACGGGAAAGGGGGACTAGGTCTTCCTCAGGAGCCCCCTCAGCCCCACAGCCCCTCGCCCACCTGCTAGACACACACTCCACTCTGCCCATCCAGCTAGCAGATGAGTGGCCTGAATCCCAGCCCACTGCACTCCGCTTAGCCTAGACGGTGTTTAATTAGAAATTAATTGTCAACACATAAAATACGTAAGCGTTTCATGTAAAAATAATTTCTAGCTTCCCTTGAAAAATCAGAAGCCCTGGCAATTCTGGCCCCACACTTGGGCAGGACCAGAACAGCAGGGTCCATGCAGACAGCCTCATGCTTCAACACAGGGCAGTTCTGGCCGCTCCCCGCTGGCTCCCCACCATGCAGGCCCAGGGCCTGCACCTGCCCCATCCCAGCCACTCCCACCCTCTCCACCTCTGCTGGCTCTGTCTGTGGCTCCGAAAGGGTTACATGGATGGTGGTCAGGCAGGAAGCCAGAATGTCCATGAGAGGATACACCCAGAACTGAGGGACTGCGCCCCCAGGGACAGCAGCCCCCAGAAAACCTGAGCTGTTCACCCACCTCCGTCTCCTGGGGACCCCTGCGTGCCTGGCACTGGAGCCACGGGCACCTTCCCCCCGGGCCTCTGGTCAGGGGCAGGAAGTAGTCCTCTTCTCTGTTTTCTCCTGGCTGCACCCCAACTCCCAGGCACAACACAGAACATCTCGCTCGGTCTCCCTGGCCCATGCCCGGCCTCCCCGCACCCCTTGGCACACTCCCTTAGGGCTCAGTGAGCTCCCCGGAGGTAGGGCACTCTGTTTCGTCCTTATTTTCCCTCTAGAATGAAATGGCAATGATATCTGGGGAGAGAGGTGCATGTCATAGTTAAAAACAAAGCCGCGCCAGGCCAGCAGGCGGTGTGAAGGTTAAGACAGCTGGATCCTGCATGGCCGACTCTGTAGTTCGAGTCCCAGAACTGGCAGCTGGACAATCATGCCAGGCACATGTGCATGCATGCCTAAAATCCTGAGAGGAGAAGGGATTGCAGCGTGGCCATCCCCTCTGTGGGATAACTCATTTTTTCCCTCTTCAGTGAGTACATGTGCCCTATGGCAAAAATCTTAAAAAAGAACAACAAAAAAAAAAGCCACATCAAATTTTAATGGTAACACAGTACCTGGAGTGAATGCTCGGATACCCCTCCAGTTTGCTATGTCGGAGCACTAACCCGCCATCTGTCCATGCGTGGAGACAGTGCTTCTACAGAAGTAATGACGGTTACGTGAGGTCATGAGGGTGGGACTCTATCTGACAGGACGAGTGTCCTTACGGGAAGAGACTGCACGCACGGAGGAAGGAACGTGTGAGACGCGGGAGAAACGCCGTCCGCGCACCAGGAAGAGAGCCTCACGGCACCTACAGCTTGGACTTCAGGCCCCCAGAACCGTGAGAAAATAACTTCTGTTGTTTAAGCCGCCCGTCTGTGGTACTTTATGATGGCAGCCAAGGTAGACCGATAAAGCATTTCTGTGCTATTTTTAACGAATCAGATTAAGGCCTCCTGTGATTAGAAACAGGGCAGAGGGGGAACCAGCAGTTAGCATAATGGCTATGTCGCTGGACTCCCACATAGCTGACCACAGTTCGCGACCCAGACCCGGTGGCTTAAAACTCACGCCAGGCGCGTGTGCGTGCGTGCCCAAGATCCCAAGAGAATGGAGGAGAAGGGCTTGCGCCGTGACCATCCCCTCTGGGGGGGAGATTTCTCGCTTTCTGTCTCTATGTCTTTGTCTGTCTGGCAAGCGCACGCGCCCTATAGTGAAAACCTCTCAAAAAAAAGAAAAAAGGGAACCAGCAGTTAGCGTAATGGCTATGTCGCTGGACTCCCACATAGCTGACCACAGTTCGCGACCCAGACCCGGTGGCTTAAAACTCACGCCAGGCGCGTGTGCGTGCGTGCCCAAGATCCCAAGAGAATGGAGGAGAAGGGCTTGCGCCGTGACCATCCCCTCTGGGGGGGAGATTTCTCGCTTTCTGTCTCTATGTCTTTGTCTGTCTGGCAAGCGCACGCGCCCTATAGTGAAAACCTCTCAAAAAAAAGAAAAAAGAAACAGGGCAGAGGAATGCCATCCCCGCCCCTCCTTAGTACACAGGGCCCTGATAGGGTAAAGCACTGAGAACCAGCTCACCCCCAGGCTGAAGAGACACCCCCCGTTACTCTAAGGCAGAGGTCTGAGTCTGGGATGGCTGTGTCGTCCTGCTTTCCACTCAACCCAACCTAAAGGGGAAGCCACGGGGGCAGGCCCCCTTAGCTACTTCTAAAGACCTGGAGATCTTTCGCCCAGAAGATGGTCTTCCACCGCAGTCCCCTGCAGGCTCAGTGGTAAAGAGACTGCGGGCAAGAGCAGCGAGGGAGCCCCGGCGACTCCCTGCCATGGAGTGCCATTCGTCTCGCCCAATGGGGAGTTTAGATCTACTGGACGGGGACTGGCACCTGCCAGGACGGACGTGCTGACCGCAGATAAATGAGATGCTAATTAACGCTCTGAACTGGAATACCCGCTGATTCGCTTTTTGCAATGGTAGAAGTTAGGTAATCCTTGGAAGAAAAAGTCAGGGTACATAAGAACACGAGAGACTAGCAGGAACATCCGACGCGATTCGTCAAATCAAATGCAGAACTTAGTGCTTAGTCCAGAGTTATGAAGAAAAAGTACAACCTAGAATTCTCAACTCCCTGCAAGCAGAGTGTGCAGAACCCAGAGAGCCCGCATGGCGCGTGCTGAGGAGGGGAGACCACAAGGCGCGTCGGGAGGGGAAGTGACTGCAGCAAAACCAGCTGAGCGTCCTTTTTTTTTTTTTTTCCTGGAGAGGTTTTCGCTACAGGGTGCATGCGCTTGCCAGCCAGACAGAGAGAGACAGAGAGACAGAAAGCAAGAAATCACCCCCCAGGGGGGATGGTCACGTCACAATCCCTTCTCCTCCATTCTCCTCTCGGGATCTTGGGCACGTACGCACACGCGCCTGGCATGAGTTTTAAGCCACCGGGTCCAGGATGCGAACCGTGGTCGACTATGTGGGAGTCCAGCGACATAGCCATTACGCTAACTGCTGGTTCCCCCAGCTGAGCATTCTTAAAGCCGTGAATACCCTGTCATGAATCCAGGCAGCTTCCAGTCATACTAGACAGGTGGAAATCTGATGCTTTTTCATGTAGGCTGGTAGGAGGAATGGGGGCAGGGGGCTTCATATCTTTTATTTATTACTGTAAATATCTATTACTACCTTTTACTTATGTACTGTTTACTCAGTAAGTCTACGACAGAGGCACAGTACATGACTAGCTGAAGTGCTAGTTGAAGACAGTCTCCAGGCAGACTGGCATCAGCACCTCAGTTCCCTTTCTCACATCAACTGTGCTATCAACAGGATGTCCACTAATCCACCAAAAAATCAGACTGACGGGTTTTCCACACACTCCGCATTCTAGCCCTAAAGGAGAGACAGGAGTTTTAGACTCATTGCCTGTGGCTTTGGCCACGTTATCTGGTTGTTTCTATCTTCAACTGAGCCTAATGTTGAAAAACTTTATCAGTTCAGGATTCGATCTACACAGCCAGCAGAGAAATCTGTGAGAGTCAAGATACGGCCTAGGATAAAGGGAGTGTAACTGAAATCTCTTGATTGCACACTGGTCAAGAGTGAGCAAAAAGAATTAAAGCTCCGGGCTGGCCCTGGAGTGCAGCAGTCAAGGGCTGTATAGGGGGAACCAGAACCCACATGGTTGACTGCAGTTCAAATCCGGGCCCCAGGAGCTTGAGAACCATGCCACGTATGTACATGTGTGCCTAGGGTCCTGCGAGCAAGGAGAAATGAAGGGCGAAGGATTGTGGTGTGGCCAGGCCCCACTGGGGAACACTTTCTTTCTCTCTCTCTCTCTTCCTCCCCCTTCTTCCATCCCTCCCTCTTTCCCATGCACACACACCCTCTGGCAAAAAAAAGAAAAAAAGAATTAAAGCTAAGAAGTTAGGGGGCCGGGGGCCAGCAGATGGCATGGACTCCCATGTGGCCAACCAAAGTTCAAGTCTCAGACCTGACGGCTTGAAAATCACACTGGGTATGTGTGCGTGCGTGCCCAAAATCCCAAGAGGAGAATGGAGGAGAAGGGATTGTGGCGTGGCCAGCCCCCCGGGGGGAGGAAGTGGCAATTCCTTCTCACCATCTCTGTCTCTCTCTGGCAAGTACACTTGCCCTATAGCAGAAACTTAAAATAAAAAAATAAATAAAATGAAAAGAAAGATAAGAAGTTAGAACATATTCACACCGGTAACTTTTCTTAGTAACCAGAGTGTCTGCTACATGCAAAGCAGTACACCAGGCAAAAAGAAAATGTTTGAACCAAAGTCACCTTTTAATTTCAAATTATAGAAGTTGTTCTTATTAAAAAGGTGAATTCTAAATATAGATACAGTCATTTACATGTACATCCAGACACACGTATCATCTGGGAGAACCCAACATACATAGGCACATCGGGAGGAGAAACAGTAAACAAGAAACGAGACCAACCAGCGTCCACTGCGCCTCAGCTTCTGAGACTGCTTGTTATTTCATTTCAGGGCAAAACTTAAAGACAGCTTTCTGGTTCTGATTACACATAATGTGCCCTGTGGAAGACACAGATAATACTTTCCTCTGGAGAACTTCCGACGGGCAGAACTAAAATTACACTCAGATAGGACTGACTTAGAAAAACACACATGAAAAAGAGAGCTCGGGACCTTTCAGAGCACAACTTGCAAGGTCATGACAATGCTGAGTACCTGGGCTGCAAGGGTCGCGAGGACCTGGACCGCCATTGGATTTAGAGGGACTTCAGAAGGTAAGTAGGAAATGCTTGTTTTGCTCTAGCAAAAGGACAGGTGGGTGTGGGTGGTCAGAAGTCACCCGTGCAGCTGAGGTCACAGGTATGAGCACACTGTGGTTTGGCTTTGCCCTGGGAAAACTTCCTCCGCTGCCCACAAGTCAGAGCCCTCATCTCAGTCCACACACTCTTAAGGAAATTAAAAGTCCAGCCAAAGGCTGGGAGAAAATCTGTACAAACACAGCTAATAAAAGAATTGTATTCAGAATATTCCAAGAACTCTCAAAACTCAAGAATAAGAACAAACAATCCAATAAAAATATGGCCCAAAGATTTTAACAGTCATTTCACCAAAGAAAATACACCAATGACAAATAAGCACATTCGCAAATGTTCAACGTTGTTAGTTATCAGGCAAATGAATATTCTAACACACCACTCTGAAGCTATTAACACGGCTAAATAAAGAGCGAAACAGAGCAGAAGTGACACTACCAAGGCCGCTGGAAATGCAGATGGCCCATCAACCCCACGCCCGGGAATTTTCCCAAGAGTAATGGGAGCTTATATCCACTGCCTCTGAGTGACTGGGACAGCTCTGTGACCATCAGAAATGAAAACAATCCAGATGATCTTCAGTGTGCGATAAACTAACCATGGTACATCCACACAACAGAGGACTGCTCGGCTAACATAAAAAACAAACCGCCGGTCCACTGATACATGCTACGACACAGGTCAGCCCAACGCACTGTGCCAAGTGAAAGAGGCCACACGCTAGGACCTGCATAGCGTCCGACTCCACTTCTGTGCCATTCTAGTAAAGGACAGATCATGGATAGGTGGTTGCCAGGCTGGAGTTCGAGACAAAGGAACTTGAGGAGCATGTTTCTATATCTTGATTTTGATGCTAACCTGTGCTTGTCGAAACTCACAGAACTGTATGCCAAAACAAGCTGAATTTTAGCGTATGTAATCTGTACCTCTATAAAGCTCAGTTTAAAAAAGAGAGTTTGGGGACCAGCTGAGTGTGTAACAGTTAAGTCGCTGGACTCCCACGCAGTCGACCATGATTCGAGTCCCAGACCTGGCAGCTTCAAACTCATACCTGGCACATGTGCATGCCTGCCCAAGATTCCAAAAGAAGAATGGAGGGAGAAGGCACTAAGGGGTGGCCACCCCGCCCCCGGGGGGTGATTTCTCTCTTTCTGTCTCTCTGTCTCTGCCTCTCCAGTGAGCACATATGCCCTCTAGCAAAAATCTCTCTCTAAAAAAGAGAGACTCCAGTATTTGCATACCCATGTTTGTAGCAGCATTACAGTTGCTGAAAGCAACCCAGGTGTCCACTGACAGAAAAACGGATAAGCAAAAGTCTATGACTCTGATGGAATATTACTTAGCCCTAAAGAAGAAGCAAATCTGAGACAGGCTGCAACACAGAGGAAGCCTGAGAGCATGTTAAGTACAGAAAGCCCCTCAGGGAGGACAGGTGCATGACTGCCTCACGGGAGGCCCCTGGAGCAGTAAAACACGGCAAGGAGAATGGGGGTTGCCAAGGGCGGGAATCGCCAAGGGCAGGAATGGGAAGCTGTTGTTGAACGGGAACAGAGTTTCAGTTCTGCAAGATTAAAAGAGGTGTGGGGCCAGCCTGCTGCATGCTGGTGAAGGCAGCTGGATCTGGGCAGTCTGCCAGTTCGAGCACAGACCTGACAGCTTGAAAAGCACACTGGGCAGGTGCGTGTATGTACCCCGAATCGCTAAAGGAGAGGGAAATGGAGACGGGACTGCAGCATGACCATCATATGTAGGGTGCTTTCTCTCTCTCTCTCTCTCTCTCTCCTCTCTCTCTCCCTCTCTCTTCCAGGTGAGCCTACACACCTTCTGGCAACATTTTTAAAATAATAAGGGCCAGCCAGTGACATGGTAGTTAAGGCATCTGGATCCCACATGGCAAACTGCACCCTGAAAAACATGTGGGTCCAAGTGCGTGCATGTCTCATATCCCAAGAGGAGAATGGATTGAGGTATGCTATGCCCCCTGGGGCGTTTTCTGACTTTCCCTCTCTCTCCTCTCTCTCTGTCACTTTTTTGGCAAGCACACGTGTCCTTTAGCAAAAAAGAAAAAATAAGGGGAAAGGAAAGAAGGGAAGAGAAAAGGAAAGGAAAGGAAAGGAAAGGAAAGGACAGGAAAGGAAAGGAAAGGAAAGGAGGAAAGGGAAATGAAGAAAAAGAGTTCTGGATCAGTGGTGGCATTGAGAGCACAGCAATACGAAGGCACTTAACACCACTCAACTGTACACCTAAAAGTGGTTAAGGTGGTAAACTTTATGTTATGTATATTTAATCTCAATCAAAAAAAATTTTATTAGGTGAGACAGACATTTTCAGAAAATCTTTTAAAAAGACTTCTGAAAAATCTGCAAGTCTGACATTCTCATATGAAAGATGGGGACCAGCAGTTGGCATAATGGCTATGTCGCTGGACTCCTATGTAGTTGACCATGGTTTGAATCCTAGACCCGGTGGCTTAAACTCATAAGGGATGCATGTGCGTGCATGCCCAAGATCCCAAGAGGAGAATGGAGAAGAGAGTGTGGCATGGCCACCCCCCGGGGGATAATTTCTCGCTTTATGTCTCTCTGTCTCTTTGACTCTGTCTTTCAGGCAAGTGCAAGCGCCTTATAGCAAAAACCTCTCTCCCCTCCTCCCCAAAAAAAGAAAGATGGGGAAACCAAGACTCATCAAGAGGGAAAACTTACTGAAGATCACATGGCTAAGCAAAGACAGAGCTTAGAAAGGAATGTGGATTTCCTGTCTCATTATTCAAGGTTCTTTTTACTGGAGGTCAGGTCTCTAAGCAGGATGACAGCTGCTTCCCACTGCAAATTCTCAGTGATACAGCAAGTGAGGAAATAACCTGATGAGCATCCTAAGTTTAAAATAAATGCAGGCCACATATAAAGATAATAGGAAGTGAACTCAGCCTAGGTCTGGAAGGGTGGGAAGAAAGACCTGCAGCTGATATGAACCCCAAGGGTTCTCTTGCTGCATACTTTTTTTTCTCAATTGCCATGGAGCAGGTGCACCCACTACAGAAACGGAGATAAAGAGAAAGAAAGCATCCCCCCTACCCCACCCCACCGCAGGTCAGGGTTATACCGTAATCCCTTCTCCTCCGTTTCTCCATTCTGGCAGGAATTCTGGGCACGCATACACATGTACTTAGGGTGATTTTTAAGCTTTTGGGGTTGGGATTTGAACTGAGGTCGACCATACGGTATCCGGTTCTCTTAACTGCTAACTTAACAGAAC
>NW_006159886.1:225405-255865 GCF_000334495.1 Tupaia belangeri chinensis | reverse complement strand
ATATATATATATATATATTGTCTTGAAATACATATATATACACACAAACACATTAGTTCACATATTTGAGGCACAGCAGAACTTACCTTGTTCTTTTCCATTACACATGGTGATTCCATTTTCTACGACACCCTCTCCGTCTGAGCTGGGTCTCTCTGAAGACAGTTTCTGTAAAGATAAGGATTATATTATTCTTACAATGACCACACTGGTTAAGAGATGTCTGACGGGTCAATTAAATGTCGGCTCAAAAGCAAAAACAAAACAAGTAGGTCAAATTCACAATCTAGACATGGTTGGGGCTTACTCATAACAAAACTAGCTGATTAGGTTGCTACAAAAACTTTAGAAACATGAAAAACATTTTGGAAATTAACTGAGATTGTATTACACTAACATATGCAAGGTACCATGCCTATTTCACTCAAATAATTTTTTCCTGCAAATGCCTTGCCAAGCCATATTCTCCTTGCATAAATAATATTCCATAGTCTATCTACTTTCCTCCTGTCATTCACCAATAATGGGTGAATAACAAGTACTGGTTTGTAAAAAATACGTTCAGAGTATTGCCAGAGAGAGACAAGTTATTATCAAAATCTTCAAAGGGAGCTGGGATATTAGTCAGCATTTCAGTCCTAATATCTAGATTTAATGGGCATAATTAGGACTTCACGTCAGGATCTGCATGAGATGCAGTGTTTACAGCTAGACCACTTCCATTCCTACCCAAGAACTTAAGGAGCCACAGAGAGGGAAAGGCCACCAATCCACTCTCCTCGGGCCCTCAGACTGGCCAGCTGGACTTGAGGAAATATATAGATGACTTTCAAAGCACAAAAGAACACACGTATTCAACTAGCACACAAGGACCAGATGGTATTAGCCCAGTTTGGTGGACAGATCCCAAGCAAGGGGGAATTCTCTAGCCCAGAGCTCTGGGTTCTCCAGAGCTGCAGTGAGAGAGTTAGCTGTGCTCAGTGGGACCTTATTATATACCAAGTTCTGGTGATACAGTGACCAAGATCCCTCACTGCCTGCATCTCCAGTCTTGCACACAAGGACGCATTCCATGGAATCCAGGCCAGAGTTCTGGCCAGACACTAACTACAGCCTTAGAAGCCACAAAGACGTAAAGGAGGACCACCAGTCCTGACGTGAGTGAGTGAGGGCGAAAGGTGGCCGCACTGTGATGGGAAACAAAATCGGACCAGCCTTGGAAAAAGCAATCAAAAGCTTCCCCCAAAAAGTTCTATTCTTTGGCCCAGAAATTCAGCCGGGAATCTATTCTCAGGTAATAAGCAGAGAAATCGCAATGGTTTGTGTAAAAATTCTCCAATATAGGGAACCAGCAGTTAGCGTAATGGCTATGTTGCTGGACTCCCACGTAGTCGACCACGGTTCGTGTCCCGGACACGGTGGCTTAAACTCACGCTGGGCGCGGGTGCGTGCGTGCCCAAGATCCCAAGAGGAGAATGGAGGAGAGGGGATTGCGGCGTGACCATCCCCCCTGGGGGGGGATTTCTCGCTTTCTGTCTCTATGTCTCTCTCTGTCTGCCTGGCAAGCGCACGCGCCCTACAGTGAAAATCTCTCAAAAAAAAAAAATTCTCCAATATATCTTACTGTAAACAACTTAATGATAAAAAACATCATAATTTGGGAGGAACAGGATACTAACATAGGTGATAATACAGGTATATATACACATTTGATTTGCAATGGATGAAAATGTAAAAATATTTCTTGCTTTAAAAACCTGCAAGATTGCTAATGATATAAAGGTAAGTAAGAATAAAAAGGTAATATAAGAAAATGTATGCATAACATCATCCAAACTATAAAAATTAACACATAAATAGGAAAACGTGGCCGAAAAATATGAGACTGTTAGGAGGAGCTGCCTCCTCTATGTAGCAGACTTATGAGTGTTTTTTTTTCCCCTCCTAGTTATGTTTCTCTGATGGTTCTACAGCGAGCAGGTATTAGTTTTATACTCAGGGAAAAAAATAAAACAAAACAGGGCTGTTGTGTCACAATATCAGGATAAGTGAAAGGGACGATGTTAATTCGTGTCAGTGGGGAGCGTGTCTCTGAGTGAGGTCAACATCTAAATCGGTGAACTCTGAGTAAGCAGAAGGCTCTGTAATGTGGTGGGCCTCGTCCAATCAGTTGAATAAGAAGCCTGGTCCCCTCGAGCGCAGAGGGACTCTCCAGCAGACAGCCTTCAGATTCACCGGCACCACAGGCCATCCTGGCCTCTGCCTGCCAGCCCGCAGGGAAGATCTGGGACTTGGACTCCCCAGAATCACGGAAGCCAATTCCTTATAATAAGGCTCTTTCTACATCTATAGATACCCTATTGGTCCTGCGTCAGGACAGACAAAAAGGGGCCTGTTTGTTCACTGGCAGGGGGCTGAAGAAGGGGGGTTCGGAAAGTTCTTGGGACACAAGCTACCAACAGAAACTCCCAGGGCAGGAAGCCAGGCATCCCCAAGGAAACGGCATCAGTTACGTACAGATGTGAAAGTGCAGGCAGAGCTGGGCATCGCATACAGATCTGGCAAAAAGGGGGTACAGATGACAGGCTCACCCCAGCCCCAACTGCAGTCCCTGATTCTGCATTCCAGTAATTAAGTGGGTACAACTGGAGCGAGGCTGGGAGGTGAATCCAGGCTGGCTGGGAACAAAGCTCTGGGGCTGCACTTACGCGGTTCCTGCTGTCATTCAGACGCAGACACACCAGCGGTCGGACTTCATCTATGTGACTCGGAGTAGTCCCTTCACACCTTTGCATGTACTCCTTCATCTATCACTGACAACAGTGAGACGAACTACACAGTCTGTAAAATGACTCTAAGTCAAGTATAAAGATGATGGAAGCGGGACCAGCAGTTGGCATAATGGCTACATTGCTGGACTTCCATGCAGTCAACCGTGGTTCGAGTCCCAGACCCGTGGCTTAAATTTATGCCAGGTGCGTGTGCGTGCGTGCCCAAGATCCCGAGAGGAGAATGGAGAAGAAGGGACTGTGGCATGGCCATCCCCCTCTGGGGGGTGATTTCTTGCTTTCTGTCTCTCTGTCTCTCTCTGTATTTCTGGCGAGCGCATGCGCCCTATAGCAAAAACCTCTCCCTCCCAAAAAAAGAAAAAAAAGATGATGGAAGCAGAACCGCATTTCTTTTCTTTTTCCAAGTAGAATTGCTGGAATTCTCAGAGGATGTTATAAAATGCTGAAGGTCTTCTCAATCAACTCTAAGAAGCAGGGCTCTTACCTTCTCTAGTTCTGTCTTGTGCACTGGGGAGCTTGACGGGGGAGGACATTCCGAATCCACTGGTCCACTACAGCCGCTGTAGGCTTCTCTGATCACCTGGAACAAGTACGGACAGTCTCTGAGTTACGCCTAAAGGCAGAGAAACTTGAACTCGGAGTTGAGTTGTGAGATAACGGAGACACAGGGCACAGTGGGGAAATTTATGGAATCATAGCCCTGGCTTTGAGTTCCAAGATGCCAGGTGCTCGTCGGTCATTCGTTCACCCACTCACTCTCCAGTCCCGGTGCTGACACAGTTCTCGGCCCACAGAGCAGAGCCGTGCGCTCACAGCTCCTGCGCCGGTGCAGTTGTATTCCATACTACTTAGAAATCACTGTAAACAACAAGTATTACCAAAAAGTGACAGCAGAATAAGACAGCAGTAAGTGCTACGAAGAATAAAAGAATAAAAGATGCTGCTTCATCAAAACGGTGATGGCTACTTTAGACAGGAGACCCAGGGAGGCCTTATTGGGATGGCATACCTAAGCTGAGAGCTGAGTGGCCAGAAGGAACTGACGTTGTGAATAAATGGCAGAAAACATCATAGGCAGAGGAAACAGCTGGAGCAAAGCCCTGTGGTTCATGTGAAGAGTTGAAGGAAAACCCAGAGTGCTGGCAGGCAGGAGATGAGAAGGGGAGACACCAGTAGGAAATGAAGTGGGAGAGTCCAGCAAGAGCCAGATGGTGTCACGCCTGCAGGCCGAGTGAGAGGCGGAGTTTCATGTAGGTGCGATGAGAGGCCATGGGAGCATTCACGAGAGAGGAATGGCAGAATTCAAGAACGCAACTGTGTGGGTTTTAATCCTGGCTTTAACCTTGGGCAAGTCATTGAACTGCTCTACGCGTTAGTCTTCCCATCTGAAAAATGCAACGGCAACAGTGCCTACTTCCGAAGATCGAATGCCTTCAGACAGGAACTACAGCATCATGAGCACTCAAGTGTAATAAGGTGGTAGGAAGACCTCTAGTTGTGGGAAGAAAGAATCACATAGGAGAGGGAAAAAAAAAAAACATAGGGAAATAATCAGCTGGAGGCCATTACTGTAGAAGTCCAACTGAAAGTTGGAGGTGCAGACCAGAGCAGCTGTGGAGAGGTTGCAAAGATGTGAACGGACTCAAAAAGGATCTGAAGGAAAACTCAGTTGGTCTCGCAGATGGATTAGACATGAGTTTTAGCTCCAAAAGGACTCTTAGATTTCTGTTCCTAGTAACTGGGTGACACTGTTTATCCAGGTGGAGACTGAGAGGAACAGGTTGAGTGGAAAGAAGCCAGGGAGGTAAGTTTGAGGCCAAAGGCAAACTTCTAGCTGGAGCTAGAGCGTCACTGGCAAAAAGTGATATGTAGAGCCTTCAAGTGGACGGGCTCCCCCAGGAGGGAGACAGAGAGGAACAGAGATCAGGGAGGATGACCAGGGGCATTTAAGAGTAAAGGAGAGAGCTGGTGAACGAAACTGAGCTGGGATGAACAGGGAAGCAGGAAGAAAACTCAGACAGTGCAGCCTCAAAGAAAGAGCAAAGGGAGCTCTGGGGAGGGGGAGAGCTAAGAAAAGAAGCATCCATTTCTCTGTAAGGGAGAAGAGAAGCTGGGAGGATAAGGAGGCGGGAGGCATGACTGGAAAGACAGGTGAGCAATGGCAGCATTTTTCAAAGTGTTCCTTCTGCTATTAAAAGGCCTCATCCGTTCAGATCAAAGGCAGAGTGAGGATGCAGAGTGTGGAGTCAGGGTGCAGAGAGGCCTGTGCCTTACTGGTGGGAGCTGGCGAACACCATCCGACTGATTCTGTTTTGAGGCAAGAGTACCAGTTACTAGCTGTGTGCTTTTCTGTGTATTTAAACTCTCCGTGCCTCATTGCCCTCACTAGCAAAGGAAGGAATATCAAGATTACCTATCTTGCAGGTCCAGGTTTAAATGAAAAAAAAAAAAAGAGAGAGAGAGAGAGAGATCCTATATGCAAGATGTCTAAGCCAGTGTGTGATATACATACCTTGAAAACATGGTAGCTCTTTTATTGAGTATCTCATGACTGAGAGCTCTGAAGAGGATTCTGAGCTAGATTTACAGATGAGGGGATTGTCAGCCTGTGGGTCATGGTTCTGTGTGTCCTAGCCAACCCTTGCTTGTCACCCTCTTGTTTCTGGAATCATTACTGAGTGGCTCATTTGATGCATTGGGCGTGGTCCGGCCACTGGGGACATGCAGTGAATGACACAGACCAGGGTCCAGGACATGTGGAATGGACATGCTTGCAACTGAAATGTTAGCAGGCGAGCCTTTCAAAATGTCTTCTTTTCTTTTTGGGAACTAAGCTGCAATTTAAACCCAAGCCCCTTGTGGGCAAAGGAGAAGTGCCAAACTCCCAGATATCTGTATAGCAATTTTGCAATTTGATCTCAACCGACATCCAAATTCACTTGGCTTAAACTGGTATTGGGATTAAATCCAAGAACTGACAAGAGACCAGGACAGTGTTTCCAGCCATTCTGCTCCTCAGCTGTTTTATGAAAAAACAACACAGTGATGTCCACATTTTACAGTGAAAACTAAGAAAAGAAAAATGAAAGAAATCCAGAGAGCTTGCTGCAACGTTTTCCTCCTTGTTAAAACTGTCATGTGAAAACATACCCAAACATGGCATGCATTCCAGTGACCTTCGCCTTCTAAATGTATCGCAAGGGGCAAATGGTAGTTTTTTTTCTGTTTCTTTTACTTTCCTGCTAATTTCACTATTGCTTTTTCTTTTTTTTTTCCAAAGAATTATTTTATTGGGAACCAGCAGTTAGCGTAATGGCTATGTCGCTGGACTCCCACGTAGTCGACTGAGGTTCGCGTCCTGGACCCGGTTGCTTAAAACTCACGCCGGGCGCGTGTGCGTGCATGCCCAAGATCCCGAGAGGAGAATGGAGGAGAAGGGATTGTAGCGTGACCATCCCCCATGGGGGGTGATTTCTCGCTTTCTGTCTCTATGTCTCTCTCTGTCTGTCTGGCAAGTGCACACGCCCTATAGCAAAAATCTCTCAAAAAAAAAAAGAATTATTTTATTTATCTTTATTTATTTATTTATTTATTTATTTATAATTTGACTAGAGAAGAACAGAAAGAGAGAGGGAGAGAGAGGGAAACTGAGCCAGCAAGCTGCCAGGTCTGGAACTCAAACCGCAGTTGGTCACATGGGGGTCCAGTGCCCCCGCGCACTACGCCACCTGCTGGCCCCAACTGTTGCTTTTTCTGTGGTACATCTCTGTCCCCTCACCTGCCCTGACATGATGATTAAACCTTCAACTGACAAGGCAGTTTCTTATCGAGGACAAGATCTTTTTTTTTTTTTAAAGAATTATTTTATTTAACTTTATTTATTCATTTGTTTATTGTAACTTGACCTTTTCATCGTCTCTAAAGAAGTGTTAATAAGTGAAAAACTCGTGAGCTCTTATGTCTAACAGACTTGGGTTTCCAGCCTGATTCTGCTACTTGCTACAAATGTGAAGCTGAGCCATTGTCGGAGCCTTGCTTCCTCCTCCAGCACACGCACAAAACCATGCCTCGGGAGTCTTTGTGAGAGTCAGCAACAGAACCCAGCACTTCTCCCAAAGAAGCTACTAGGAAAAACAGCTCTTTGCCCAAGATTACTGTGTTAAAATTGAAATGTTTCTGTTACATAAACAGTCCTGAACACGACAAGTTCTTAATTTCACAACAAAAGGCTGTACCCCCTAATATATAACCTGCAAGAACCCATGATCTCTGGAGACATACTTTTATTTAAAAAGAAAAAAAAATTACCCCCTTTCTCTCTCTCTCTTTCTAATAAAAGAGTACTTTGGCAATACCACTCAAAGTATTCCTATCAGCCTCGTGTGTGTGTGTGTTATGCAGAGGGCGTCCTCTGGGTCATGCGTTTTCTCTTAGCTAACTAGAACTCATGCTCTCAGTGTGGCCAAGGTCTCTGACACGTGCTGCTCTGGCCCTCGCTACGTGGGGAGCACATACTGCGTATGAGCTATGCAGCGTGGCCGCCCCGTCCAGGTGTCACGCAGGCCCGCGTCTCCTACTCAGTTACGCGCATTTGACAGGAGTTACCTTGCTTACACCGGTGCTGCCAATGTAACAGAAACTTTAAAATGTGTATTAAGTTTTTTAAAATGAGGAAATACAGCAGTAAATTGGACTGGAGATTTTCTACGAGGGAAAACAATGAATGGATGAAAAACAGAAGGAGAGAAAGTAGGCCATCACTAAAATAAACAGAGCCACGTGACCGTTTCCCTGGTCCTCTGCACTGATTCCTGAAATCCTGAGGGAGAAAAGCATTTTAAAAAGGGATGTAGACAAAAGCCATATGGCATACATTCAAACCAACACACCCTACCCTACCACACGCCCTGCCCCAGCTAACGTCCTCACTCTCTACCTAACAGACCCTGCTGCAGCTCCCGCAGAATTTCTCCTGGCATCTCCTGGCTCCTGGAATGTCTTCGCTTCCCTTTGCTCTCCCCTTTCCTCCAGGTCTGTCCCTCCAGCACCCAGCAAGGTCGGCTACCACATGGGTTAGTGCGAGCTCGTGTCACGGCCTGACACCGCTGCAGCGGGAAAACATGCCTTTCTGCAAGGCAGACCCACGTGAGAAGCTCATCGGTGTGAGGGCAGAGGCCTCCCTGAGTAGGCTGGGTATGCTGTGCCCATGATCCGAACTGAGTGAGGCTTAGGGAAGAAATGCAGTGTCAAGACCCTGTCAGAGGGGAACCAGCAGTTAGTGTAATGGCTATGTCGCTGGACTCCCACGTAGTTGACCACGGTTCGTGTCCCGGACCCAGTGGCTTAAAACTCACACCGGGCGCGTGTGCGTACGTGCCCAAGATCCCAAGAGGGGGATGGAGGAGAAGAGATTGCGGCGTGACCATCCTCCCTGGGGGTGATTTCTCGCTTTCTGTCTCTCTGCCTCTCTCTTTCTGTCTGGCGAGTGCATGCGCCCTATAGCGAAAAAGCACTCTCAAAAAAAAAAAAAAAGACCCTGTCAGAGGTGCTGTATCTCTCTCTCCCTGTGTCTCTGTCTCACTCTCTCTCTCTCTCATTGGCAGAATAGATACATTTAAAAAAGAAAAAAAAAAAAGAGGCTAACTCTTGTAATCACCTTTCTGAGAAGCCTTTCCTTATAAATCCAAACACAAAATCTGAATGTTTAGAATGCTGTACACAAATTATATAATTTTGTTCTCTAATTTCTCATTTTTATACCAGCTAGAACTCAAATTTCTTGTGGAAAATAACAGTGTTTCCAACATGTGTAGGAAGGAGATAGACACACAGTGGACCAGGACAGACCCAGACACCAACCTGGGACTAGGCTGGGGGTAGGGAGGGACTCAAGGCCTCCTGGCATCATGAGATTACTCACCCTCCCCCAGACTAAACAGAAATGATGTCCGAGACTCAGAGAGAGACATCACTGGAAAGACCAGTGAGCATAAACCAAGCTTTGAAAATTTTTCTTAACCAGTTAGAGAGAGCAGGTTATTTTCATGAAGCTTCTTTCTACTTTGAATCCCCCTTGATTGCCAACTGCTCAGTTATTTCGGAAGTAATAAATAAAAGATTAATCATTTGGATTCTTTGAAGAGCTACAAATACATTGCTATATTCTATCAGTATATTTCTAGTTAAAGAGCCAAATTCCATGAGAGGTTCAGCATGTACTTAAGAGAGCTAGATCCAAATTCAGAATAAAAAATCTTCCAAAAAACAAATTGTTACATGTTCTGTGGTATTTTTGTTTGCTTTTAACTAGAGCCATCATCTCCAGAAACACAATCACTGCACATTTTTAAGGAAACCTGACCACTCTGTTTCTGGGAATATTGGTCCTTGTCTTCTGTTTGACCCCTGCACAATGGTTCCTGTTTGCAGCATTTGTGTACACACACACACACGCACACACACACACACACACATGCAGAGTCAGTTAATTTTGGCAAGAGCTGCTGGTAATGGAAGTTTCAGACAGAAGAGAAAAACAAAGTTGGCAGCAGTTCTCAAAGAAGTGTGGGCAAAGTCATGCGCTCGTCCAATAGCTCTCACGCTGTTCCTACTTGACAAGGCGCAGGGACTCGGGGACTGAGCTAAGAGACTTTTATTGCCCTCAAGCCTTGTTTCAAAACACGGACAGTCTAGGTCATAAGTTTTAGACAACATGGGGTAACAGCTGTTCATATTAATAAAACACTTGCTTTTGTTTTACGAAACCATTCACATTACAGAGTTGTTACAGCTTCTATAGAAGGGATTCTAGGTGATAAAATGAATAGTCATTCCCATACGCACTCTTTCCTCACAGTTCTAAGAGTACAATGATACCAGTTTTTCATTCTCTTCTTCTTTGATACGTATAATTTCTATCTGATAGGTAGATGAGGAAGTGTGTCGGTCCCAAATCTCACATGAGTTCAAGGAATCCCAGGATGTACTCCAGACCTACAGATGCTTCACTCACTTTCTATTACTCTAACACTACCCTTCCGGCCACCTGGAGGTCGCTCCTTGTATGATAGCTGTCCTCTGTTTTTCTTTTTGTAATTCCAGTTTATAAAGACGTAGCCTTTCTAGGGAGACTAATGAGCTAAGATGAAAGCATTGACCTAATTCACCGAACACCACCATCATGAAGTTTTGAATCAGTTTGGAAAGAAAAAGCAAATAAAGGGTACAGAAGATTTGAATATGACAGTTAATGCCTGATCTACAGACAAACAGAACAACTACAAAACACACTCTTCACACACAGACGTGGAACAGTCATCAAACTGACTACATTGCTAAGATGTCAAATTATACCAAGTTGTACGACTATAGTACAATTAAATTAGAAATTAAAAAGCATATAATTATTTTTTAAAAAATACCAAATATTTGGAGAGTAAGCAATGTATTCACAAATAGATCATTAATCACAGAAGAAATCACAATGCAAATTAGAAAAATATTTTGATTTAAATGATAATAAAAGCACAAAATATCAAAACATATATGAGATAGCTAAAATTGTGCTTGGGAGGAGGCAAGATAGTTTCAAATCCATATATAAGAAAGCTTACTAAAATAATTATCTAAATGTACATTTCTAGAAGTTGGGATAATTACAGAAAATTGAGCCAAAATAATCTAGAAGCAAAACAATAAAGAGAATTTAGTAAAATAAAAAATAATCATACTGTAAAAAAAAAAAATGTTTGGAAAGAGAATTTGGGTTTCTGAGAGAACTAATAAAACTGATCAAATCGAGCAAGACCAATGCAGGGAAAAGAAGAGACAGCATTTCCGCTCTGGCTACCACGTTAAGACATGCAAGGTCGTTACTCTCACACTGGACTGTAGACCGAGATGATATGCTAGGGACCAGCAGATGGTGTAATGGTTACATCACTGGACTCCCACGTAGTCGACCATGGTTCAGGTCCTGGACTCAATGCCTTAAAACCCACGCCAGGTACATGTGCGTATGTGCCCAAAATCCTGAGAGGAGAATGGAGGGGATGGGACTGCCATGTGGCCATCCCCCCTGAGGGGGCAAAGTGGCTTCTCACTTTCTGTCTCTCCGTCCTCTGTCTCTCTCTGTCTTTCTGGCCAGAACATGTACCCTATAGCAAAAATCTCTCTCAAGACAAAACAAAACAAAACAAAACCATGAAATCTTTATTTTAATTGACCAGAGCAGTGAGGATGCAGAGAAACCTAAATAAACTACACCTTCTTGAGAAGAGTCCCTCACAGCCGCCCTTATAACTGGCAGGATAGTGGGTGGCGGGGGAGAATCCACCAGAGGAACAAACCAGTCAACTTTTTAATAGCCACATGAGAGCTGGCCTAACGGTTTCAAATTCAAGAAGCCGCAGTGACAGAGCCTGGAAACAGAGTGCAGAGAGACCCCCTCAACGCACAGCACTTCCCCGAGTGCGAGTGGCCGCTCTGCAAAGGCCGGAGGGGAGGTGGAGAGAGCCCCAGCCAGGAGGGCTGAGCTTCCCAGAGCCTAAGCCACAGCCAACCTTCAAAAGCTACAGAGAGGGCAGAGGGATTTCCTCCACTCCACGGCACAGAAATCGAGGCACGACTGCAGACCAAAGAGACAACCACCTCGGCAAGCCAAAAGCTGTCCCCTAGGCAAAGACAAACCAACGAGGCGGTTCAGAAGGGTGGCCGCTGTATGTCTGTGACATACAGAGACCTCCGGACTGCCACACTCTCAGATCCCAAGCCATGCTGAGGGAAAATTCCTGAGCCAGCCAAACCATTTTGAAAGCTGTAGTGAGCTGAATTGAAGGAAAGCTGCAAGAAGGTCCAGAGCAGCCTCACCTACCGGGGAGATTGACACTGGGATGACAAAAGGAGGGACGTACCCATGTCTGGAAGAAATACAATTCACTTTGGTCTCTACTGTTCTCTCACACAAATTCAACAGAGGCAATCCCAGAGACAATCCAGGCCTTAAAATGATCAAATACTTTAAAATAACTATGCTAGAAATGCTAGAACAGCTACTAAAAAAGGTGGACAACATAGATGAAGAGATGGTTTCAGCAGAGATGAAAACTAAAAAATACAAAGAGGGACAGCACAGCTGGATGGCACTAGGGTAATGCACGACTCAAGGGAAGCTGGGCCTCATGTGACAACTGCAGTTGGAATCCCCAGCCAGGTAAGCCTGAAACAGACCAGGCACACATGTGAGCACCAGGATCCAGTGGGCTGGAGGGTTGGAGAGAGAGGGCCACAGCAGGACCCGACTCTGTGGAAGGCCCACCTGTCTTCGTTTTCTTCCTCTCACTCTCACGTGCACTCATACGGTCTATCACGCATAAAGGAGGGGAGAAAGATCTTACAAAAGGAAAGAAAGAAAAATACTAGAAATGAGAAAGACAGAATTCTTTAGTTGGGCCTACACTGGACACAGACGTGGGAAGGATTTGTAAACATGAGGACAGAGAAACTTAAAACTATCCACCAAAATGGAAACACCACAGAGGAGTAAAGGAAAAACAAAGCAGAATATCTAAAATCTATCGGAAAATAGCAAATGACCTAACATATGGACATATGGAATTTTGAAAGCGAGAGAGAAAGAAATAAGGCAGGAAAAAAAGTATCTGAAGTGATCATGGCCAAAAATATTCTGAAACTGATGAAAGACATTGACCCACTGAACCAGGAAATTCAACAAACACCAATAAAGATAAAAACCTTTAAAACCACACCCAGACAAATCATAGTCAACTTCTAAAAACCAAAGACAATAAGCAAATCTTAAAAGGAGCCTATGGAAAAAAAATGACATACCACACTCAGAGAAACAATTGCAGTAATAACAGCCCATCAAAGGTGAAGGAGAAATAGACATTTCCAGACAGCCACAGCTGAAAAAATTTATTTCCAGAAGGCCTGCTTTATAAGAAAAAATTTAAAGAGAATCGTCAGGGTTGTTCTAGTCCATTCTGTTACTAATAACAGAAATACCTGAGTCTGGCCAACTTAAAAAGAACAGAGGTTTATTCGGCTCGCAGTCTGGAGGGCTGAGATACGAGGGCTGCAGAGACGTCTCATGGATGCGTGTGGACAGTGGGCAGAGCACGCCTGTCTCATTCCTGTCCTTACACACCTACCAGGACTCAATCTGGAGGCCTCCCCCTAAAATTCCTAATCCTATTCTCCCAAAGGCCTCACCTTTCAACATCGTAGTTAGGTGGTTTTCTCTTAATACCTTCACAATACAACCAAACACATGAGTTTGAAGGGAGGCACATTCAAATCACAGCAAGGGAGAGAAGAAAGGAAATTAGATGGAGGCCCGAATCTTAAGGAAAGAATAAAGAGCACCAGAAAGGGTAAACGCCTGGGTGGACATGAAAGGCCTAAAAAACGTGCATAGACAGGATCCAGGTCTGCAGCAACATAGCAAATCTGTATACGACTCTTCTGTGAGACCTCTGGCAAAACCACTATGATACTTTCATAGCACAATAGCATCACTCTCGGAACTCTTTTCAGGACCACCAGTCGGCATAAGGGCTATGTCGCTGGACTCCCATGTAGTTGACCGCAGTTCAAGTCCCGGACCCAGTGGCTTAAACTCATGTTGGGCGCATGTGCGTGCGGGCCCAAGATCCCGAGAGGAGAGCGAAGGAGAAGGGATTGTGGTGTGGCCATCCTCCCTGGGGGTGATTTCTCGCTTTCTGTCTTTCTGGCAAGCGCATGCACCCCATAGCAAAAATCTCTCATCTAAAAAAATAAAAGGTAAAAAAAATCAAAAAACAACTCTTTTCAACTATATTCATCTACTGCTACTTAACACCACAGATGCAATAAAATGCTTACAGTGTTGCCCAAAGTCCCCCTACAGGAATGCGGAAGGAGGCAGGCAGAGAAGACTGGATGAGGTCGGTCAACGTCACCCAGGCTTAATCTGGACCCTTGTTAGGAAAGGGATACGGGTTCTTTAATCACACAGCCAATTTTCTTTACACATTTTCTTTTGTATAAACTATTTAAGAGAGCTGTTTTAGGTTGTTAGATTATTTTGCAATAGGAGATGCAGCCAATTATCCACTATACTGCTTCTTGTTTCTGTGCACATGGGAAGGTAATGCCTCCCAGCCTCCCTTGCAGTTCTGCTCAAAGGAGGGTAGAAAGAAGTCATGTAAACACTTTCCCCTGAAAACATCCAGCTTTACCCAGAAGTGCACACAGTTTTCAGCAGGCGTGTGTAAGGTTACTGAGAGGTACGGTAGACGCCTAACGACATGGACAGCAGCCTACACTTACAAACGTGCTCACTACGTATTACATACACAGGTGCCAGTCTGAATGTTTTAGATCTTAACATTATTTTATCCAACCCCAATAGAAAGGTGCAGTGTACTTTCACTTGGGAGTGGGTTTTTGTTTTTTTTTCCTTCTTTTAAACAAAGTATCTCGAGTATTTGTGCAGTCTCTAGAAAGCAGATACTATGACCATTTTATAGATGTAGAAACACAGGCACTGAGAGGTTATGTAGCTGCGTGGTAGCTGGTAAGGCTCAGATCGCAATTCAAAGAGAGGAAGTCCAGCCCATGTTCTAGCGAGATGGTCCTGACATAGTACAGCTCTCACACCTGTCTCCCAATATTTATTATGCTGAATTTTAGAAGCAATTGTAAAAGTCAAATAAGACGTTACTTTTTTTGTTTGGAGAGATTTTCGCTATAGGGCGCGTGCGCTTGCCAGACAGACAGAGAGAGACAGAGAGACAGAAAGCGAGAAATCACCCCCCCAGGGGGGATGGTCACGCCGCAATCCCTTCTCCTCCATTCTCCTCTCGGGATCTTAGGCACGCACGCACATGCGCCCGGCGTGAGTTTTAAGCCACCCGGTCCAGGATGTAACCATGGTCGACTACGTGGGAGTCCAGCGACATAGCCATTATGCTAACTGCTGGTTCCCAAGACGTTACTCAAAATGATTCAAAATATCATTTATCTTAACTGCCTGACTACAAAACTGCTTACATGCTCTTAAATCCTACGTCTTCCGTGATGTCCCTCTTAAAAAGGAACAATCAGGCTGAAAGAGAACAGTGATTAGCATACCTGGCTTTACCTCTGTCATCCCGTAACTCCTTAAAATTATATTTCAAAGCAAAGAATACAGGCAAAAAGGGCAAAGTATACAGACAGTTCACAGAAACAGTAACATAACCGCAGGCTCCTAAATCCTATGGAAAGATACTCAATGTCATTCATAATAAGAGATCCATCCTTCCCTACCAGACTTAAAAAATTCAGAAGTTTGCTAATATACTCTGAAAAGGAAAATACACCCTGATATGTTGTTGGTGGCAAGGGAAATTGGCAAGTCTCTTATGAAGAAAGATTCAAGTATGTATCAGAATTACAAATGTGTATAACCTTCATGCAAGCAATTCTTCCTCCTGGAAATTTAACTTAGCTGAAGTGTGAAATGAAAAATGCATAGAGTTATTTATAACAGAACTGTGTGTCATTTCGAAGGACTGAAAACAATTCAATGTTCACAAATGAGAGACAGTTTTTTAAAAACTCATCTATTTGCGTGACGTTATACACGGTTAACAAAAAGAGGGAAGAAAGTGCTCTGTTCTCTAACCTCCAAGAAATTTTGCTAAGGAAAAAACAAACAAACAAACAAACACTTTTAAGTGAAAATACCACTGCACTTTTCTATGGGGGTAGGGATTGGAAGAGTGGTTAAATCTCTTCATTTCCATTTGTTTGCACGTGTATAAAGAAACTCTAAAAGGATACATGCAAAATAATGATTACTCTCCTACACTGCTGATAGAAAAGCAGATGTACAAACAACCCAGGACAACAGCTTGGCAAAACCTAGTTATGCTGAAGATGTGCACATGCCAAACCCAGCAATTCAACACGAATTGTCCCTGCTAGAGAAGCCATGCCAGCCAGACCCTGTGTGAGCATGCTCACAGCCTTGCTGTTTGCAAGAGATGAACACACACACACGACAATGGATGTCAAATGGTTTGGAGTAGAAAAGCCCTTGAGGCGACGTGGAACGTGGAGCCACTTTTGTGGCCATTTTAAACATGAAAAGCAGCACCATTTATAGCTAAGGAGTACACATGTGTAAGAGCAGAAGTGTTTTTTAAAAAGCATACCAAGACGATCGAAAAAAATGTCAGGAGCAGTTAACTTTGAGAAGGGAGAGGGAATTAAACAGGAAGGCATGCTTCACTTCCATCTGCAGCATTTTGGAACTAAAACAGATACAAAAAATATTAAGTCAATATTGACAACCCAATACAAAGTGAAAAGGGAAGGAAAATTCTTGGGCCCTGAATGATCTGAATCATTGAGAATCTGTTTTTTAAAACCTTCCTGTGATTCTGACAAGGCAGTTGATCTAACAATGGTATCTGGAAAAAACTAAACTAGAACTTCTCAGATCTTTGCTAGACTCAAATAAGTAACATTCCGTAATGGATTGGCTAAAATCAGTTTTGCCATTTGACTTTTATGACTAATAAGACTTCTTAGGTCCTGGTACTATTCTATATGATGAAAATAACAGCTCAGATATTAAATAGGGGAATTAATCGATGTAAACTTCTAAGAAAAAGATCATTTACCCAGTATTATTTAGTTCCCTTTTCAAGAAATATCAGCAAATGCTATAAAAAAAAAATTCTTGCAATTAACTTCTATTCATAAACTGTAATCACTCTGTAAGTAGCTAAGTGTCTCTGATCTATAAGTATCCCACATCTGGTGAAATAAGAGGCAAGATTATTTCACTCCATCAGCAGCTAGCATCATGAAGAACTTTTAATTGCCTGTCAGCTGCACTGCCAGTTCCACACCATTTCCCAACGACATCGGGATGACTTCATGTCAGGCTGACATGAGGAAGAAGGGGCTATTCTTTAGAATACATGAAATATTTAGCAAGCTGTAAGAGAGAGAGAAAAAAGAAGGCAGCTCAAGTTTCAGAGTGACCTTTCTGGTTCTCCTGCCAGGAACAGGTCAACACAGAATGCAGAGGAGGGGTACAGAGAACCAAAAGAGGGGGCCCAGGTAATGAAAATGGATTCATCAAGAAAGCTTCTCACTCACTCACAGCTGTGGTTGCCTCCTCGCCGAAGATCACAGAAGTGAGGGAGGTAAAAGAAAAGGCCCGCTGTCAGGCCCGACAGGGTGAGGGGGACATGCGAAGCCTGAAAGGCAGCTGCTGGCTCCAGTCCAATGACTCTGTACTCGCAGGGCCGTGTTGGCATCTGAGACTCAGTCCCTCATCTGTAAATGGAAGCGCGAGTGAGAACACCTTTCTCAGGGGCCTTTTTCCGGGGGGAGGAAAAGTACTTTGCAGACTTTCCAAGGCTCTAGAGACGTTAGCCACAGTGGTGGCTGATATGTACCATCCTAAAGTTCTCTATCTGGATGGCTAATAAGTACACTCGTCAGTAGAAATGTCTGATCGCAGGACTTCCGGGAGGGTGACTGGCGGCGGGGGTGAGGTGACCTCTCCTCAGCCTGCTGTGTATGAAAAGAGTCATAGCCACCACTGAAAAATTAACAAAAGGCAACATCCATGTGTCCTGGGCAGCTCATGGAAACTATTATTACTACATCATGGAGTCTGACCTTTATATCTTCCTGGGGATAAGAAGGAAACAAGGGTTATGTGAATACTCTCATTTTTAAGAGCCACTTGTACAAAATACTTAATCAGGCTGTTCTCCCCACACATACCCCCCAGCAGGTACTAGCAGTCATGATGGCTTAGATGGTTTGGAGCAATCTACCTGACAGAGACAATTAGCAAAGTCAGATCAAAAATACAAGGCATCTTCCTGAAAGCATGAAAGAGCTCTTGAGAGGCAGGAGCTAACTGGGAAAAAGAAGGAACGCCACAGAGATGGCCTGGGAGCTGGGATTGCCTTTGCTATCCCAGAGGAGGCAGCTCAGAGCCTAGGTAGTACCTCTGTCAACCTTGCAGGGCCAGGGGTCAAAGCTGGAGTCCGGGGCATGCCTAAGATGAGAGCCTTGGCAAAGCATCCAAAGTTAGGATGGGGACCCCAAAGAATGTACCTCGGAGTAAGAGTGAAATAAAGACAAACCTATCCTTGAATGAACTGCAGGCTACTTCAAGTTATTTGGGTGGCTCTAAAAACCTCAAACTCTGAAATGACATTAAACTTATTTGAGAGAGAAATGCCCCAAGAGTGTGGCAAAGCCAAATGTAAATGCTCCTGATCGAGGAAAGCGTGGTCCTAAGAATCACATTATTTCTGGACCAGCCTGTGGCCTGGTTGTTGAAGTAGCTGGATCCCACATGGCCGGCGATGTGCTTCAAGCCCCAGACCTGGCAGTCTGAACACATTGCAGGAGTGTGTGCATACATGCCCTCCCAAAATCCCAAAAGGAGAAGTGGAGGAGAAGGGACCGCAGTGCGACCAGGCCCCCGATGATTTCTCCTACTCCCTGCAACAGACCTTCCACAAGCATATATGCTATCTGGCAAATTTTTAACAATGGGGTTGTCACAAAAGACATAACCCATTTTGCATAGAAAAACATGCCATGACGTTTTCAACAACCCATGTATGTATTTCTACAGGGACAGCTAGACACCCATGAGAAAGAGTAGAGTGGGTGACCTACTTCATACTGTATGCAAAAATTAAATTAAAAAATGAATCCCAAACATAAATTTAAGAGCTAACATTATAAAACACTTAAAACACAGGTATACATCTTTAGGACCTTGGATTAAGCGATGGTTTCTTACCTGACACCAAAATAAAAAAGAATGAAGTCCTGATACATTCTACAACATGGATGAACTTTGGAAGGTGATGCTAAGTAAAAGAAGACAGTCAAAAAAGACCACACACTACAGGAGTGTGTTTGTAGGAAATGTTGAGAAGAAGCAAATCTATAGAAAAAGAAAGTGGATTAGTGGCTTCCTAGGATGAGGAGGAGGTGGGGCAAGTGGGCGAGGACTGCTCGTGGGCAGGGTGTTCTCCTTGGGTGATGAAAATGTTCTGAACTTAGAGTTTGGTAATAGCTTCACAACTCCATGAATATCCTAAAAACCACTAAATTCACACGCACACACATACACGCACACACATTTTAAGAACAGGATCTCACTATGTCTCCATCTGCTCACCTCAGCTTCCTGAGTGGCTGAGATTACAGGCGCAAACCACGATGCCCAGCTTTGAATTACTGAGTGGTCAGAAGAGTCGTGACGCATTTTCCTGTTTTTCTATGCAGAAATGCATCATGACTTTTCCAACAGCGCAATATATTTTAAAAGGGTAAAGTTTGTGATATGTGAATGACATCTCAATAAAACTGTAATAAAAGTTTATTTCAATAATATTCTCCAAATATATTAGCCAGCATGAACATGGGGTAACCACCTAGCACATGAACAGGCATAAAAACAGGTAACAGAATGAGTTCCAAACTCTACCCGAAACTACTGTCAAAATAACGATGCTTATGTTTTACAGAGATGAAGGCCAAGCAGATATTTCTAAAAGAAACTTAAAACTATAAAATAATATTCCCAGTTTAAAAAAAAAAAACAACTTGGGGCTAGCCGATGGCGTAACGGTTACATCATTGGACTCCCACATGGCCAACAGTGGTTCGAGTCCCAGGCCTGTTGGCTCAAAACTCACCTAGGCGTATGTGCATGTGTTCCCAGAATCCCAGGAGGAGAATGAAGGAGAATAGATTATGGCATGGCCATATCTCCTGAGGGATGATTTCTCACTTCCTCTCTTACTATCTCTGTCTCTCTTTCTCTCTCTGGTGAGGACACATGCCCTAAGGCAAAAACCTCTTAAAAAGAAAAAATAGAAACTCTAGAATTGAAAATTACTACTGTGGACTGAATATGTCCCCCAAATCCATACGCTGAAATTCTAACTTATGAAGTGATGGTGTTAGGAAATGAAACCTTCGATGGGTGATTAGATTAAGAGGACAGAGCCCTCCTGACCTCAGACAGTATGCTGCCTTTCACATGAGAAGGTAGGCGCCATCTTTGAAAAGAAAGCAGACCCCCACCAAACACCAACTGTGCTGACACTACAGTCTTGAACTTCGCTGCCTCTGGAGCTATGAAAATAAATTTCTATTGTTCATGAGTACCCCAACTATGGTATTTTGTCAGGTCAGCCTGAGCAGAATAAGACAACGGCCACAACAAGAATAAGAACCAAATGAACAGGAACAAACTTAACAGCAGATTAGAAACAGCCAAAGACAGAAACAGCTACAGAGTAACAAGAAAAGATAAGCCAGTCTAAAGGAAATAATTTTTTTAAAAAAAAGAAAGGATAGTAAATACAAAGAGAAGGTAAGAAGTAAAATATAGTAAGAATGCCTGATCTATGTTTAAATATAGTCTCAGTAAAGGGGGACACAGGACAAAGCTATATTTTAAGAAATGGCTATATTTTTCCTACAACTTTAGAAAGATGATAATTCATGAATTTAAAAATCTCAGCAAATCCCAAACAGAATATTAAATAGAGAGTACACATCCACACACAATAAAGTACAGCTGTAGAAAAGAAAAAGTAAAAGAGGGGACAAGCCAATGGAATCTCTGCTCTAAACCCCATCCTCCAGACCCCCAAAAAGCTCAGACAGAAGGTATTTAGATCTGGGGTGTGTCCTGTCGTGTTCAAGGACTAAGGCAACTGAATCTCTGCTCTAAAACTCATCTTCCAGATCCCAAAAAAAGCTCAGAAGGGTCACAGAAATCCTCAACCTTTACTGAATCTGCTGCCTGAAGAAACTCCTCTTTACAAATCTGAACTCAAAATCTCTTTCTGTGGATATCACATTGCAAAACACAGCAGAGGAGAGAAATTGTCTCAGAAGCACCTTACACTAAAGCACATGGTCCTACAGTTGCAGAAACCTTCTCTAAGCAATTAGCCAAAAGTGAATACAGCACCAAATGAATAAAATCCAGGAGAGAGACTGCAGAGTGAGCAGCAGGGAGAAATACGGAGCTGCAGTGCGTGTGGCTCATCTCCTCCCACACACCTCTAAATCCTCAGTTGAAACCCCACAACTCAGCCCAGGTTCACCTATTCTCTAGAAACTGTGAGGGCTTTGTAATATCCAGTTCCAAAGTCAAAAGTTCAGATTGCTTAGTGAGTATCAGGGAGACGGAACTGCAGAGAGTTGCGGATCTTCTCCTCCTGCACACTCCTGAATGCTTAGAACTGATTGTAAGAGACTAGGACTAAATATATAACCCATCAGATGACCAGAAATCACTACAGAGGCACAAGAAATGTGAGAAACCAAGAAACTATTTTGCCCCCAAGGGAAAAGAACAACCCTCCATCATCTACAGACAGTAAAAAGAAATGTGTGGAAATATCCGATAAAGAATTCAGAATATTGGGACCAGCAGTTAGCGTAATGGCTATGTCGCTGAACTCCCATATAGTCAACCACGGTTTGAGATCCAGACCCGGTGGTTTAAACTCACGCCGGGCACGTATGCGTGCGTGCCCAAGATCCCAAGAGGAGAATGGAGGAGAAGGGATTGTGGCATGGCCATACCCTCTGGGGGGTGATTTCTCGCTTTCTATCTCTCGATCTCTGTTTTTCTGGTGAGTGCACCCTATAGCAAAAACCTCTTCAAAAAAATAAGAATTCAGAATATCCATAGTGACAAAAACTAAACAAGATGCAAGAGATGAGAGTCAATGTACTCCAGAAGATGCAAGAGAAAAGAGACAACGATTTCCAGGAAGTGAGGAAGTTCTTTCTGATTAGAAAGAAGAAATACATGCCATAAAAAGGAATCAAATGGAGCTGTAAGAGTTGAAAACCGTATTACAGGAAATCAAAGCCTCCCTCAAAAGTATTAAAAGCAGATTAAACCATGCAAAAGATTGAATCTTAGATGTTGAAAACAAAACCTCTGACTTAGAAAAAAATCACCAAAGTGACTGAGAAAATCACCCACAAAAGTGAGAATATACGAGAAATACTACATACCATTAAGCACTCAAACACCCGAATAACTGGTATCCCAGAAGGTGAAGAAACTAGTAAGGGTCTTGATAACCTATTCCATGAAATCCTGGAAATTTTTACAAACCTAGAGAGGAATTCAAATATGCAGACCCAAGAAATGCAAAGGACCCCAAATAGAATCAACCCAAGAAGATCTCCTCCAAGGCACATCATATTGGTATTTCCAGACTTGCCCCTCGCATTTTCTTGGTTGCTCTTCGTTCTCTTATTTCTGTCTGTGTGACTTTAGTTTTACTGGTAAAGCACTCCCTTTAGAACTTCTTGGAGAAGTCGCTAGCATTTTCTTGGTATAGTTTTCTTGGTTGAAACTGTTTTTCATTTAATTCTTTGAATATTTTTTCCCATTCTTTTTTTGCTCACATCATTTCCGACGAGAGGTCTGATGTTAGCTTGATGTAATAACATTTGTAAGTAACCTGACATTTATCTCTCGCCAATTTTAGTATCTTGTCTTTGTGGATTTGGCTAATGTATTTGGCCAAATATAATCAAACTGTTAAATGAAAAACAATTTAAACCAAGAATAATATACATGGCAAGATTTTCCTTCATATTGGGAAAAAAAAAAAAAGATAAAAACATTCTCAGATAAAGAAAACCTGAAAGAATTTTCCAACACCAGACCAGCTCTCCAAGAAGTTCTGAAGGGAGTGCTATACAAGGGAAACTAAAGTCACAAAGGCAGAAATAAGAGAACAAAAAGCAACCAAGAAAATGCTAGGGACAAGTCCAGAAGTATCGATAATAACATTGAATGTTAACTTCCAGGAATTAAACGAAAAGATTGGGCCATAGTAACACTACGAATTCAACAGAAGAGAGTTTAATTATATGAAATTGAACTGGTGAGATAGAATTTTATGACTTTGGGGGTTGGCAGGTGGCATGGTGGTTAAGGGTGCTGCACTCCCACATGGCAGACCACAGTTCAGGTCCTGGACCTGGTGGCTTGCTTTCTCATTTTCTCTCTCTCTCTCTCTCTCTCTGTCTGATCAAACTGGAAAATAATAGTAATAAAGTTAAATTTTTTTTAAATGTTATGACTTTTGACTAAAATTGTACTGCTTTTTTTTTTCTACACTTTATTTTCCAGATTTAAAGATTTTGCTTTCTTTTGAGCTGTTGGTAGGTTCAGCAATCTGTTAAAATTTTGTTTTTTTTCTGTTTTTTTTTTTTTTGCTTAATTCTTCATTTTTTTATTAAATTGAAACATAAAATTTTCTCCCTTCCTGACCCCTCTGGAATCAGAAAATATTTGTGAGTATTTTTATTTTGTGGCAGAAGGGTTATCTGCATAAGTTCAATAATACCTGTTGCCTTGCATCGGAAGTTGGAAATACTTGTTATTGCCAGGGCTTGGACTAGAATGTCATATGTGGAGATAGGACCAGAAGACTATGGAACTTAAGTAGATCTCAAGAAAGTTGACAGAAGTTTTTGGAAAGATCGTCATGAACAGTTCTGCCTGGCAGAGAGGATTAGAGAAGCCATATGAAAGAATTTGTACCATAAAATAACCTGGACTTTTCCAGCCCAGCGCTGTAATCAGAAAAGACTGCAAAAGAAGAGCCACAACCAGAGGATTACCTTGAGGAAGACTTTGAAGGAAGAAAAAGAGACTGATCTTTGCTAGCAGGTGGTAAAGCACAGAACACTTGGAAGGCAGAGCTGAATAGGGAAGGTTCCTGCATGAATTTTCTGCAGGGTGTTTGCTTCTCAACAGTTTGAGTAGTTGACATATAAATACTTTCTCCAAAATATTTAAATCATATTGTGTCTGTCAGTATAGAGTCACAAAGTTATAACAAATATTTTAAAAGTTATCTTTAAAATTTAGTCTTCTGAAAATTTTGAAAGTTGTTCACTAACTGTCAAGAACTGGGGAACCAGCAGTTAGCGTAATGGCTATGTCGCTGGACTCCCACGTAGTCGACCGCGGTTCGTGTCCCGGACCCAGTGGCTTAAAAAACTCACGCCGGGCGCGTGTGCGTGCGTGCCCAAGATCCCGAGAGGAGAATGGAGGAGAAGGGATTGCGGCGTGACCATCCCCCCTGGGGGGTGATTTCTCGCTTTCTGTCTCTATGTCTCTCTCTGTCTGTCTGGCGAGTGCACGCGCCCTACAGTGAAAATCTCTCAAAAAAAAAAAAAAAGAACTATGGAATATGAGCAAAAATATTTTGATATGTAAAGTAAATGTTTGTGGGAAAATATAATAAATAAATAAAAAGGAAAAATAAATAAAGAGTAAAAGAGAAAAGCCTAGAAGCAGCCTGCAAAGGCAGACTGCCTTTGAAAGCCAAGAGTTACAATGCCATAGGTTTCTGATTGACTGCAAGATATCAGGATATCCAGCTAGTAAACGCAGAATTATTCATGTTAATCCATTTTACCTATGCAAAAAAAGAAATGAAAAGAGGTTTGGAAATGACAGTGTTCCAGAAATGGAACAGACAACCTACCTTGAGCCACTGTTCTGCCTGCTCCTTACTCTGGACGGCAAGAACAAGCGGGTCTGTGCCTTGCTGCGTAATCTTCAACTCGTGCTTCTTCTTTTTGCTGTCTTTCGGGATATACATGATATTACAGCCTTGGAGTGGCAGTTCCATTTGAGGCTGCTGGTCCTTGGAGCTTTTATAGCACTGCATTTAACATAACAGATCAATGTACATTACAGGGAAGTTCAGACATGAGTACTGACAAAACTCCAGCACGACGAAAATGTGAGTGCTGGCATGGCCTCTGGAGGTCAGACTGAGCAGTGGGAGTGGTCAGCAGTGGGAAAATGGATTTGCAGGCTAACAGCACACACGAAGTGCTAACTCACGTTGACATTTTACTTCCAAGTTTAGTAATACACATTTATTCATTAATTCTGCAAAAGTTAACTAAACATCTAAGAAATGATCCCCCCTACGAAGTCCCTATATGGATGGAGCTTCTAGTGAAGCTTCATAACTGCAGCACATGAATACATTTATATAAGTAAAAATACATAAAATATATTTATACTTACATGAATAATATGTGAGATACATTGTTATACTGCCTTAATGTGGGGAGACAACATAATAATTGTATAACCAGTATTGCTTGGTATCTGCCTATCGCCTCTCTATCCCCTTTCTGAGAGAGAGATAAATTATTTTATTAAAAGAATAAATACTGAGGGCCAGCAGGTGGCACGGAGGTTAAGGGAGCTGGATCCCATATGGCCAACAACAGGATTCAAGTCCCCCATATGGCAGTTTGAAAAACATATCAGGCTCAGGCCTGTGCATGCATATGCAAAATCCCAAGAAAAGAAGGGATTATTTACACTATGGCCAACCCCTGAGGGAGTGCTTTCTTACCATCACCTCCACCCCATCTCTCTCCAGCAAGAACACATGCCCTATAGCAAAACTTAAAAAAAAAAATAAAGTATATATATCAGCCTAGCCATGGTGGCACAGGTGGTAACGTGCTACTCTGCAATTCTGGAAGCCACATGGACAGCCACAGGTTCGGATCCTGAGCTGACCTAGAACAACCAGGGGACATGTCTAAGATCCTTATTAGCTGAGGGAAAAGGAACACAATGCGACCAGACCCTGCCGAGCGTGGCTGTGTCTCTCTTTGTCATGAGTACACACAAACATGCTTGCTCTCTCTCTCACGAAATAAATAAAATAAACTTTAAAAAGAGAGTACAAATAAGCCATACGTGATGTACAAAATGTCAGCAAATGTTTGCTTTCTAGTCAAGTAGATGATCCAAAACTCACACACGCCATTTACACAAATGGCATAATGCCATTTACTCTAAAGATTTCGACTGGGAAGATAAAAACTAAGGTTGCCTTCACATTTTTCTTACTTAAGATCTGTCTCTAAAACTTAGAATCAAATTTTTGTCCGTTTTCCCTGCCTCCTTTTGTTTCACTGTATTACTTGAGGACTAAAGTGTATCTCTCAATGGAAAGATACAGTCTGACAGGTCAGATACCTGGGTCCAAGCTCTGGTACTAATTTAATCTGAATTCCTGGACTTTTCTTTAGTTCTCTGGGCCCACTTTCTTATTTGTAAAATGTGTTTTGACGTCATTGCTATTACTGTATTAAATTACATTAGGATGTCAGTCATGGTAACATTTGCTGCCATGTACTGAGTGCCAACGTTAGATGAGGCATTTTGTACATCTCATTTAATCACACACAAAGTGCCTGTGTTACAGATTATGTATGAAAATAAGCTTTAGTTGGTTAAGTAACTTACACAAAGTCAGATAATCTGGAAAATGGTAGACCAGGACTCTTGCCCAAATTGTAAAAGCAGAGCTTGAATTCTTGATTCTAAACCATGTATTGATGAAGAACTGGATATCTATTTTCAGAAATAAATTCTAGAGTCCTTTCCTATTTCACAGTTCTAAATCTATGACTCTTGATTATTGCAGATAAGGAACATATCCACTTTTCAAAAAATCGAATGATGATTGTTTTACCTAAAAAGGAAGGAAAGGGACCAGCAGTTGGCTTAGTGGCTATGTTGCTGGACTCCCATGTAGACCATGGTTCAAGTCCTGGACCCAGTGGCTGAAAGTCATAGTGGTCACATTGTGTGTGTGTACCCAAGCTCCCAAGAGAAGAAAGGAGGAGAAGTGATTATGGCGTGGCCATCCCTGGGGGTGGGGGGTGGGTGATTTGTTGCTTTCTGTCTCTTTGTCTCTCTCTCTGTCTTTCTGGCCAGCGCATGCGCCCCATAGCAAAAAACCTCTCCAAATAAATAAATAAATAAAATTTAAAAATAAAAAGGAAGAAAAAAATTACCCCAAAACCAACTAACTTCAGACTGTAATGAACGTTTACCATTTACCTTTTTTTTTTTTTGCGTTCTGAATAAGTGCAAAAAAAGGGGAAGGGAAAGGTAAAATGGAAATTAACAGCATAGCCCAAAGGATCAGAAAAGGAATTTTATCTCTTAGGTTTGTCCTTGAGTTAAATTCCTCACAATAGATATGTTATCAGCGATAGGACAGGCTGCAATCTTGAGATCCAGGCAGGCTTGAGTCTCAGGGAAGCTGCCTCTAAACCAGAAAGGAGCCTGCGGGACAGTATTAAGTATGCCCTGAGGAACACCACCAGGAGGAGGGAAAGGAGGACGTGCAACTGGACAGAGAAGCAGAGATGCAGTTCAAAGAAAATGCCTTGGGATGCCATGGGAGCTCTGGAGCTGGAAGACTCCCCCCACCAGAACCGGCTGCCCCACTAGCCTGGGAAGGGAACATGATCTTGGGCTCAGGGCCTTCTTCAAAGGGGACAGTCTCCTAAGTGGGTCAGGAGCCCTCCCAGCAAGTGAAGGAATAAGTCCCTCAGTGGTTTAAGGGATCACAGTCCGCACCACAGAGCTGCAGAGGCACAGGAAGAAGCAAGTGCTAGAACAATACACAAAAAAGCCCTTCATGGTGGTGCCTGCCGGGACGCAGACTGGCAGTACACGGAGAGCAAGCTTTCGGTTTTCCGTTTATAGCTTTCCGCACTGTTTAAATTTGGAAAGCATTTGCTTTTATTACTGTTAACTTTTTTGTTTTTTAAATAGCAACAGGGCTTCTCTGGGCAGTTAGATCATAGGTCATCTTTGAACCAGTAAAAAGCTTCATAATAAAAATAACAACCTCAATTCTGTGTTTTTTAATAGACAATTCTTTCACCTGACTATCAATTAATTTCTTCTTAAAAATTCATGACTGAGTGGTAGGCATTTTCATTCTGGTTTTAAAGAGGAAAAAACAGTAGGAAATCGACTGGAAGAAAAAAGAGGGGTGGGGAAAAGATGACAAGTTGAGGGGTGGGAAGAAGAGGCAGGGGACTTTTAATCCCAAACTGTTAACCCCAAACAACCGAAAGACTTCCCCACTGTGTTCTGAAACATCCCTTTTAAATGAGCGTTGATTGTGTATTTTTAAAACATTTATATAATACACTCACATCTTGCAGCCATTATGTCAGATTGTAAATAAGGACCACATTAATCTTTTTATTTTTATTCTTTACTTTAAAAATTCCCCATGGCATCATTTTTGGCATATTCTAAATTTGGAAGAAATTCAGAAATTCACACATGTGGAAAAAATAAGTACTCTCACTGTTTAAAAAAAATGGAATAAAAACATTAATTAAAAATATACAGGACCAGATAAGCACTGTGCATCGGGAGCTGAATCCCACGTGGCTGACCTTGTTTAAATCCGAGCCCTGTCAGTTTGAAAGACATGCAGTTATGTGTATGCCCAAAGTCCTGACAGGAAGGAGAAACACGAAAGGCTGGTACAGCCCCGCGCCAAGAGTGGTGGGGGTACTTTCTCTCTGACCCTCCAACCTCGGGAAGCACAGGTACACTCTGGCAATTACAAAAGGGAATTACCTGTCTACTACAAAACTAATGAAAGCATTTCTAATTTAAATTATATACACATACACACACAACACCATATCCAGAGAATCTAGTAAAAAAAAAAATTCCTGTAATTCACAGATTAATCTTGGCTTTTTGTTTTCTGTTTGTTTGATAGAGAGCACACACATGTGCACACGAGAGAGAGCGAGGGAGACAGAGGTACCGTTCACAAAGCCTTGTCACGCTGCAGTCCCCTGACGCCCAAGCTCCTCAGGATCCTGGCCCCTGGCGTGCATGCCTGGCATGTTTTCAGGCAATCTAGAAATCCAAACTCATGGCCAGTATGTGGCTTTTAGTCTTGCCTGGCATTTTTGTTACTGCTATTCCATAGCGACTGAGCCTGAAATGTGGTTTAAAAAAAAATTAGCTCCTTCACTAAAGAAAGATATACAAAAACATAAATTCTCATATCTTCTATATTAATGATATAATTTTTGAGCAATTTTTCCCCCAAGGTTAATCTGAAAGAAAAACAAAAGGCAAAAACATATACCAAAGTTCAGATTTCCAATAATAAACCATCGTTTTTATTTTTTTACTTTTTTTTCTTTTTGAGAGAGAGATTTTTGCTATAGGGAGTGGGCATGAGACAGAGAGACAGAAAATGAGGAATCATCCCCTGGGGGGATGGCCACACTGCAATCTCTTCTCCTCCATTCTCCTCTAGGGATATTGGGCATGCATGCACACAGGACCCGTGTGAGTTTCACGCTCCTGGGTCTGGGATTCAAACCACAGTCAGCCATGTGAGAGTCCGGTGACGTGACCATTACACCACCCGCTGGTCCCAATCAATCACGATTTTTAACGGAAAGAAACTAAAAGAAAAATTAAGGTGTGAAGGAAGGGGGAAATTGGGGCAGTGGGAAAGAGGAACTGTCACACCATTCTCAAACGCTCTTGCTTCCTCAAGAGAGCCGCACCGGAATATAACCTACAGCAAAGGTTCTGTGCATTCCTGTCTCTGTTTCTCTTATCATTCTATTCTGCCTCTAAGATTTAAAAAAAAAAAAAAAAAAGAATTGGCCTAAGCTTTCCAAAAGAATTTCCTTTCCTGGCCACTCTCCCCTCTAAACCTCCAAAGGCCTACCCATCCCACTTCTATGACCTGGCTTTGAGGAATTCACTGACTCACTACAAATGAGAAAATCCATCTTGCAGCTTCTGGCAAGTTAAAATATGATGCATTTCCACTGACACGAACCACAGGCACTGCCCCAGACTGGGAATGATTTGTCTGCCAGTTGCTTGAAGACCAGGGAAACCAACGGCATTAAAGGCGTGACAACGTCGGCCAGCGCTCACCACGGGCTTACCGTGGATCCAGCACTCAACTGATGCAAGCGCACGGTGTGCCGCCGAGCTCTGGGCGCTTCATTTCTAGTAAGATTGACATTGATGCTGACTGGGAATAAATCCCATTGCTTTAGAAGGCCAAAGAAACCCTTACCAGCTTTATAGCAAATCAAGCGATTCGAAATGCCTCACCAGCAGCTTGGTGTCTTTGATGACACAGAGTAACTTGGTCCACTGGCCGAAACGTTTCTTCCGCAGCAGGAAGGCACAGATTTTAGCGTCCTTTACCAGGTCCATGGAGGCCTCCTCGGAGGGCCACTGGTGTCGCGTTTTCTTGCCCTTTCCATCTTCCTCCTCTTCATCATAGGATTCATATGAGCTGCTCATCGCATCTGAGTCATAATCTACAAACATGAATCAAGATAAAGGGACCTTATCATGAAATGTGCCTATGGATTCAAGGGCATGTCATTCTATTTTTTATAACCAAGTAATTTAAGGAGAAAGAGGCTACTGCCTCCCCCCAAAAAAATAAAAAATCAATGGATAAAAATAGATAATCCTAAGACTTGGAAATTAGAAATTTATTAGAAAGTTTTAAACTGAATGTCTGACACTCCTGTTTATATAAGCCATTTCTAGACAGCACTACATGGACCGGACACGCAGGCCTGCCGTTGTTCACTCTCAGCCACATCCCTGCCCTCCTCTGAGCCGCATCCCGCCGCATAGAATTCTCCCCACAGAGGTCCCTGCTTTCTTGCAACCATATCTTTATGTCAAAATACTCTATGTCTGCAATATTTTTCTTCCT